>NC_057844.1:33334090-33637121 GCF_910594005.1 Cervus elaphus
CCAACAAGAGTTTCAGAATTATTAAGTCTCTATTTCCTGTGGAGGATGACAGACCTCAGTTACTGATTTGCTACTACATAATGATCAGCAGTGATAAAATTAACCTTTATTAAATGGTAAAGTTAACTATACATATCAATCAAAGAACTCCATAACTCTATCATCTCAAATCAGTATTTCTATTAACAATAAAGCCAATTTTATTAAGCAGAAGTTTCAGTAACACTCTGGACTATTTTCAAATGGTGTTTTTAGGGGGTCTATGTTAACTTTCTATCTTAACATGAAGCTTCATGTGGCAAGTCAGCACCTTAACCAACTGGTCCAATTCTTAACATTAGAAATCTACGTAGACCTGCTAAGGTTGGTATCACCTCATTTCATCTAAACCTGACTGAAAAGGAGCAATGAACATAATTAACTAGTAATTATGCTGCAAATAATAACTGCTTGAGGAAAGATTTTAAAAAAGGTCATGTCATACAGCTTCTAAAGAATATTCTTCAGAGTAAATACTTTAATACTACATATATGAATATCTTATGTAGCTAAAGTTGAAAAATCATATACTATCAAACTCCAAAATTTGATTTTCAGTTGGCAGGAAGGTAGGCACAATTTTAATAAAAACTATGATTATGAATCTTTCCTTCAAGAACCGAAGAGGCAGGGACCTGAACCTGTAAGATCCAGCCTAGGGGCAGAGGTTATCACTTCAATGAGAGAATGGTTCAGTGGGCCTGCAATGCACAGAAGGGTCAGGTGTTTAGAAAGAGCACTAAGAAGCCAAGCATTGACATTACAGGAAACCATGCTTCAGACGGGAAAGTCAAAGGAGGCAGCAGCAGACAAATAATTGATTACAGTTTAGAAAAGACTGTAGATGAACACACTTCTAAACAGATGGCAGTGGCCTAGCAAGAGGGGCACAGTAGCAAGAGGGATTTGACTTCAGTGAATAGGAGTATTTTACCCCGATACTGTTCAGAATTGCCAGTATCTGGTAATAATAAAGTGTTCCATTATTATTTTTAAATCAGCTGCAGACAGTGCATTCCTTTGTCACCTGCACCTGGATGCACTGCTCCACGCCCCCTGTCTCCCGGGGCACCACCAACACAGACTTCTGAAATGACCTGCTTGACACTGTCTCTATGCCAAAGACAACTGTTCAGGCTGTGTCAATAGAAAGAACTCTCCCAAAAGAAACCAGACTTCAAAATGATTTTCATTACTTTCATTATTTTCATTACTTTCATTATTTCATAGTGTAGTTAACACTAATATAAGCAGTTCAGGTATATTATGGGGCTTCCCTGGTGGCTCAGATGGTAAAGAATCTGCCTGCCAAAGCAGGAGACCCAGGTTTGATCCCTGGATTGGGAAAATGCCCTGGAGAAGGGAATGGCAACCCACTCCAGTGTTCTTGCCTGGAAAATCCCATGAACAGAGGAGGTATATTACATATTAATATAAAAATTAAATACTGGTTTAAAAATCAGTTTGTGTTTATCTAATGAACATACATATTTCAGTGATGAGAAAACATTTAAATTAAAAATATAACATTATTTTAGCATATTTAACTCTAAGGGAGAAAAATGCCCTTTAACCATATTCTTTTAAAATAATGAAAAATGTCAGGAGCTCAAAAGTACTAACAGTTTTTCCCTAAGCTGACTCTTCTAAAAGCTGAAATTTATTTTCATTTTCATAAAGAGACAAAGGATTTTTCATATTTATGTTCTATAAATTCACTGCTTATAAATATCCTAATTTTATTAAAAATAAAGTTTGCATAAGAGAAAAAGTTATTTTAACCGAATTTCTGATGTGTTACTTGGTCCTACTGTAAATGCTTTTTCTAGGCTTGAGAACTAGAGGTAAAATAACTGCCACCAAATGTATTTCAAGGAGATTTACTGAAGACAGATGAAAGAACCAGAAACTAAAACACCTGACTGAAGGCGAGACGAATGCATTAAACACAGAGCACCTGGCAAAGAGCACGCACGTGAGGGCAGAGCGGCTCCACCTCATCAGGATGGAGAAGCCTCCTACGTACACATGTGATCACAGACCACGCCACAGCTTCCAGCGCTGTGTCTATAACTGCTTGAAAGGAAGGCACTGCTACAAACCTCACTAGAGTCACTACATTTACAAAGAAAAGAACAACAAAAGCACAATGTAATTATGCAATATGAAAGGGGTAAACAGGAATCTGAAATTTAAATGATTTAAATATATAAAGCTTTCATGAACAAGCACAATGTAATCAACAATTTAATAATATACATTTTTTAAAGGGCATACACTATTCTGCCATGTAAAATAAAAATAAAGTCAATTTCTGAAGTTTATGAATTTTTAAGAATTTAGTGTACCTTAACATGGCAAGGCTTCTTAATAATGTATTCAATCATGATTAATAAAGGCTACTGGCTGAGAGACTGCTACTAATATAGTGGGGTTCAAAAAATGAGCAGTTGAACACTCCTCTTCTAATATTCAACTTCATATGCAGTAGGCTCCAAAGGTTGTATTTTCAAGTTATTCATAAATACACCAACTTCCAGAGTTTATCTGGCATCTAATAATCAATATAAAGCAAGCCAATGCTTTATTTACAGACTTAAATGCTTAGCGGAACCAGTGTGGCCTCTTTCACCTCTTAAGCATCAGCTAATATATGTCCCGAAGCAGGAGACATCACACAAAAGCACAAGGCTGGGCTCGTTTTGAGACCGCAGCATTCTTGCTTCCCCTGTGAGGTCTGCAGGCCTGTACAGCGCTAACATCTAGAGACATCACCCAACTCTGAAGTGCATCTTTCTAGCTTACACCTAACTACGTTTCAACTTACCAAATCCCTGTGCAACACCCAGTTAGCATGCAGGTAGTGGATCCCATCTAGAATCTGATACAATAGTGACTTCACCATCCCCCGAGGTAACTGAACTGGCTTCTTGTTTGCTTTAGAAGCTCTGTGAAACTTGATTATATGCTGAAAGAAAGAAAAATATCACCAGAAGCTTAAAAAAGAAAAGAAGGAAAGATAGTTTGATAAATAATATTTTCCTAACTGAAAAGGAAACACTCAGCGATTTCCAAAGATACTGAAAATATCATTTCACATTCTGCTGGATAGCATAAATAACCTTAAATAACTACAGCTAAAATGTCATTTCCTGAGCATGGGATAGGGCCTCAGAAAATAAATGACAACAAAGAAGTAGAAAGTAATGTGATTTTATTTTTAAAGTATAATTAAAAATTACTTTCAGAGTTACTTGACCTGTTTATCTAGTGAAAATTTTCAAGAAACAAATACCTGTTATTCTGCAGTGAATAAAATGTGTATTAAATGAAAGAAAGAAAAAAAAGAACAGAGTTTTGGCTGGCTGACATAGCATAGGTGTGGTACCTATTTACCACAACTGGGTTATAAAGAAAGCCAATGGAAAAATATTTCAATTAAGTACACAGACGCACAAAGGAATAATATGTAAATGACCAGCTCATATCTTTGGTCATATATAATATTTAGAAATATCAATGCTTCAGACAAGGGGGGAAAAATGGCCTTGAAACATCCAGCAAAGCTTTCTAGGTATAATGTTAGTGGACATCCAGTAAACATGATGCCAGTTTATAAACAGAAAAATCATTTTACAAATAAATGTACCTCAACAGAAACAAGATCCACTGTTTCAAACTCTCGACAGATTTCTCCATTGTAATGAAAGCACTCTCAAACTGCAAGAAAATCTAGAAATCGGCTGCAGCCAACTCTACTGTGTGTACCACTGACAGGCCTACATCTAACATACACAAGAGCAGACTCCTGGTCAGTATCTGACTGCATATTAGGTGTATTCTTGAACTTACCTTTCCATTTCTCTTTTCTTAAGCCATATATAGAAGTAGAAAATGGGTAAGAAGTAACTAATGACTAATGAGTGAAGGAGTTTTATTTTCCAAAGAAAAAATATAGAGCAAAGGCCTATGTTTGGGAAGGTAAAGGGTTATCAGTTAGTGTCTTTAGTAGTATGTAGTATGATTAATGTAGTATGTAGTATGATTAATCAATTTAGTATGATTAATCTATCCTTTAGTAGCAGCATGATATTATTTTAATTTTCTTCTCGGTCATTTTTTCGAAGTACTTAAGAACAGGCAAACAAAACAGAGCTATAGTAAGTCTTAATAATTTAGACTGTTTTGTCACCTATCCAAAGAAATGACAATCAAGTCACATCACCTTAAGAAGAACCAGTAGCTCTCAGAGCTTTAAAAAAAAAAATTAAGATACATTAAAAAAAGAAAATTAAAACCTGCCAGAGTAAGAATGAAAGGAATAAATATGTGCAGGAGGTAAGATAATCAATTGATGCTATATACATTTCTTTAGGTAGTATTTTCATTAGGGTATTTACAAATTACTTTTTTACCAATATTTTATAGCTACAAAAACTACAGTGGGGAAATCTCTTACCTTCATTTTCATTCCTGGGCTATATAACAAATATGCAATACATATACCATAAGATTTCACCAACACCTAAGTAATTTTTTAAAATGACTTTTTATTCTTTCTGCCCTTTGCTGCCTTACCCCAGCTAATTCATTTCAATATTCCAATTAAAATAAGAAAATAAAATGGATAAAGAGTAGTTTTAGTAAACTGAATCATCATTTGGTTTTTATTAAAATGAGCACTAAAAGTGCTTATTTGGCTTAAATGAGTTGATAAAGCCAATGGTGACTCTATGCACACATTCTGCTGGCTGCTAAGTCACTTCAGTCGTGTCCGACTCTGTGTGACCCCACAGATGGCAGCCCACCAGGTGCCTCTGACCCTGGGATTTCCCAGGCAAGAATACTGGAGTGGGTTGCCATTTCCTTCTCCATCTACACACATTACATGCAGCTTATTTTATGAAAGTATAATTATTATATCTACACATAAAATTAAATATTACATACCAGCTTTGCTAGAAACCATGTTGAATACAATACTATCTCCTATGCTCAACTATGTCTTATTACATATCTTGCTTATCAACTAGCCTGGAAATTTTCTCATAAACTTGGATTATATAATTTGATTTTATATTACATTTGAATATGATGAGTGTTCAATACTGGCCACTCCAATTTAATGAACTTTTATTAACAGAATCTGAATTTGATTTGATTTCTTTTACAATAACAGAAGCCAACAAAAACTATCATGCACCTTGGGCAATAGTCTCATAAAACAGGGAAAATTTCATGTGTCTATTTTCTGTTCGAAAATAGTTCTTTCCAGGTAACTTATATAAAAATAAATGGAATCAAATCACACTTAGTCATGTAAAATAGCAATCTACAAACAATACAAAAAAACTTCAAAAAAAAAATCTGAAAGCATATGAAACCAAAGTTAAGTTTCAATTTCTGGAGTCTGTTAAAGTTAAAATGACGAAAATGAGGGTTCACCTGGAAATTAGCAAAAGAGTTTGAAACTTTCACTACTTTCAGAAGGCGAATTTCCTGTTACAGTTTTACCAGGATTTGTGCTAGCTTTATTTCAAAAGTTTGTACTTCCATTTACGAACTACAGCTGAATGAAAAGATAAATTATTTTGAAGATTCTGAAATTGAGCCAGGATACTGTAATCCCTTGCATATGTTTTCTCTTTTTATTTAGCTCAATAAATGCACAGCCATGCTAATTCAGTAAGTATAGACAGGATGCAAAATATAGCAAAATATTTAAAGAACATATTACATATTAAATAGCAGAAAAATGTATTTCACAATAGTGAAGTAGTTAATTAACTTGACACAATACTGGATATTATTTACTTGTAAAAAAGAGCAGTAAAAGTATTATATTTTACAGATGGGGGAAGCTACCCCTTCAGAGTCATTAAGAGATTTGCCCTATGTCATATGACAAATAGACAGGCCCACTAAATCCCAATCTGAGTGAGTGAATCTAAGTCGCTCAATTGTGTGAGACTCTTTGAGATCCCAAGGACTATATATCTATATATATATAGTCCATGGAATTTTCCAGGCCAGTATACTGGAGTGGGTAGCCTTCCCCTTCTCCAGGGGATCTTCCCAACCCAGGGATCAAACCCAGGTCTCCTGCATAGCAGGCAGATTCTTTACCAGCTGAGCCACAGGGGAAGCCCAAATCTCAATCTAGTTCTCCAAATAAATACAACATACTCAGGTCCCTACACAAGGTATTATCACCTTCCCATGGAAATGGAAACCCACTCCTCTACTCTTGCCTGGAAAATCCCATGGATGGAGGAGCCTGGTAGGCTACAGTCCATGGGGTTGCAAAGAGTCGGACACGACTGAGCGACTTCACTTCGCTACAGAATAAAAGGAAATAGGCTGTTTTTAAATTTTACAACAAAACAGTTATTACTGTTACTTTTTTTTATGTTGTCAAAATCCACAGCTAGGAAACAATATTGAAGAGCTGTTTATACTCTTCAGATTCTTTTGTTCTCTGCAGTATGTCAAACTGATAAGAACAAAAGTAAAAATACAAAGCAACACTCTAGCCTTCATACTTTCTCAACTGCATTCTGAGATCCCTTTTATCTTAAAATAATATCTAATACTACGATGAGCTCCCCAAATTGTCTCCAGTTAGTCCTGTTGATCCCCGACTGAAACCATGGCCCCACATCCACCGTGGTGCGCCTTACCCAGAGGTCATGTTCGGCATAGTCAAACAGAAGCCACACTTTCCTGTCTGCGTGAGACAGAAACACCTTTTGAAGAGAGATGACATTTGGGTGCTTAAGTTCTCGAAGTAGCTGCAAAACAAAGGGGAGTCATTAAAAATCTTTGTCATAAAAGTAACATGAAAAACCCTACACCGTTTGTAACTCAAAGGCAATACAAACCTAATGGTACTCAATCCTAAAAATCTAATAAATACCCATTTTCTTAAACGTATTTTCTCAAAATACAATTTTGAGATGCCCATACAAATGAATACAAATCTGTGGGCAAAAGATACTGAAAAGATATAATTGTGTAAATCTGTCAGTTTTGTTGTTATTGTTCAGCCGGCTTCCTTCTTTAATGTTTTTATTATGGTAAAATACATGTAATGTAAAAATTACCATTTTATGCTACTGATGAACCTATCTGCAGGGCAGGAGTAGAGACTCAGACATAGAGAACAGATTTATGGACACACTAGGAGCAGGAGAGGGCGGGCGAATTGAAACAGCAGGACTGAAATATATACGTTACCATATGTAATATAGATAGCTAATGAAAGCTGCTATATAACACAGGGAGTTCGACCTGGTGCTCCCTGATAACCTAGCGGGGTGGGATGGGGTAGGAGGTGGGTTCAAGAGGGAGGGAACATATGGATACCTATGGTTGATTCATGTTGATGTATGGCAGAAACCAACATAATAGTGTAAAGCAACTATCCTTCAATTAAAAATAAATATAATGTTAAAATATTATGTTGTAAAAAATTTTTAAATAAATAAATTTTTAAGAAACTACCATTTTAACCATTTTTAAGGGTACAATTCAGTAGTAGCATAAGCACACTCACAATGCTATGCAGCCATCCCCACCATCCATTTTAGAACCGTTTTATCATCCTAAACAGAAATTCTGTACCCGTTAAATGATAACTCCCCACTTTTCTCTCCCTGTGAGCCCCTGGTAACCCCTAATCTAGTTTCTGTCTCTATGAATTTGTCTATTCTAGGTGCCTCACGTAAGTAGAATTATTCAGTATTTGTCCTTTTGTGTGGCTTATTTCACTAAGCATAACTTAGTCTTTAAGGTTTATCCATGGTGTAACATATTTCAAAATTTCATTGCTTTTTATGGCTGAGTACATTCCATTCCATATATACACATCTTGCTTATTCATTCATCAGCTAACAGTCACCGGTTATTTCCACATTTTGGCTACTGTGAATAATGTTGCTATGAACATTGGTGTATAGGTACTCAAATTCCTCCTTTCAGTTCTTTGAGTAAATACCTAGGAGGGGAACAGCGAGATCATATGATGACTCTATGTTTAACTTTTCCAGGAACCACCAAACTGGTTTTGACAGTAGTTTCACCGTTTACATTCCCATCAGCAATGTGTTGAGAGTTCCAATATCTCCACACCCTCACCAACGTCTATTTACCTTCTAAATTTTTTTTATAATAGCCACGTCCTAATAGGTATGATGCGGTATCTGCTGTGGCTTTGATTTGCGCTCCCGAATGACTCATGGTGTTAAGCATCTTTTCATGTGCTTATTGGTATATCTTCTTTGGAGAAATGTCTATTCAAGTCTTTTTCATAATGTCTATTCAAGTCCTCTGCCTATTTCTGAACTGGGTTTTTTGATGTTGTTATTGAGTTGTATTTCTTTATATAGTGTAGACATTAATCCTTTAGCAGTATATGATTTACAAATATTTTCTCTCATTACACTAGTTGCCTATGTTTTGACATCACACAACAATACACTTAAAACAAATCTGTAGTTTGTAATTCTTTGAAAAACTAACTATAGTTGTCCCTCAATATCAGAGGGGGTCTGATTCCAGGATACCCCAATACCCCACCCCACATGGGTACCCAAATCCCCCAGTGCTCAAGTTCCTTATGTAGAATGGTACAATACCTGCATATAACCTATGCACATCCTCCCATATACTTAAAATCATCTTTGGATTACTTAAAATATCTAATACAATGTAAACACTACACAAATAGTTGCTGGAGCAGGTAGATTCAAATTTTGCTTTTTGGAACTTTCTGGAAAGTTCTTCCCCCGAATATTTCCTATTTGCAGTTGGTTGAATCTATGGATACAAAGGGACAACTGTAACAGCAACATTAGAAAATACAACAAAATAACACTCATCACCACTGAATACCAGATGAGAATTAAGATCTGTAACTCTGTGAGATACAGTACCTATTTTCTCAGGTATTTACATTACAAAGTAAAGTTGATTAAAATTTTATAAATGTTTCATAAAATAATAAAGAGCTTATACAGATAGAAACAACCAAGTAGAACACACTTTAAGGGCTTACTAACCCTTGTCATCTCCGAGAAGGACATTCTTCTATTAACACCTTGTATCTCCATATTTTATCTCCATTTAGCAACCCAAGTGGCCCTAATAATCCATCAGCATTCCCCCTCCACTAAGCAAAAACAAATAAAACAGCAACAATAAGAAAAAACTTCACATGAAGCCTGATATTCTGTCTTTATCAGTTAGAAATGATTTACACCGTGCCCTGCAAACGTGTTCCAAAGACATGACAGACCTGTGAGAAAGTCAAGGTCTTAAGAACTTAGGACTTCAGTATCTTTTATAAGAATACTGTCACCAAAATAGCTATCAAGTAAATGTAATGTTAATAATGTATTAGGGGCTCTGAAATGAATTCACAAAAGACAGACTATGAATGGACTATATATGAAGTCATTTATATGAACAATTATTCTTTGGAAAGTGATGATTATTCTATTTAGGAACAAGATTAAATTCAAGTTATATATTTCTACTTTTAGAACAAAACTTCAAACTTATGAAACTCTAGAGATTAAATACAAGTTCTCTGAAACTTAAGGCCAATATCTAAAACTATTTGCTAATTAACAAACAAGGCCAAGAATCTGATACAGGAAAGCCGGGGCTTTGGGGTCACTGGGGACCAGTCAGCTGGCTGGAAGAGTGGACCTAGCGCTAAGTTCATCTCAGTTCTGGGTCAGTGTTTTCTCCATTACCTCACAACTGGAACACACTTCTCAGCTGGGCAGCTATTTCAAATCCTCTCTGGAAACCAGCAGGGTGGAAATTATAACAAACAAACTCCAAAGCTTTGGCAAAAGCTCTCTCAAATTATTAGAAACCTACATACAAGTAGGTTATTCTTAGGTGTCACCTGAATCTCACCTCTGAGAGGAGGCTGAGTTCCTGTACTAAAAAGAAAACAGCAGCAACCATTTTACCAAGCTCTTCCCAGGTGCCAAGAACGGGACTAAGTAGGTGACATGCGCTCTCTCACTCCATCAGGAATTACCCTATGAAATATTTATACTGCTCCTGTTTTACAAAGAGGAAACAGTGGTGTAAGGAGATTAAATAATTTGCTCAAGGTCACATTCATAAGTAGTGGTTAGAATCAGGATTTAAATGCTTTTGAAGTTAACTAATTAATTTCTAAAATACAAATCCAACACTCTGTGGTCTCATATCAACACCTCCTAAGACCTACCCCCAGGGGCGGTAATTCTCCTTCATCCAGAGACACAGAGATTTTAAATACATACTAGGCTGTGAACTGGACAGTGGCAGGCACTGTGTTTTGATTATCACGGGACTGCTAGTTTCAAGCACACTGCCTGGTACTTGAAAGGTACTCATTAAACACCTGGTGAATATATGAATAACTGAATTTATGAATAAACAAAATATATCAGCTAAAGGGCATCATCAACAAACCCTCTGTCTTCTGAACTGTGGACTAACATCAATGCTTTCATCAAAAAAATCAATTCACTTCTATTTTAAAGAAAATCCATCTGATTGGTCAAATATTAAGTCTTTGAGGGCAATGATTTTACTAGTAAGTAACTATGATTATTATAGTAGTAATAAAAGTGTTACAGACTTAACTGAGTTTGTGTCTGCAAATTCTTGTGTTGAAGCCCTAATCCCCGGCCCCTCAGAATGATTCTATTTGGAGATAAGACCCTTAAAGAGGTAATTAAGGTAAAATGAGGTCAGTAGGATGGGCCCTAATCCAATCAGAATGGTGACCTTACAGAAAAGGAGATTAGAACGCAGAGAGAGATGACCTCGTGAAGAGGCCATAGCAGGGTGGCCGTCTGCAAACCAAGGAGAGGTCTCACAGGAAGCCAACTGTGCAGGCACCCTCCACCACTAAGAAAATAAGGTTCTGTTGTTGAAGTCCCCCAGTCTGTAGCATTCTGTTGTGGCAGCCCGGGCAAATAGTACAGTAAATAGCTATTACTACTGAGTTCGTACAACACGCTCTCCTGGGAGCTGGGTCACTGAGGGATTGGAGCTGGAGCCGAGTCTCTGTGAGGAGCTGCCTCTAAGTAAATATTTACACTCACTCACTTCCAAAGGGCCAGGGAGCTCTGGCAGGGCTCGTTTACCCAACACCTGCCACACTCCAGGCCCTGTGGTAGGTGCTACACAAGGTCCCAGGATATAAAATGTGCCGAGACCTTCCACAGAAGTCCTCCGGCAGCAGATTAATTCAAGTGGGCAGGCTGTCTACGCACTGTGGCTGCCGCAGTGATGACTGGCATCTACTGAGAAGCCAATAGGTACCCCGAGTTCACCGTGCCCCAAGAAGTGACCAACACTCCTCATGCACAGAAACCCTATGAGATACCACTGCTCTCATTTTACAAAGAGGAAACTAAAACAGGGATATCAGGTAACCTGCTTTGGGTCCTACAAGCCAAGTACGTGGTAAAGCCAGGGTAACGAGTGAAGTGAAAGTCTCTCAGTCATGTCCGACTCTTTGCCATGACCCCATACAGTTCACAGAATTCTCCAAGCCAGAATACTGGAGTGGGTAGCCGTTCCCTTCTCTAGGGGATCTTCCCAAGCCAGGGATTGAACCCAGGTCTCCTGCGTTGCACACGGATTCTTTACCAATGGAGCTATCAGGGAAGTCCAAAGCCAAGATAAGAGCCTGGGTAATCTGGGTAGGGTCTTAACCACTCTTTGCAACCCTGTGAGGCGGTGAGCTAAGAGAGGAACAAGGAGGACAGTAGTGGGGGAAAAAACTAGTAATCAACAATAAACTATCCACAAAGCCTCACATATTTAAAAATTAAACCATATATTTCTAAATAACCCATGAATAAAAGAAAAAACTCAAAGAAAATGGAGATTGTACTAAGTGATGATAATAATACATTTGTCAAGAGAAAACTGCAAGAAAAACATAACTTAGGGGCAAATTTATAGTCTTAATTGCCTATATTAGAAAAGAATAGTTTAAAAAAAAAAATCAATGACCTAATGGTCCACCTTAAGAAGATAAGAAAAGCAGGCCAAAAGTAAGTAGAAGAAATAATAAAAGTTTAAGAGCAAAAATCAATGACACAGAGAACACAGATTACCAAGTCCACAATGAAACAGGGACACGACTCTAGAAGCTACATTTATGAAAGATAGTAAGAGAA
This sequence comes from Cervus elaphus, assembly GCF_910594005.1. Lineage (NCBI taxonomy): Eukaryota > Metazoa > Chordata > Mammalia > Artiodactyla > Cervidae > Cervus > Cervus elaphus. The sequence continues at coordinate 33,346,330 of NC_057844.1, forward strand.
TATTCTTAACTTTGTGCCAGTAAATTCAATAACTTAAAATGAAAAAATTACATAAAAAACACAACTTAAACACAAAATACTAAATGTGAAGATACATGGTTTGTGAATTCTGTCAAGCATCTGAGGAAAAATAACTGCCAACTGCACGGAAACTATCAGAATACAGAGGATGAAGAAAGGCTGCCTGACCTGTTCCGTGAGGACAGCACAACTTCAATACTGAAGACAAAGGCATTACAAGAATGATAATCATAGACTAACATTCTTCAGAAGACCTAAGACTCCTTAACAGCACACTAGTAAATCAAAGCAAGTGATATATATAATCAAGCAGGGATTATTTCAAAACTGCAAAATTGGATAAGTATTAGGAAAGTAATCAATGTAGTCAACCAATATAACAGTAAGAACTATACAGTCATTTCAGGACATTCAGAAAAAAGCATCTGACAAAATTCACTACCATTTACACACACACACAAAAAAAAAGAAGTGAACTTCCTAAAGCTTGACTAATGATATCCATAAAAAGCCTATAGCTAGCATTTAACTTGATGGTGAAACACTGAAAACACTTTCCCCCAAGACTGGGAACAAGTAGTAAGATGCTGGCTCTCACCACTATTCAACATCTTCTGAGAGGTTCTAGCCAATGCAATAGGAAAGGAAAAAAATAAACGCATACAGACAGAAAGAAGTAAAACTATTCCTATTTATAGATGACATAATTATGTATGTAGGAAATTCCAAGGTATCACCAAACCTACCAGTGAATTTAGAAATAAAATTTATATAATATATAGCATTTTAGGGCTTTCTTTGTGGCTCGGTGGTAAAGAACCCGCCTGCCAATGCAGGAGACATGGGTTTGATCCCTGGTCTGGGAAGACCCCATATATCACAGAGTAATTAAACTTGTGCACCACAACTACTGAAGCCTGTGTGCCCTAGAGCCTGTGCTCCACAACAACAGAAGCCACTGAAATAAGAAGCCCACACACCGCAACCAGAGAAAAGTCCACGTGGCAACGAAGACCCAGCACAACCAAAAATAAATAAATAAAGTTATATGAAAAAAAAAGGATGAAGGAAATACTCAGAAAAAATATAGGTAAGTAAGTGGGTAAATCAGGTAAATCTAAATAAATTTGATTTAAAAAAACTTATAACATTAAAAAAATATATTCTAAGTACAGAAGCAAAGTAGAAGAAAATATTTTAAAATAATACATATATAGTACAGAAAACATAAAATCCTTAGGAATGAATTTAACAACTATGTAAAACCTCCACACTAAAAAACTATAAAACATTATTGACAGAAATTTTGTAAAAACCTTAAAAATGGAAAATATACCTTCTTAAGATTCATGGCTTGGAAGTTTCAGTATTATTAAGATATCAGTTCGCCCTGAACTGATGTAAACCATAATCTCAGCAGGCATTTTTTAGAAATAAAAATGACTAGCCAGTTCAACAATGTATATGCTAATTCAGAGAACCTAAAATAGCCCAAACAATCCTGAATCCAAAGAATAAAGCTGGTGGCATTATACCACCTCGCTTCAAGTCTTGATGTGTGTGATGCAGAGTGATCTGGAATCAGCCATGGAGAGACAAAGAGATCAATGGAACAGAATAGAGCCCAGAAATAGCCCAACACTTACAGTCATTTCATTTTTTACAAATATGCCAAAGGAATTCAATGGAAAAGAGTCTTTTCAAAAAATGATGCTACAATTGTACATTTACATGGAGAGAGGGGAGGAGACATTCAAGCATTACATCAGACTACAAATAGAAATAAAGTGAACAGATCACAGACTTACAATAAAAGCTGAAATTGCAAGGCTTTAGAAGAAAACAAAGGGAAATATCTTCACAATCAGCAAACAGATGAAGATTTCTTCAGCCAGACACAGAAAACAAGTCATAAGAGGAAAAAACTAGCAAATGAGACGTCATCAAAATTAAAAATTTCTGCTCACCTTAGCTATAAGAACCAAGATCAAGTACAATAAAAATAAGGAGTATTCCTTATTGTGCTTAACTGCATTTACAATTATCAACACAGATAAAAAGCTAAGAATGTTTCTGAAATGAATGGAGAGTTGTTTTAAAAACTTTTTGTTGACGAATAATAAAGACAGAGGAAAGCACGTGAATGGTAAGTGCACAGCTCAGTGAGTTTTCACACATGAAACCCACATGACCAGACCCAGGGCAAAATCAAGAAATGGAACATCACTAGCATCCTGAAAGCCCGCTTGTCTGTCCTTCTGCTCCCTCTCTGCCCCTCCGAAGGTCATCACTATCCCGATGCCCAACATCACTCACCATACTGCAATGGATTTTAATCCTTTACAACTGACTGGAACACAGAGAATAGTAGAAGTTGCAGAACTGACAGTTAATGAACAGATATCTTACCTCAAGATTCAAGGGTATGAGAATTTTATCAATGAAATGAAACATAGTTTTCATTACAGCATACCTTTGGTTAAGAACGCCCTCCATCTGACTCCTATTCCTCCCTTGTGGGGGTAATACTTACATCGCCTCCAAAATCTGAAACCCTCCTCGATTCTCTGCTGCTGCTGCTAAGTCACTTCAGTCGTGTCTGACCCTGTGCGACCCCATAGACGGCAGCCCACCAGGCTCCCCCATCCCTGGGATTCTCAAGGCAAGAACACTTCCTCGATTCTCTACTTATGTACATATACCATTTTCCGTCACTTCTATCATAGTGTCTGTTACATTGTTCCTATAAGTTATGAGTCTCCTTCCTCATCAGTGTGTAAACACTTAAGGCCAGGGTTCTTGACTTTTCTAAGTTTCTATACTTTTACTTGGTCTAGTTGTTGTCAATATGATACAAAATAATTGACTATTAGTTGAAAACCCAATGGTATAGAAGCTGTTAAATTGAGTAAAATTATTTAAATTAATACCTCCAGGCTGTAACAGCCTATATCTGTAGAAAGAGGGCTGAAAGCAATAAAAGTAAAGACTATTATAATACATATTTTAGAATATTCTGACTAGAGACTGAAAAGATAAGTCTGGACCCATAGTTTCCCAATAGTAAAAACTGAAGTAAAATCTCACTTTAAATGTATGAATAATTATTTGGTAATGCATTAACATGAATAATATTTTCCTTCGGAATCAAAATGAGATTTCAATTACCATATGGCAAGGATATGCTTCCAAAAAGGGGGGTATATAATTTTACATATGCAAATGGACAGAAACAATGAAAATCAAATAATCTCATTTTAAGTTCATAAGTAATGGCAATAATTTCATCTTATTAAAATAGAAACACGAATTCTATATGAATTAACATATAATAAATACTTTTATTACACACAATGAAATAAGAATAACTGGACCTTTATCTATTTAGTGACATTTTTTGGAAAACATAAATTTAAATAGTTGATATGAAAAATACTTCTCGTGCTCGCTTCGGCAGCACATATACTAAAATTGGAACAATACAGAGAAGATTAGCATGGCCCCTGCGCAAGGACGACACGAAAAATACTTCTCAACTTTCAGTTAATGTGTTTGTGACAAATACAATTCAGAGACCTATATAATTGACACGCATAAGTCAGTTGATAATAATGATGATAAAAAAGAGCTTCACTTACTGCTATTTCTCTACATGCCGACATAGAGATCCCGGTTCCTTCTATCTGTTTTAAAGCATAGTCTTTATCATCTTTCCTGTGAAAACAAAGTGATTTTAATATATAAATAAATCTAAATATACATGCATTTTGATTTATATAAAGAAATACGAATCACATACACTTTGACACTCTTCATATATAATCACATAATTTCACATGGGAAAAACGTTTTAGATAATCCAGCACAATCACATTATTTGATGAAGAAAGTTATATTCAACCGAATAAAAAGACCTGTCCAAGGCTCTATGCTTATTTGCACAGAAGAGAAAGAAGATTCCAAAATGAAGCTCCTGACTGCCAACAAGTAAGGTTCTTTCTGCTCTAATATGTATACGCTTCCCTGTCTGTGTGTGTACATGTGTGCACATGTACACAACGCATATAAAGTAAAACTTGCTTTCTTAAAACCCACTCAGATATTAAGGGGTCAAAATAGTTAAGAAATGAATGCATCTCTCATAAAGTACAAAATGATTATGATTTAAAACATGTTATAGTTCATATCCCCAAATACCTTCAGATTCACTCAGCTTATGTTTGCTGAGCACTCCCTGTCTCCAGAACTGGGGACTGACTGGGGCTCCACCTCCATGGTGGAGCTCTCTGTGTGTACCGGCAGTGAGAGGTAACTAACCGACCCACCACAGGACATGTGCTAAGGCACAACCCGCAGAGGTGACCCAAGTCACGCTGTCGAGACCCAAGCCAAGTCTCCTCAGAGGAAATCCCAACTAACCAAGGCCTGAAAGACAGTCCTCAGACCTTCTGGACTTGGGACCCTTTTTCTCTCTTGGGTGTCACTGAAGACCCTGAAGAGGGTCTATCAGTATTAACCCTCTTAGAATTTAAAAATGGGAACTGTTAAAAACACAGCCTACAAAAGCACATATCCACTAGCCACCAGAGAGCAACGGCATCAATCACCTGATATGTCACCTTTGAGAAAAAGCCACTGTACACTCATGAGAATCAGAGTGAAGAAAAGCAAAGAATACAGCACTATTATGAAAATAGTGTTGACTCTGCCGATCCTCTGAAAGGATTCTGGGACACCTAGGGCTTCCCAGACCACACTCTGAGAACTGTGCTGTGTGTGTGTGTTAAGAGGGAAACACAGTGTGCCGTACCACCTGAAGAGAGGGAAAAGCACTTGAAAAATAGTCACATTCAATAACTGAAGATGAAGCTGGGGATATAATTAGGAACCAGATCATACAAGTCTTTTTATTCCAAGAACAATAGGAGACACTCCATTCAAGATTTTTAAACAGGAGAATAGCAATCCTCCTTTGGGGAAAACATCTTTGCCTACCTTTTTTGAATGCTAGGGAGGTGTGTGTGGTGGGGGTGGGGGTGGTAAGGACAGGAGGCTGAGAGATCAGTTAAGTCAACAGTGTCAGAATGACTTAGGTGAGAGGTGATGCTGGCTGCTGCAGAAGAGACGGCTGGAGCCACCTGAGGCAGCACCGCAGCCCACAGGATAGAATCCTGGGGGTGAGAAAGGAGGAGTCGTCACAGATGATGACTCCTGCCTCAGGGAACAGGCTAACAGCATCATTCACAGGAGGTCAGAGGAAACAGGAAGATGAGCGCTCCGCTGTGTGCAGGCTGAGTCTGATGCCTGTGAGACACCTACGTGGGAGTGGCAAGCTGAACAGACCCGTCCAAAGAGAAAGCTGAAGATATTAGAGTATACATACCATCATCCAAGTCAGGACAGCACATGAGGGGAGATCAGAGACTAGGAATGGCAAGAAAAAGAATTTCAGAAAAGGGCAGAATAGTAAACAGTACCCAAAGCTGCAGAGAAGCCTAGTAAGGTGAGGACTGAGCAGCGTCCACTGAATTTAGCAATGATGAAGTCACCGAGGGATGCTGGACTAGGCAAAAATAGCTGCAGTGACGCAGCAGCAGAGTCTACACTGCAGAAGGCTGAGCAATGACTTGGGCATTAAGTCAACTAAGACGTAGGTGATTCTTTGAAGGTGATAAAATAAAGCAGCAGCTGGAGTAGTACACAAGATTAAACATTTTTTAAGATGTAAGAGACTCGAGTATGTTAAGTACCGAGAGGAAGAGCCCAGAGAAAAGGAAACGAGAGGGGAAAACGAGAAAAGCAGAGACTGAAATGCTGGGAGTGAGGGCGGGGTGGGGGGGGAACTAGATTGCAAGCAAGATCAAATGCTCCTCCATCGTATCACTAACAAGAAGACCAAGGAGGATACAGGTGCAGAGGGGTGGGTTCAGAGGCAAAAGCCAGGGAGTTCTCATTCTGATGGCTTTCATATTTTTCTGATGTTGGAAATTAGGTCAAATACTAAAAGCAAGGGCAGGGTGATAGAGCTGGAGCTCTGAAAAGACTGAAGATTTGACTGAACAAAAGGGTAACTCCTTAGAAAATCAATTAATTTTATTTAGCACTTTATTATTTTAAGTTATTAAGTTTGCTTGACTTTATCTTTGCTTATATAACATTTACACCTTATTTTTAGTTGCAAAAACACATCTCAATGACATTATTTTTCTGAAGAGATTTGTTTTATGACAATCAGATCTACAAGTACTTTCCAGCAAAGCACACATTATATTAAAAATACATTAAGAATATCTGTACTCAATGTTCACCAAATCGGAATGATGTCTGAAAACTTAAAGGGGACATTAAAGAGAGTGACACAAAACCAAAATGAAATTGGGATCAGAATAAATCCACCAGGGATTAGATAGTTCATGTGCAAGGCACTAATTTAAACAGATGGTCAACCCAGGAGTGTAACAGGTTGTTATATCTACTGCTGAGGATGACTTCCTAAACTAGAGCCCTCTGTGGAGAGAATGAGCAGTGGGGAAGGAAAAAAACCAAAGACTAACTCATTCACCCCCTTAACAACCACCTCTGGACTTTATCTTCTTTAAAAACCGCCTTGTGAAAATTTCTTCAAACTGAACTAAAAAAATTTGAATCTGCAATCAGTTCTCTCCCTCACCCCAAGTAGTTACATGTTTTATCTTTTTAAAAAGTTATCAAAAAGAAAGGTAAATGGGAGAATACTTAAAAAAAAAAACCTTAAAAGATGTGTAATTATCAAAAAGGCAACCATCTCTTAAAACTCACCTAATTACCGTCATAATATAACAGTACTTGGTGATGTGTGGAGCACACTTCTTTAACCACAAAGGCACACTAGAGAGGAAAGAGTCACAATCTAGTCATAGTAGTCAGACTATCAATAATAACTGCAGTACAGGGTTCTATATAAAGTACTATAAACACAGGGGATGTTCAGCTATACCTAGAAGGGTTGAAGGAAAGCTTCTACAAGAGTATACTTAAGCAGAAGGTCTTAAGACTAAAGAAGCTTGTCAGGAAAGGAAAGAGGGGTTGGGGAAAGAAATGAGTAGTTACATGAGACACCCCAGGAAGGGGGAACAGCATGAACAAAAATACTGAGTACAGGCAGGGTCTGGCTGCTCGGAGAAGAGCAAAGATGAGCAGCAGCTGTGTAAAGTCATGGAAACACGCGGCCAGCCCTGAGGTCCACCTGCTTGCAGAGGAGGGGTGGGAGCAGGACTTCACGTCAGCTGCCTCCAAAGGATGCAGAGTATGTGTGCCTCACCTCAAGGAGTGTACAAAACAAATGAGGATGACAAGAGAACATTATTACATTTAAAGATATGCAAACAAAGCTAGAGAAAGTGTGTCATGTGACATGACCATAAAGAAGAGGGTACAGCCATGATGAACACTTGCCTTTAACAGATGGGGGGCGGGTAAGTTAATGGCTGCAAAGGAGTGCTTACAAAAATGAGCAGTGTTTTGGTAAAACAGAGTACTGAACACATATCAAACTTGACTCCCCTCCTACAGCCTACTAAGAATATGGAAAAGGCACAAACTTGTAAAGAAGAAAAATGGGAGAGAAGATGGCATAGAAATATGGAAACTAGAACAAAAGTGGACAAACAGTAACAGATAACAAGGATCCAAAAAAACTGAAGAAGCTGATAGAAAGCTGAGCACCAACTGGATTTTCGGAGTCAAATCCTCAAAGCTGAGACCTGAGAGGACAAGATCCCTCTGGAAGCAGAGCTGGCTAGGCAAAAGATAAATTGAGGAGAGAGCCTAAGAAGCAGCAGTCAAACACAGAGAAATGTGAAAGAAAAACAAGAGAAATCAGAGAACCAGTCCAGGGAATCCAAATAATTAGGAGTTCCAGAAAAAAAAGAACACAAAAGAGAGGCAGAAAACTTACAAAGTAATTCAAGAAAACTCCAGCAACTGAAGGACAGGATTTGTAACACTGCAAGGGTTCAATGAGTTCCCATTCCAAATGAATGAAAGCCCACCCACATCAAGACACAATATTTAGGTATTTCAGAAAAGTGGAGACAAGTGGCAGATTTTACAAGTATCCAGTGAAGATGGGTAATGGGGCCACCTAAAAAGGATCAATGTTATTCAGCCATGAGAAAGAAAGAAATCCTGCCACTTGTGATAACTCGGATCATGTGTGGATTTTGAAGACCCTATGCTAGGTGAGATAAATCAGACAGATAATATCAGTTACATGTGCAGTCTCCTGTAAATAGAGAAAGCAGAAGACTGGTTACCAGGGGCTCAGGGACTGGGCAGGTATTGTTTAAGGATAAAACTTGCAACCCGAAGATAAAAAAAATCCTGGAGATCTATGCACAGCACAGTGTACTATAAACTTCAAAGTTGCTAAGAGACTATATCTTAATTATCTCCATCACAAAAAAAGAAATTGTGTGATGTAATAATTCTAGTTAATGTAATAATTTTCCAGAGCTGTTCAACCTTATCACTGATGTAAACAACGATCTTCCCTTGCCAGATACTTAACCAGCTCTACATGCTCTCAGATTAGGTATTTGGCTATTTCTGAAGCAACATTAGGGAAAGACTGCACTTGTGCTCCCATGGAAATGGCCTTGCCATGTTCTGCAGTAAAACTCCGTGGATCCACAGCTCTCAATAACAATGACAGACCACTTCCTCATATTACTGGAAGACTGTCAAGCTAGAGACCCAAATTGAGGATTCCTAAGAATCATCCAGAAGACAATCTCAGAATGAGAAACTTCTACCTGAGACCTTTGGATCAAGCGGCCTGAGAGAGACAGCTTCCACACTCAGGAATTTCAGAACAAAATCTAAATAGTTAGAACCAAAGATTGTCAGGCTTTAATCTGCATGCTCTTTTTCAGTTCTTTCCCATCCTCTCTGCTGCTTTAAACTTCTGAATTGTTAACAGACACTTGTTTCTAACAATGATACCCATAATATTGCTCTTTGCACCCCAAGTCACTCCTTGCATGAGTCTTATTCCTGGCTACAATTTGCTCAGAAGTTCACTAAAATTTGCAAACAGGCCAACTGTTGAAATTGTAGCCATTCTTTTGGGTGCAAGTCAGCTCACTCTAGTTCTTGGGCACTCAAGTACTAAGCAATTCTCTCAAAGAGCCAACTAAAAACAGTAAACAAGACAAACAGCCCCTGTGATGTCAAACCTAGGATAGTTTGTCTGCGCCAAAACCACACTTGGGACCTTGGTGCTTGGATTACAAGTGGTTAATAATCTCTCAGCATTTGCCAGTGTGCTAGAGCTCAGATGTCATCTCCAGAGTCATCTAGTACACAGCCACCTTTACTTCAGAGGGCTCAATAACTAACCTTACAACAAGAAGTATTCATGAAATACTGACTTCAGTTAACAGTAGCTAAGGCTCTCCGAACAGTCTCCTGGTCAGCAGAATCCCAGCACAGAGAGCTGGATTTCATAGAACAATGTCCTCCAGGGCTAAATCTGGCCAAAAATAAGGCCTGAGAAAGTGAAAATAAACCCCACTGATAATCAAATTCTGATATCCCTCAGAAATTAGTGGCAAGGCCAGTAGAAAAGGCAAGCAGGAAATGGAGTTTCGCCCAAGGCTACAGCAGAATGGCAAAAGGACTAAAACGGCCCTTTTCTGAGCAATGACTGCTCTGACTGATGAGGACCCAGCTCTGCTTCACTCCTCCTGCTTTGAGCAGAATACTGAAGCACCCAATTACCAAACGACCCACCCCACGACAGGATCCAGCCCATAGGTGGTCTCCTCCTCAGTTCTTCCTTAGAATCATTCCACCCACACTCACCTAGGAAGACCCCCCTGCTCTGGGAGCCAGGTGTGCGCCCGCCCTTGCTGCAGCAGACCAATAAACTCTAGTACTGGTGCATTCCTGCGGCCTGTATCATACAGGATACCCAATTATCTTACATGAAGTTACAATGCATTAAAGCAAACTGAAACAACAGTCCCTTTCATTTAAATCAGGTCAGCTCTCAGAGAACACATTCTAGCTAGCCATGCTACATTTTGCTTAAAATTCCTTTTCAGGTTAACATGTTGGCTCTTTCAGTCATTCTGACAAATGAAATCTGCAACTTTTTGGTTAATTACATTAGTTTATTTAAAAGATTATTAGAACTACTAACTCTTGATTTGGGGGGTCGTTCCTGTGCTTGGCACTGTTACGGTTCCTAAGATATACCAGTGAGCAAGACAGACCCAACAGGAGTTACTTCCAGGTTTCTCGGCAGCTCCAGATGCCAAGCTCCAGGAAGTTAGAGATTCTTGTAAACTTAGCTATGAATCTCTCTCCTCTGCATTATCATGAGAGATTCAAGCTCAGTTTGTTAGCTCTCATACTTCAAATGCATCTTTATCTTGTTTGGAAAAAAAAATACGTAAAGTTTAAAAAGTATTTCTAAGCTTGGAGACTAGAAAGAAACTCCTGGTCCTTTCTGTCTGTTTAGTTACAAGATTACAGTAAAAGGATCAGATACCACTAAATGTATACTTGGAGTACAACACATGAATTTTGTGTGTGTGTGTGAATATTTTTAAATGTTCAGGTATATTCACATGCCTGATGTGATGCTACTTTTAAGAAGAAAATCTTTGGGGCCAAGCAGAAATAAATGGGCAGATATGCAAAATAGCAGGAAAGACCAGTCATTAGGGAGGAAAGGATTACACATTAATTTCTCTTTTCAGTGTTGCTCATTTCTTCTAGCTCGAATATTAAGGAGAAAAAGAATGATTATAAATTACCAGTGCCAAAATATAGTTCTTGAAGTCAAGATGCCATGATTATAACTTTATTCTTCACAGAGCTGTGTTCAAAAAAATGACACTGGGAAGACGATTTAAGAAACATGGGTTGGTTGTTTACTTTGATGGAAAGCCCCACATTTAGTAATATCTGATCACATTACTGTAAATATATTTAAAATGCATATGTAAATACATGCACATATATATACATGTACACCTACACAGATAAAAACTTTCACATACATGAGATAGACATATACACATCCCAAAATACATGTGTCTACATATATGCAGAGGAAGAGGAAGAAGAAAATAATTTTTTAGTGTTGTTAAGTTACTGACTGGCCATAGTACTGTTTTAACTTAAACAGCTATGAGAGCAATTATACAGGTGCTTCATGAAGAAAAAATGCACCGTGGTTATTTTACATAGCTATGGTTTACATAGCTATGACAGATTATCCTTTATATGGCAAGTGTTGTTCAATAATGACTCAAGCTGTTGTTACATATTCTATGAACAACCAAGAAAATAGATGATACCTTAAAAACAAAAGACTACTTGAACTTTCAAGATTTGTAGCATTCACAGATCTACAACCTTTTAATTATGCAAAACTAAAATATAGTGAAGAGGTAAAAAAAATTTAACTGTGTGTAAAAACTATGATTTAACAAGTTAACATTCTGAGTGGTTGGAAATCAAGAGAAAAGGCACAATCAACTTCAGGAAAGAAGGGCTATCATCAAAAAATCCACAAACAAAAAATGCTGGACAGGGTGTGGAGAAAAGGGAGCCCTCTGCACTGCTGGTGGGAATGTAAGTTGGTATAGCCACAATGGAGAAGAGCAAGGAAGGTCCCCCAAAATTAACAACAGAGCTACCATATGAGTTAGCAATCTTAATCCTGGGCATATACCTGGAGAAAATAATAATTCAAAAAGATACATGCACCCCAATGTTCACTGTGGCACTGTTTAACCAGGACATAGAAGCAACCTAAATGTTCATCAACAGATAAATGGATAAAGAAGATACGGTATATATATACAATGGAATATTACTCAGCCATGAAAAGGAACAAACCTGGATCATTTATAGTGATATGGATGAACCTATATTCTGTCACACGGAGTGAAGTAAGTCAAAAGAGAAAAACAAATATTGTATATTAATGCATATATACGGAATCTAGAAAAACGGTTCTCATCAACCTATAGGGCAGGAATAGAGGTGCAGATGTAGAGAACAGACTTGTGGACACAAATCAGAAAGGAGGGGGTGGGGTGGATTGGAAGTAGCATTAACATATATATACTATAATGTGTAAAACAGGTGGAGGGAAGCAGCTTCATACCACAGGGAGCTCAGCTCAACGCTCTGTGATGACCTAGAGGGTGGGAAGGGGGGCGGGAGGGAGGCCCGAGAGGGAGGGGATATGTGTATACACATAGCTGATTTACCCTGTTGTACAGTAAAAATGAATACAACATTGTAAAGCAATTATATTCCACTTAAAAAATAAAGTATATGGGATGATATGCATAGTTCATGTATGTGTGAACACTACATCATTCTATTTATTTATTTAAAATCTTCACCACACCAAGTGGCATGTGATTGATCTCAGTTCCCCAACCAGAGATTAAACCCTCAGCCTCCGCAGCAGAAGCATGGAGTTTTAACCACTTCCCATCATGGAAGTCCCAAAAAGGAAACAAGTATCCTCAATTTTTTACATCCAAAGGGTCCTAGAAACAATACCCCTGACCTTCCACTCTGTGCCCAGGGCTGACTATACTTCAAATCTACCCCTTCAATTTCCAAGTTGAAAGACCCAAATCCTTTCAGTTTATACTATGGTACTCTTCTCCAATCATTTTATCATATTTGCCTTTCTCCAGAGCTACTCTAGTTCTTGTCTTCCTACCACATGACGATGCTTGTCAAAAGCAAAAAGGTCTCATGATTTTGTACAATGGTAGGATTACATTTTCCACTTTGTTGTCAACACACGGTCTAATGATACAGTGAACAGAGTAGTCCCCCCTTACCAGCACTTTCAGTTACTCGTGGTCAACCACAGTCTGAAAATATTAAACGGAAAATAAACAATTCGTAAGTTTTAAACTGCATGCCGTCCTGAGCAGCATGATGAAATCTTGCATCTCGCCAAGGATGAGGATCACTTCTCTGTCCAGTGTACCATGCTGTGTACATTTAGTATATGAGAGAACACAGGAAATATGCTACTATCCAAGGTTTCGGGCATCTGCCAGGAAGCTTGGAGCGTATCCCATCTGGATAAGGAGGGGACTACTGTTTCATCTGCTCAACCCCTCGACACATGTGTTTTTCTAGAGATAACTACCCCTGCAATTCTCTGGAACCCACTCACACACTTTTAACAACAACAAATGTATTGGTACAACCAGATCCTATCAATAAGCACCGTTTACTGAGCTGGGCATCAACACTGCACTGAGTTAGAGCAATGACAAATGTCTCAATCTATAGAATGGGTCGTCTGGTCACCTGAAATCAACAAATATTTACAGTACTTACTATCTACCCTGTACTGGCAAATACAGGCAAGTCTCTTATAGCATGAGTTTTTACAACACAACATGCTTATAACATCACCAATTAATTAGGGGGGAAAAGTCTCTACACAAAGGCATTATTACGATGCAAACTGGAATCAGCACAGAGTAAACAGGAAAAATAATAGTTGCATGCAAAGAATATGCACACACAGATGCATTGTTTGACTGTCTGGGTGTTCTTCTGGAATGAAATTGTTTTGTTTACCCAAGCATTCTTTTATTCTTTTACCACTGGCAATGGTAGGAAGACTGCTCAATCAGGGACAAAGGTTGGGGAACCGCAACCTTCTGAGTAGACTAAATGGTAAGGAAGCAAAGTTTATTTCTGTCCTGTTTAGTCAACAGATGCATTCCTCTTAGAATACAACTACAAAAATAGTTATATCACAGCCAAGTCCAACAAAAGCCCTCTAGCACCCATACCCCAGTGAAAGAGCTGTTTTCATTAGAGATTTTTTGTAAGAGATTTCTCAGAAACACAACCATGACATCATAGGCAGACGCACTGTAAGTTACTATCTGCAAAAAGACATATTTAGGAAAACTGCCTACTAATAAACATCACAAATTCTTCCTGAAAAATATAAATTAGCATAATTGGGCACTGGAGAAATAGTGGAACCACAAACAATAGAACCAGTGAGATTAATTTAATAAATACATTAAAATATGTATAATTTACATGGCCCTATGAGAGCCTGAAAACTTTCTTTACATGCTTTATCATATACTATACAAAGGATCTCTGTGGGATGAATCTGTTTTTATAGACAAGAAATCCACAGTGCTCAGAAAGATTAAATGAATTGATCCAGCTGGTATACTGCATGTCAATCTCATATCTAATACTGCTATGAGAATAAAAATTAGTTAAGTGTTCTCACCCATAAGGATAGCTATATTAAAAAAAAAGGTTGGGGTGGGAAGAAAGTGTTAACAAAGATGTAGAGAAACTGGAACCCTTGTGGGTTGCTAGTGGGAATGTAAAATGGTGTGGCCACTGAGGACACATACACATACCATATGATCCAGAAATTCCACTCCTAAGTGTATATCCAAATTCCACATTTGTATGTATATCCTAGGCACATGTATATCCAAGGAACTGAAAGAAGGGACTCAGATGCACACCAATGTTCATAGCTGCCTTACTCATAATAACCAAAAAAGTGGAAACAACCCAACTATCCAACAACTGATGAATGACAGACAAAATGTGATACATGCTAAATCATGGATGGGCCTTAAAAACATTACATTAAGTGAAAGAAGCCAGTCACAAAAAACCACATATTGTATGATTTCATTTCAATGAAATGTCCAGAACAGGCAAATCCAGACAGAAAGCAGATTAGCGGTTGCCTAAGGCTGGAGGGTTGGAGGGTAAGTGGAACGACTGCTAATGGGTGCAGGGTTTCTTTTGGGGGGATGAAAATATTCTAAATTAGATTGTGGTGACAACCACACAACTCTGTAAATATACTAAGAACAGTGAACTGTACACTTAAAACAGGTGAGCTGGACGGTATGCGAATTATACCTCAATAAAGCTATTAGAAAGCTTTATTAATGTATAAAAATGTATAACTTCTTGATAGCTTTCACTAATATTTTCTGCATGAAGACAACTAGTATTGAATTTCTCTACTTAATACACTGCAACTAACTCAAAAGTACTTTTTAAAACACTTAAAAATGAGTCACTATTTTAACAAATGTTATCTTACATTCCAAAACATTTCAGGGATAATCATAGTACAGAATTTCACCAAGGAAAAACGTAATTGTGCTGCATTCTGATTTGAAAATCAGCAAGCATACTTAAATTGGGTGAGTTCAGTTTTACAAAGTGCAATGGAAATAGAGCAAATGCTACATGATCCAAGTCAAATAAAGGTTAAAAAGTGGTAAGGTTGATTAGTATTTCTGGCTTGCATTGAAAACTTCAAGCATTTAAAGTTAACATCAGGTTGAATCACCTTTCAGAACCTAATGGTTCCATCCCTTCAAAAAAAAAAAAAAAGTGCAGAAGAGCAACAGGTGAAGTAGGAGATGTGTATGCTACTCTGACAGGCTTCTTTATGTTTTTCACGTATGCACGTCCAAGCACAAGTCAAGGCTCTGAGGAGGTTAGCTAGTCTTGGCTAAAAACAGGACAATAGTAACTTTCGGTTCCAGGGTATCTTATCTGGTTTAAACTCTCAAGAAGTGCGGGACGCATCTGTACTAAAATAGATTTTCAGATAAAAAGATGAAATGTTTGCATACTTTTTCAGCTTCTTATCTGCCTATAAGAAGTAAGTACTTTCCGACTTCTGTTGAGCAGATATTATGTACATGAAGAACACGTTTAGCTGAGCTTAAGACTTTTAAAAAAAAATCTCTTCCAAATTCGTAAAACACATCAGAACTATCTTATAATCAGCTGCCTACCAACATAAACAATTACCACTGCTGAATACACAAAGTTAAGCAATTCCACTGGCAACAGAAGAGGGTCAAGCTTTCTGTCCACAGAGGCAAGCCCAGAGGGGAATACGACTGAGACAGGGGACAGGGAACAAAGAACAAGGTCAAAGTCAAAATCAGTACAAAACAGAAAAAAAGCAAGCCAAAAGGGGTGAAAAGGAAAAGACTGGGTCACTGCTGGTCAGGGAATGAAAAGATGACCAAAGTCAAGCAACAGGAAACAGAGAGAAAGATCATTTGAGCAACAGAGGAGTACACGCAGTCAGGGCTGAACAGGTGGCTGGAGGAGACACTGCATCAAGAGCTCCAGGCACATGGGACAGGAACAGAGGTCAGCAGCAGTGTTCAGCCGAACAGAGAAATCTCATGAATGTGAACATAAAATAACATGTGAACTTCATAGTGACTGTAATTTTAAATGTCCACAAGTCTTAATTTCTTTATGACAACCAGCAATCTAAAATACCCAGGACTATGCAGGCAAAGAAAACCTACAGCAAAGTTTCCAAAAGAACAATCGAAACAATTCTGACTCTACAATGCATTTCACCCCCATGATTCAAACATGTTATTATTGTATTTATTCCCATTTCTTCCTTCCACATTAAGTTTTGTTTTGGGAGTTTGGATGACAGTGTAATTGGTGCAAACTTTCTTGAGGACATAAGACTGGATCTCAGAAGAGCCTGAAGCCCAGGCCTGTTAAAGAGATACTCCTGGGAAACTGACCTGCACTGCAGCAGTCTACCAGTGATGTGCTGGGGTCATGTATCACTTGTGCTTGGCACGCTGATCAGTCTGTAAAACAGTTGAGAGAAGCCAGGAGGGAGCTTCCCTTGCTTCATGCACACTTCGCTCCTTGCCAGTGGTATCCTCCACAGCAAACCTCCCTATGGGGAAGGCTCTGGGGACCTGGGCAGTTCTATCTCCACCTGAGAGAATGCTGTATGCAAAGACTGATATAAAGGACATTTACTGCAGTACTGTTTAAGAGCATTAAAAAGCAAAGAAAACAATCTAAACGTCTTCAATTGGATCTGTGTATCACTAATACAGTATGTTCATAAAACAGAATGACAAGCTGCTGAAGTGAACTGATTATGGCTGTTGTGTGCATGCTCAATCGCTCAGTCACGACCAACTCTGTGCGACCCCATGGACTGTAGCCATCTTCAGAACACAAAAACTGAGAAAAGCAAGGAACAAAACATACGTATACGCCATCAAAGAATTTGTGTTTAGAGATGACGACATACAGACCTTTCTAATTTCTACATGTAACCCAGCAGCCACTGATAAATGTGACTTCATAAAAATAAGAGTTACACATAAAAAATAATACCATAAACTAAGTCCAAAGATGTTTGTGTCCACAAAGCTGGACTGCATACACAAGAAACACATCTAAGTGGACAGCTCTGCAAGAAGAAATGGGTGACTGGAGGAGAAAGAGATGAGAGGACTTAAGTTTTCACTTCCTCAGTATACTTACATTTTTTACATACGCATGTATTATCTGCTTAAAATGAATGAAGTATTAAATTTTAAAGTCGACCCAGACATACACCTGCTTCCACTTGCACACACACAGGAGGCTGACAACGACTGTCCCTAAAGAGGGGGACTGCTGTCTTCCCGCATAGCCTTACATTCTGCTTGATTATTTATCCTGAGAGCTTATTAATTTTATAATCTAATCTTATAACAGAAATATACCTGTTGAAAGAATACAATCTTTGACCCTAAAATTCCACTGCAAGAACTTGATATTATATTGAAGAACTGTAGTCATATTTTCTAGGAGCTTCTTTGCTCACTGCAATGGCCAAAATTTAGAGACTACTTAAATTTCATCTATCACTAGAGAACTGGTTAACTGGATACATATTTACATATAAATCTGTGTGTATATCAAAATAATGTGATGCCCACAATGATTAAAACTAAGGATTTGGAGCTATACTCACAGACATGGAAAGATGCATAATACTCTCGAATGAAAAATGTAAGGTCATAGGAGATTTCATTCATTGTTTTCTCCACCACAGCCCTATCCCACTTACTACAAGTAACTGTTTACTTGCTTGTGCCCCTCAAAGTCTTTAAGTTCCCTAAAGACTTACAACTGTGGCCTGTCCACTGCTGAATCACCCATACCTGGCACAGAACCTGGAACCTGGCATATTACAGGCATTCAGTGAATAGCTACCAAATAAACTATAAATACACAAATTTGCCTTCCCCCCATTACAGCTAAAGAGAAACTATAATGGAATGTCAAATATTTAAATGATTTAATTTTACATTTAAAAGAACCTTCAATGTTAAGTCAGCAGTAGAAAACAAATGTTAAGTACTCCTTACTGTGTGCTTAACACTTTCTTGGGAACTGTGTATAAATTGAAATTTTTTGCAAACTGAGTCCCAGGATAAGTTTGTTAGGATAGATCCCTTACTTAAAGGACTTCTTTCATAAAGTGAAAAAGCTCCAAACAAATGTGTTTATCCTATATGAGCTTAAAATTTTCATGAGATTTATTGGCTTTCCTTAAAACAAGCCACATAAAAATAATTTTTCAATACCTACCTCCTCTTTTCCCCAAAATACTGACTTGTTTAATATAAACTATGATACCACTGTTTGACAAGTTTGGGTTTTTTTTAAATCCCTTAGTTCTCTAGACAACCTATAAAATTCAGGTGTATCGAAACACTCACAGCAGGCATCCTGATGTGAGGAATTCCTCTCCTTAGGATGACTGTTTACTAGAACTCATGGGTTATAATAAAGTTATACATTTTAAAGAGCTTGTCTGGAAAGATGAGTAACTTGAGTTACCTTGAGCAGCTGTTAAACTGCATAATTTATTCACATAACAAAAGAAAATTTCAAATATGAAACAATCACAGAGCTTAAATAAAATTAAATGCCAACTTTGGTTGAGATTAATTATATTTTCCTTAAGTTTAAAAATAAAGGTTTGATCCCCATTTAAACTGATGCATTGGCAAGGTATACTTTAGAAAATACTTTATTTTTTGTAGTGGCTCAATTTTTCAAATACCTTTTTTCAATTAACAAAGCTTGCATCTGGCCTTTGGTTTTGTTCAAGTCTGTTCCTGGTATTAATTTAGCCAGCCCATCAAATTTAGCTTCTGTGGGTATTTTCACAAGACACTACTTTTTTATTTCAAAATATGCTCAAGTTTTTAAGTTTAGCAATTTTAAAAGGAAAATTTTCAGATATCAATTTTAGGTACACCAAAAATAAAAAAATATTAAAATACCTGTCAACATTTGGCAATATGCCAGGAAGTAAGGGGAACACAATTACTGCCCTAGAGGAAATTTATACTATCTAACCCATGAACATTCACCAGAAAAGACCCAAAGGACATATAAACAGTAATCACATACACACTGAAGTAGTTACAGAATAATCTATGAAAAGCTAACTATGTGTTGTGTGGTGATGAGTGAAGAGAGGATTATTGGAGTTGTACTTTAAGAAAAAGTAGTTAGGATTTCTGAACCGATGTCAGAACCGATTTCAGCTGAGGGAAAAAAATGCCCAGCAACAGGTGCTGCCTGAGAATAAGTTCAGAAGGGCAGTCTGATTTAATGGACGAGGAGCAGTTGCATTAATCTGAATTTCAGAATCACTATGATATAGACTAGTGTGTCTTCAATGTCCTGGGAACAAGGTGTCCTGGAAATTAAGGTGTCCAGGGCTTGCGGACAAAGGACAAATCCTGGTTCTAAACCAAAGTCAAGGTAGAGAGACTCAAAGTGATTCTCAGCTGCTTTCAAACATTTGGCAGTTTCTCAAAAAGCTAAACAGTTACCATATGACTCTGGGTATATGCCTAAGAGAACCCACAACAGGTATCTACACAATAATTCGCACATGAAGTTTCACAGCAGCATTATTCAAAACAGCCAAGAAGCAGAGACAATCCAGGTGTCCACCAAGTAATAAACGGATACACAAAACATGGACTATCCATACAAGGCAATAGTTTTCAACCATAAAAAGGAATGAAATACTGATGCATGCACAACACAGATGAATACTGAAAACACTATGCTAAGTAAAAGACACAAATGGCCACATACTGTGTGCTTTCATTTACATGGAATGTTCAGAATAGGCAAATCCATGGAGAAAGGAAGTAGGTGAGTGGTTGCCAGGGCCTGGGAATAAGGGGAACTGTGGAGCGACTACTAACCGATGTGGAGTTCCTTCTGACAGGAGAAAAATGTTCCGGCATAGATAGCAGTGATAATGGCACAGCTTTGTGAACAGACTAAAAGCCAGTGGGCTGCACACTTTGAAAGGGTGAATTTTATGGTATGTGATATATCTGTTTTTAAAAGGGGCATTTGTTCTGCGATGACACACCTGAACGACATGACATAACTCTATCAGTAAAAGTAGCTTACTACAGCAGGGGCTGGATTTGTGACTTTGACAATCACTACACTAAAGAATCTTGAGGAAATTATACTAAAGGGTCTTTAAGTATTAAGATCAAAATAACGAGTGAAAGTCACTTTTCAGTGACAACTTCAAGAACTGCCTTGGGGTGACAAGAGATATTTAAAGACAAAAAACATCACAGTAGTTTCAAAAAGATGGCCAAGGCCTACTTAAGCTGCTGTGAAGGAAAGGATATACAAACTGCTCTGAAGGAGCTAAGGACAGTAGGATTTCCATTCTCTAGCAGCAGCTAAGAACAGAAAAAGCATTAAAAAAAAAACCCAGACGACGAGGATTCATTCAACAATGTAAGACATGACAAGAAAAATGACACTAGCCACAGGGGAAAAAATATATATTTATCAACACTGATTTGGCATATACAGTTCCCTTACATATGGTTATTTCAAGTGTTTGTAAATCATAATTCTGGACACAGTTGCCAAGAGGACAAATTTTTGAAAAAGCAGGTAAGTTTGCAAATGACCAACAATAACTTATAATAATATATCATTATTTCTGTTTTCCTGGCTGATATTCAGTATGCTGGAAGCCCCCTCCCTACCACCTCTTCACACCACCGAGAGTCCCAGCAAGAGGAAGTCCCCCTCTGAACTGCTGCCACCACCATCTCAGCAGCGAGAAAATTCTGGCTCCCTACTCCTAACAGAAGTGAGGCCAGAGGAAGATCATCTACCATTGGGAGTCATAAGCCAAAGGCTGTCCTGCCGTGGCAGTTCACACGTGAGCGCTACTCCCAAACCAGACACCTGGACTTCAGAGGCAGCTTGTGCTCTGATGCACCAATGTTCTAAAGGTGGCAAACTGCCTCAGAGACAATGAATGTGCTCTGTGTGCATGTGCGCTTAGGTGCTCAGTCATGTCTGACTCTTTGCAACCGCGTGGACTGCAGCCCGCCAGGCCCCTCTGTCCATGGGGTTTTTTCATGCATGAATACTGGCATGGGTGGCCATTTCCTGCTCCAGGGGATCTTCCCAAGCCAGGCGGGGTTATTCACCACCGCGCCACCTCCGTGCTGATAAAGTTACCCCTGTGCTGAATTGGGGGCCTCATCAGGTTCAGTGCAGACAAGGGAACATCTGCAGCGCATGTGTGGAGCACTACGCACGCAGCAGGAGCTTGAAGACGCTGGCAACAGACAGGTACAGGGAGGGAAGGCATGGGAAGAAAGAATCCAAACCCACAGCCTGTGCTGGGGTCTAAGAGCACAACAGAAAGCACTCTTTTGTCCTCCTGAAATGTCCTTTCTGAGGAGACCTTCCCTTTCCTCTCATGGTCAACAGAGTGCTGCCCTCTGTGAGGGGCTTCCCTGAAAGCAGAGAAGCTGGAAGCTCCACGTCTGTGTCCCAAGAGCACCTGGTATTGATTATCATAGTGCTTGTTCAATTACTACAGCTTATTTACATGTTTGTTTCCTCAGCAGGTATCTTCTCAAATAATGGAGTATTTTATTCATCTTTGCACTGTCAATACCTTGGACAGTGCTTGGCAGATAGAAGGATCCAGTAAATATTTGCTGAATGAATGAGGGGATGGACTTCTTTCAATGTTAGAAGAAACTGATGTTAGAAGAAACTGTAAAACAAATCCAAATGAATTAATTTGCCAGTCTTGCTACTAAGAAAATCGGATTTAAGAATGACACCTCAGAGAGGCCTAACCTGTGGATCTGAATTCACTGAGTATCTAAAACAGGTAAGTTCAACGGCCAGCAGGTAAGAAACGCACAATGAATGTTCTGCCTGTCCCTTCCCATCACAGGTTTTAAATGTTACAAGGAATATTCCTTACCGGACATGCAAAATCCCCAGTAGCAGGGATTATTACATGCTGGATTTGCCACATCTGACATCTAAAGAAATACTTATATCAAATTCAAGCTAGATACTGGGTTCAGCGATATTCAGAACAAAACTATCAGAATCCTTCAGGGGAAGATAGGGTTCCAACCAAGTTCTGATCACAGTTAAGGAATTAAAGCCGACTCACAGCATCAGTGCAGATCAGAGAAGTCTCTCATGCTAGCCACCAAATGAGTGGTGCACAATAGTGGGGGAGCCACATGAACCTGGTACCTTCACAGGTAAACGGAGGGGATGCTACAGTGGGATAAAAGACATGCTAGGTGTGGGAGCTGACAAGTCTTTGGAAGTTACCTGTCTTCTCATTGGCGGTTGATGAGAATCCACATTAAAGCATGAGACTAAGAAACATGGAAGTATATTACTGCCTAAGGTAAAATTTTTGTCTTAGTAGTTGTTTACCTGATCTTGCAAAAGTATTTTCTAGTCATGATTTTTACTTCTTCAAATTACAATACTAGGAAGTCCCAAAAAGTTATCAACTGAAACCCTGTAATCTTAGAAATAAAGAAACAAAGGTCTACAAGGACAAATGACTTGCCCAGGGTCACACTGGTGATCAGAGGCAGAGTCTGAACTCATACTCAATTCTCCAGTCTCCCCAACTTAACAGTTCATCCTAACACACACACACACACAATAAGCAGAAACACCCACATAGTTATATACTTACTTTTGCAGCATTAGAAAAAACTAAGATTGTTCAGAAACATACTAAGAAAGTGTAAGTTAACTAAAAAGACTAGCCCAGGAATAAGGCACTCATGTTTTCTGAATGACTCCCTAAAACACCAAATCCCCATGACTATGCTTATATTTATGTTAATACAAAGCATGATGGATAAAAGCATGGGTCTGGAGTAAGAGATTGCTTGTAACCCCCCAATTCCAGCTCTGATATTTAATTAGTTATGTAATCATGGACAAATTTGTTTCACCTTTTAAATCTCCGTTTCCTCAACTGTAAAACTGAAAAAACACATGAGTTTGAGCAAACTCTGGGAGATACTGAAAGACAGGAAAGCCTGGGGTGCTGCAGTCCATGGCGTCTAAAAGTCGGACACAACTGAGTGACTGAAATGAACTGACATCAAAACAAAATTTATTTCATTTTATTTAAATCTGAGTACTCTCTTTGAAGGTGTTACTGTCTAGGATCCTAGAGTTCTCTGAAATCTCAGCTGCAGAATATATAATTTCATTTGAAAATAAATCAATACTAGAACCAAACTATCTGATCATCTTTTTATAAAAGATTAAATAGCCACAAATTTTATTTTACCTGGACTAAAATGCATTAAATTACATTTCACTGACATAAGATCAAAAAAGCTTCATAAATATAATACTGCATTTTACCAGAGTGAGGTTATAAGAAGCCAAACCGAAAAATATTCCCTTTGGAACACAGAAACTGTTGAAAGTAATTTTAAAACTCTCTTGACATTTGATCCATTTTTTAAAAAAGTTTTTCCTATGAACAAAATCATTAATGGCCACTGAAAAACAAGCCCAAGGAATTATAAACAAAAAGTTAATGTTTACAAATGCAATGCTACCTGGCTATCATTAATAAAGAAATGTTCATATACCTACATCCAACTATTTTTAAATTGTACATATTAAATTTAAATCTCCTAAAGTTATCCTAAATGAAAACTTGACCAGAAGACATAAAATGTGGTCAAAAGTACCTCCTGCCAGTAAACAACATTACAGTTTTTAATAAAATGTTCAAAGTTAATTTAGATGTTTTATTAAAATAGTAATTTATGAAAATAGAACTTTTTTTCAGAGAGATCAAAAAGAATTTAAGGTCACCAGAATTTTATAGAACAGATGACAGACTGGTCAAATGTACTACAATGTCTAACCTCATGGGATCGGGCATTTTATGAACATGCCCCAAATTACATAATACTGGGGGACAGGGAGAGAGTATAAGGCTCTTAAAAACATTGTACAGGAAGTTAACAAGGATAATTTTTTAAATATGTACTTTATTACAGAGTAATACTTCAATGAGAAACATAATTAAACAAGAGTCAGCAGTATCTCCAGACAGTGATTTCTCAAATGTCACCCAACTATCCATTCCACTAAAAAGTACTTTTGAATACATGCAGCACCTACAGGATCAAGTTTTCAACTCCCTATCTTTGCAGATACCAGTACTGCTTTATTGCTGCATACAAGCACTGAAACTTATATTCCAAACTAATTAGAATTACTATCTTCTTCCTTAGAGTCCATTTTAAGGTATTTTAGAAAGATACCCCAGTAAATCTAAGAAAAATATTGAATACATAGCTCCTTCCTTTTCCAATATTGAGAATACTGAAGTATTTATAAATATGGCTTCCCCCCAACCCAGGTAACTTCAGCTTTACGAATGGTTTCATTTTTTTAAGCACTAATACCGTTCTGAACATATCCTCCCATCTAATCTGTTGAAAAAAGCAATTATTTTAAACGTTAAACTGCAGCTTAACCAAACTAAGAGTGATGTTCAAGTAAACCTACTTTGTTTATAATAAAATCTAAAGATTATATAAGCTTTGACGTCCTTTCCAGCCTTTTCCTATAGTGTCAAAGGTGGGAAAGACAACATCCGTTTTTACAAGAGGAAAACTAGGAGTTAACAGATTATATTTCTCAACTAAGAAATGTCTTCTCTTTTGTCAACATTACAAGACATTCATCTACTGACAAAGGAAAAATGAACAGTTCACTTGCCGGTTTAGGAAACTAAACTGGGACCATTACCAGCCACAGACTTAATTATTTCTAGGTAAGAACATTTAAAGCAAAAAGACTATTTAAAGTTCCTTGCCAACTGCTAAACTGGGGGTGGGGGGCTCTGAATAAGACACCCCTATTAGTCACTCGCCTTTTTCCCCACCACCCACCCTGCACCAAATCCTCATTGTTCTAGGAAAACTCGCAGCTAATGATAGCGAAACAGCAACTGCTACGTTTCTGCCGCAGGTGATCGATCACCGGGAGGAACTCTTCAGAACCACACGGACTTGCTGCTTTCTTCCCCACAAATAAAACCCAAATGGGGTCTTAAATGCATCACCAACCTGTGCGAGGGAAAGGATCCCAGGTTCCCTTCCGGGCTGATGCATGTCAATCCGCAGGCGGGTAAAGGGTCCCCTAATAAATCGACCCCTCCCTCCAAGATCATTTAAGCTGACATTTTAAAGCAACATTTAAAGAAATCTGGCACCAAAGCCCTTGAAAAGTACAGAGCCCGTGGATCAGACGCTCCTCCTCCCGACGAGCGGCGCCCGGAGACCACTGGAGCGGCTCGCGGGGTGGGGGTGGGGGTCTCGCGCAGGCTCGGCCCCCTTCGGGCACCATGTCCTCCAGGAGCCCGGCCCGCGGGAGGCTGCCCACCTGCCCCGCCGACACTCACCCATCCTTCCGCTTGGCTTTGTAGACGTGACCGTAAGTGCCTCGGCCAACTTTGCAGCCCTCGTATTCAAACAGGTCCTCGACCCGCTCCCGCTCGCTGCTCAGCTTCACTTTAAAGTCATAGTCCATTGTCACGGCCGGCGGGGCCGGGGAGCTGGGGTCGCGGCGCCGCGGCGCGGGGGCGGGGGCCCTCCGGGAGGCTCCGGCAGCCGCGGCCCCCGGGAAGCCGCCCGCTCTACGCCCGGCGGCCGCAGCGCCGGCCCGGCCGCGGCGGCAGGAGCAAAAGGAGGCCCCGCGAGGGCGCCGGGGACATCCAGCGGGGCGGCGGGGCGGGGGCCGGCCGGGGTGGGGTGGGGGGGACACACGCCGAGGAACCCGGGGGCGCAGGAGGGCAAAGGACCGGGGCTGGGGGTGGGGAGTGCGGTCGCTGCCCTTGTCCCCGCGGGCTCCGGCTCCTGCGTTCCGGCCGCGCGCTCGGCCCCCGCGGCGGGCTCTCCCTCGGAGGCTCGCGCCTAGCCGCGCTCACACACGCTCACGCTCGCTCCCTAAGTCGCTCGCTCCCTCGCTCGCTCTCCCGTCCACTCAGACAGAAAGGCAGCGCCGCACAACAGCCGGCACCTCCTCAGAGAGCGGAGGGCGGGGACTCGCGGAACGCGGCCGCGCTGTCGCAAAAACGTCGCGAAGACCCGGGCCGTTCGGCCTTCCCCGCCGCCCGCGCCGCGCACCGCTCCAGCCGAGCCTCGCTCCCCGAGGGGGCGCGTGAACCTAGCGCGGTAGCCGCTGCCCAGAGCAGCCGCCACCAGCACCACGTGGGCTGTCCCGGCGGCAGCCGGGGCTCCAGACTACAGCACCCAGAATGCACCGGCCGTCGCCGTGGCCGCCCCGCCTTCGGCTCCGCCCCCCCGCGAGGGGGGGAGGTGGGAGCGATGCACGATGGGATTCGTAGTCCAGAAGGAGGGGAGTCGTTTCGATGACCACTTGGAAAATTTTTTTTTTTTTTAACAGCGTTGTCGCTAGAGTCAGATTTGGGCCAGAAACTTAACTAGAGAAATTTAAGCGTGAGGGAGTCTAGTCTGTGTTAGAATCACATTTTGTGCCGCTTCCGAACTTCAGAGTTTAAAGGGCACTATCGTTATCGAAGAAAAATAAGTCTAATTATTGATCAACGGCTCACAGACTATCACTCGGGAAATCTTGTCGTTCACGGTCTAATAAGGGCTGCACAGTGATAGCAATGTGCTGACACGCATTGCAAAGATCAGTAAAAGGGAGTCAGTTGGGAGTGGCCACGCTGCCCCTAGAAAGTGGCACTCTTGGGACAGACGACTGTCCTTTCAGAGGTGATGTTACTTTGAGTACGGCCTTCTGCACCACTACTCCTAAGAATAGCCATTTTTAGCTATGATTACAGCAATGGATCTAAATCCATAAAAACTGTTCATAATTTTAAGGGAGGAAAGGTGTCTGCTGGAGGAATCTTGGTATCTTTATCGTTTTTTAAAAAAATATTTGTTCATTTGGCTGCACCAGGTCTTAGTTGTGGCACTCAGGATCTTTAGTTGCAACATGTGGGGTCTAATTCCCTGACCAGGGATGGAACGTTGGACTCCTGCATTTGGGAGTGTGGAGTCTTAGCCACTGGACCAACAAGAAAGTCCCAGTGCTGATATATTGATAATAATACCTCATTTTGTTTTATCCCCCTTATTTAGATGTCTATTTTTCATTTTTTGATTTTATGTTAATTTTATGTTTATATTTATTTTTCCAAACTGCTACCATTTTCACGAAAGCTCCCCACGTTGTCTCTCCACTTTGAACCTCCAACCAATTTTTTCACCTCTCCCATGGTATTCATCAGATTGTGTTCTTTTACTTCCTGTTCCTTGCTAGATTATTAATTCCTATAGGAAGTAGTATTTGCATATTTCCTGATGCCTAGTATCATGGCTTGATTTTGGTGTGCAGTAAACATGTGTTGAGTTAGTAAGTAAGGACATTTGTGTCAAAAACGTCTATATCCATGGGATTCTCCAGGCCAGAATATTGGAGTGGGTAGCCTTTCCCTTCTCCAGCGAATCTTCCCAACCCAGAGATTGAACCCAAGTCTTCCACATTGCAGGCAGATTCTTTACCAGCTGAGCCACCAGGGAAGCCCAAGAATACTGGAGTGGGTAGCTTGTCCCTTCTCCAGGAGATCTTCCCGACCCAGGAATCAAACAGGGGTCTCCTGCATTGCAGGCAGATTCTTCACCAACTGTGCTATCAGAGAAACTGGAAACATGTGTTGAATTAATGAGTAAGGACATTTGTGTCAAAAATATCTATGTACAAATGATGACCATGATACCATTTTATGAAAAATCCTCAGAAGGGCTCTTAAATAAATTTCCCAGGAGAAAAGAGTGACTTCACCACTGGTTTAAACAAAGTTGTTTTTCCTAGTGTGTCAAATACTATTTAGTGTTTAAGTATACTGACTGGTCAGGGAGACCCGGATTTGAATCTTGATGTACCAGTAATTGGAGAAGGCAATGGCACCCCACTGCAGTACTCTTGCCTAGAAAATCCCATGGATGGAGGAGCCTGGTGGGCTGCAGTCCATGGGGTTACTACAAGTTGGACATGACTGAGCAACTTCACTTTCACTTTTCACTTTCATACATTGGAGAAGGAAATGGCAACCCACTCCAGTGTTCTTGTCCGGAGAATCCCAGGGACGGGGGAGCCTGGTGGACTGCAATCTGTGGGGTCGCACAGAGTCGGACACAACTGAAGTGACTTAGCAGCAGCAGCAGTACCATTTATTAGCAGTGTGTCCTTGGTCCCTGAATTCCTTTCTTTGCAAAATGGAGATATACGAAACCTCAGTGACTTCCCTGGTGGTCCAGTGGTTAAGATTCGAGCTTCCAATGCAGGGGGCTCAGGTTCGATCCTTGAATGGGGAATTAAGATCCCACATGACTCACAGCGTGACCAAAAAATTAAAAATAAAAAAAACCTCAGCTTAGGGTAAGTGCTCCAGAAAGGTAAGCGTTCATGATTAGGATGTTAGATGTTTCTATTCACTGATGTAAATTGGAGGATTTCTAGCAGGACTTTTCCTTTGCATAAAGAATTTAATTTTTTTCCTAAATACGAATTTAGAATAGACTCTTCCTGAAGCTTATACATTTTGTATTTCTCGAATGATGTGTTTTTTTGTGCAATCATTTACTCATAGATCCTGAGAAACCAAACCACGATGCTAGAGAAAAGGTTGTGAAGAAGCTTGGGACTGGGCTTGCCCCCACCCTGGCCCTGTACCCACTTCCCACATCCCCTGCACACGATATTCCTAAATCCTGAAGGTCCCCAACTTCTTCAAATGACTTTTGACTACTCTTATGACTTCATCCATTTTATGGATGAAGATAAGACAGACATCCCTGTGCAGAAACTGAGTTTGTTTGTTTTTTAAATAATTTTCTTTATATATTTTACTTCTGGCTGTGCTGGTTCTCCATTGCTGTGCTGTCTTTTCTCTGGTTGTGGTGAACAGGGGTTACTCTCTAGTTGCGGTCCACGGGCTTCTCATTGCAGTGGCTTCTCTTGATGTGGAGCACGGGCTGTCGAGTTGGAGCTTCAGTAGTTTCTATGCACAGGCTTAGTTGCTCCTTCAATCCCCTGGGATCTTACCAGCTCAGGGATTGAACCTGCATTGGTAGGTGGATTCTTTATCACTGAGCCACCAGGGAAGCTCCTGAGTTGTTGTTTTTTTTCTTAAAAATGGATTTAAGAGGCACAACATGATGTTTTGATATACATGTACATGGTGAAATGACTCCTGTAGTCAAGCTAGCCATGTTTCTACTGTGAGTAATCCCAGGACAGGAAAGGAAGGCCACCTTGGACCAGGGAAGAGAAAGGCTTACTTTTCTCTTTGCAACTATGGTGTGAGTTAGAGGTCTGGACTCTAGGTTGGGGGCACACAGGGGTGTGAAGTGAGCTGGCCCCTTAGCAGAGCATCAGGATAGGGAGCAAAGGAAGAGAGAGCCACTAGGGTCCCTGAGGGGAGCTTGGCTAATGTGTCAGGAGCAGTAATAGCTAATATCCAGCTTGAGGTTTTTCTTTTCTGTGTGGTAATTCCCGTCTATCATCCCTAAGACATAAGCCGGTTTTACCTTTGGAGCCTGTGTCCAGGCTTAAAGGAAAGGAAGAGGCAGCAGATGGAACCTCAATTACAGGAGTGAAAAAGTGGCCCACAGAGCCAAAGCAGTGCGCGCTGGGAAGCCCTTGGGGCTCATGCTTGTATTCCCAAGACTTGAGGGAAGGATCAGAGAAATCAGCTTCAGACTTAACTGTTGTTTGACTGAATCGAACATATCAGGGACCTAAGGGCTCCCGTTTCGGTTTGATTTCAGCCTCGGGTCATCCTGATGTCACATCTCATGGCACCACGACGACTTCCAGTGACCCTGGAGCACCTCTGGCCCTCGTTGGTCCGTGTTCCAGACAACGCACAAGTCATGCTTGTGCTTCTTTTCTTAAAATGTGGTTCTTTACATTCTAAATTTAACATCTCCAGTCTAAACATGCCTCTCAAACACCAGCCCCACATTTCCACTGCCTCCTGTTCAGCCTCAGGGGATAATGTGCTGTCATCTCAAACTTAAAATTTCTGAAACGGAACATACCATACGGTGCCCTGAACTTCCCAATTCCCCAGCACAGCGATGCCGATAGACAGACGTTCTGCTGTTTTCCTGCCAACCCTCCAAGCTCAGGCCTTCATTTGCTGTTCACTGTTCTTCGTGCCCATGCCAAGTATGCCTTTGTCCCATTCTCAAAGGCTGGATGCTTCCTCATACCATCTCTGACCTTTGCAGGCCTACCCATCCTCCAAGGTACAGCTCAAATGCCTAAGTCAGTCATGCAGCCTTTCCTGGTTCTGGCAACTGAATATGACCTTTCTCTCCCATGAACTCCTACCCCAGCCCTGGTACCATTGCACTTGCTTTATAACTCACATAGAAACATCATGGTTCCCTCATATGTGTGCATGCTAAGTCGCATCAGTCATGTCCGATTCTTTGCGACCCCATGGACTGTAGCCTGCTAGGCTCCTCTGTCCATGGAATTCTCCAGGCAAGAATACTAGAGTGGGTTGTTCTGCTCTGTAAGAAGATCTTACAGACCCAAGGATTGAACCTGGGTTTCCTGCATTGCAGGCAGACTCTTTACTGCCTGAACCATGAGGGAAGCCTGGCTACCTTCAGTCAGTTCAGTCGCTCAGTCGTGTCCAACTCTTTGCGACCCCATGAATCGCAGCACGCCAGGCCTCCCTGTCCATCACAAACTCCCGGAGTTTACTCAAACCTATGTCCATCGAGTCAATGATGCCATCCAACCATCTCATCCTCTGTCGTCCCCTTCTCCTCCTGCCCCCAATCCCTCCCAGCATCAGGGTCTTTTCCAATGAGTCAACTCTTCGCATGAGGTGGCCAAAGTACTGGAGTTTCATCTTCAACATCAGTCCTTCCAATAGACACCAGGACTGATCTCCTTTAGGATGGACTGGTTGAATCTCCTTGCAGTCCAAGGGACTCTCAAGAGTTTTCTCCAACATCATGGTTCAAAAGCATCAATTTTTTGGCACTCAGCTTTCTTCACAGTCCAACTCTCACATCCATGCATGACCACTGGAAAAACCATAGCCTTGACCAGATGGACCTTTGTTGGCAATGTAATGATTCTGCTGTTTAATATGCTATCTAAGTTGGTCATAACTTTCCTTCCAAGGAGTAAGCGTCTTTTAATTTCATGGCTGCAATCACCATCTGCAGTGATTTGGGAGCCCAAAAAAATAAAGTCTGACACTGTTTCCACTGTCTCCCCATCTATTTCCCATGAAGTGATGGGACCAGATGCCATGATCTTAGTTTTCTGAATGTTAAGCTTTAAGCCAACTTTTTCACTCTCCTCCTTCACTTTCATCAAGAGGCTTTTTAGTTCCTCTTCACTCTCTGCCATAAGGGTGGTGTCATCTGCATATCTGAGGTTATTGATATTTCTCCCGGCAATCTTGATTCCAGCTTGTGCTTCTTCCAGCCCAGTGTTTCTCATGATGTACTCTGCATATAAGTTAAATAAGCAGGGTGACAATATACAGGCTTGGCGTACTCCTTTTCCTATTTGGAACCAGTCTGTTGTTCCATGTTACATGATAGTAATTTATTTTGCTGCTGTTGTTTAGTCCCTCAGTTGTGTCTGACTCGTGCAACCCCACAGATTGTAGCCCACCAGACTCCTCTGTTCATAGAATTTCCAAGCCAAGAATACAGGAGTGGGTTGCCATTTTCTTCTCTGGGGATCTTCCTGACCCAGGGATTAAACTCTACTCTCCTGCTTGACAGGCGCATTCTTTATCACTGAGCCACCAGGGAAGCCCAGCCATTTATTTTATGTACTTTAAAAAAAAACCTTTCCTTTAATGAACACCTTAATGACCAAGTCTCTAACTTATCTTAGGCCTCCACACAGGGCCCAGGACATAGTTTGCATAATTATAAAGAATTAGAATGTGCTGCATTGGCTTGGTTTCTATAAAGATTTAAATGAAACTTAATAATAATATGAAGGGGAGCAAGTCATTTTAAAACATTTGACATTTTCCTCAGCCCCTCCTCTGAGCATGTGCTTTTTGCAGCAAAAGGTTTTGGTGCTTTATGACATATGAACGTTAAAAGTCTTACTGAGTCTTCTCAGCATTGATCACTTGTCTCTGTAACTTTTAATTCCATTTTCTCAGTCAGTATCTCAATTCTAGTCCTAAGTGATTTAAATGGAAAATATCTACTCTCCCATTCTACAGGTTGAGTGTTCGTTACCTTTATCATCAAAATGCACAAATTAAGCATCTATATTTGAGTGTAATGTTAGACACGAGAAATAGCAGGCTCAATCTGTCTAGTCTTTTATAATTTTTCAAAGAAAATACTGATGCAAAAAGTTTCTCAACTCTATAAGCATCTTGAATTTAATTTAGACCCTAGAAAACACCAGAACCAAAAAAAAAGAAAAAGAACACTTTCAAAAATAACTTTCTTCCCTTCATCATGTGAGTGTCATTTGCTCTTACAGAGTCATTTCCTCCACATGACTGGACACATGACCACTAACAGTCCCTGAATTTGATGTAAGATGCCTGTCATTAGAGAAGAATCAGCTTTGCTTCTCAATTCCAGTTCTAAAAATCCCAGGAAAGATGCTGGACCAGCTGGGTCAGGGGCCCATCTTGGACCAGTGAAGTGTGGCCATGGAGGCAGGGTTATATAAGAATACAGTGCTCCTTCATTCAGAGGGATGAGGAAGATGAGGGTAAAGAGCTCACAGGAGAAAGGGGAATGCTCTAAGTAAGTACCATGAAGAAATGAAAGAGGGCAGTGAGATGGAAAGTGGGCCCAGGAGGAGATTACTTAGGTCAATGGCCAGAGACTCTCTGAGGTGATGCTTAAGGGGAGACCTGAGTGACGAGGGGCAAAAGCTGCCAAGGGGAGGGAGGCAGAGTGGTCCAGATGGATGGATCTGAGGGACAGCAAGTACAAAGACCTTGAGCCAGGAGCCAAGGAATAGAAACAAGGCTGTGTGATAGGAGTGTCATGAGGAGAGAGGTTGTGTGAGATGAGGACAGTGAGGCAGGCAGGGGCAAGCTCATACAGAACCATTTGTTAGTTGCTCAGTTGTGTCCGACTCAACTCTTTGCAACCCCATGATCTGTAGCTCACCAGGCTTCTCCATCCATGGGATTCCCCAGGCAGGAATCCTGGAGTGGGTTGCCATTTCCTTCTCCATGGGACCTTCCTGACCCAGGCTTCTCCGTCCATGGGATTCCCCAGGCAGGAATCCTGGAGTGGGTTGCCATTTCCTTCTCCTTGGGACCTTCCTGACCCAGGGATCGAACCGGGGTCTACCTGTATTGCAGGCAGCTTCTTTACCGACTGAGCCACCAGGGAAGCCTTTTAGGCCACAGGCTTTATTTTGGAGGAAATAGCAACCCACTCCAGTACTCTTGCCTGGAAAATTCCATGGATGGAGGAGCCTGGTAGGCTACAGTCCATGAGATTGCAGAGTCGGACACGATTGAGCAACTTCAGTGACTGGAAGGTTGCAAGCAGGTTAGTGACCAGGTGTCTTTACTTTGAAAAGAACAACTTGGCTGCTATGTTAAGAATGGATTGTAGAAGGCAAGATTGAGAGACAGATATATGGATAGATAGGCAAGTAGATAGATAGATAGGGGACTTGCTGATTGTTGGAAGGGATGTAAAGAAAAAGGAATCAAGATGACCCCTGAAGATGTTGCCACTTACTGAGATGGGGAAGCCTTTGAAAGAGACAAGTTTAGAAGAGAAGTTAAAAACTCCATTTTGGACATGTCAAATAGGAGATGTTGCAGAAATATAAGTGAACATTCCTAGTGGGAAGGGGGATATGGGAGACTAAAGCTAAAAAGAGAGATCATAGCTGGAGATAAAAATTCGGAAATCATCAGCTGTACAAATTGGCTCGATCACCTGCAAAGTGTTACACTGAGAACAGAGCAGATCCCAGGGCACCTCCAACATCCAGGGCTGGGGAGAGGAGGAGCCAGAAAGGGAGACTGAGAGGAGGCAGCCAGAGGGTTATTTGGGGGAATCAAGGGGAGTGATGTCACAAAAGACAAAGGAAGAACAAGGGAATGGTCAAGAGTGTTGGGTGTTGTCAAGAAGTAAAGCAAGATAAGGAGTATAGTGTTTAATTTACACAGTGTTTCTCAACCTCTTTTAAAATTATCGCCCCCCCCCCAAGGAATATTTTTAGACATTTTGCTTCCTAACTGTCCACCCCTATGAAATGTTAATACCACAGATACACTGTGTATCTGTTTACCATGGCACTTTGAGGACCACAAGCCATTGTAATAGCTAAGAATTTTGGGGCCTCTTAAGAGCCAGTTTCTTTGGGGGGAGGCACTAAGAGCCTGTGACTTATCTACATAGGTTGTTTTGGATAATAAGTGCAGTTTTGGTGGTAAGATGGGGGCAAAGCCAGTCTACATTGAGTGGAAGAGTTAAGTTTGAAGTAAGGAAATGGAACAGAGTGTAGATGCTTTTATAGCAGAATGGTTAGGAGAACTGACTGTAGCCACAAAATCCGGCTTTCATACCCAGACCTGCAACAGGGCACCTTGTTTTTCACTTCCTTGTGCCTCTGTTTTCTCAGCTGCAAAATTGGAATTATAGTAGTAACTACCTCTTGAGGTAATTGTCATAGTTAAGGCACTTAATAATATATGTATGTAGAATGGTGCCTAGCTATGGTAAGTGTTCATGTATGATAGCTATTACAAGTCTCGTTCAGGACATTAGCTGTGAAAGGGAGATGAGTAGAGCCTACAGCATCAGGGCTAAAACTGGGAGTGAACATAAGATTGAAGGAAGCTCTGTTAGTCACAAGAGACTGGAGGTATTTCCTTAATTCAGTGGAACCGGTTATAAGGGATTAGTGAGGTTGATGAATAGTTGTGGACCCCTAAACTAGCAAGAGAGACTGGACCAGAGAGGGGAAGCTTGTGCTTGAACATCTCCTCTGTGGTTAAAAGGTAGGAGGAGAAAATGACACAAAATATTTTCACAGATCTCCTGCTGCCCTACAGTCAACCCCAGAACACAGTGGTGTGAAACAGAAACTGATTGTTCCTTGCTTTTCTGGGGGTTGGCGGGGTTCAGCGGTCCAGTCTCACACTTTCCTACATCACCTGGGAAAGCTCTTAAATGGCAAAGGTTAAAGGGTTAAGGTCTCTTGAGGCTGGGGCTCTGGAACTTACATGGCATCACTTCTACCACATTCTGTTGGTGAAAGCAAGACTCAAGATCAGCCCGGTTTCAAAGACTGGGCAAGTAGACCTCACCTCTTGGGAGTAGGAAGTGCAACATATCATCCATGCTTTTCTGACTACCCAGGCATGGATATATATGACTCTGTAGATTTGGTGAAAGTAGTTCCTTTTCAGATGGCGCTGGTTTTCTCTATATGGTAAAAGTTTGCCTGCTGTGAATGAGCAGACAGGTGTGGAAGGAGAGAAAGCAATGATTTCATACCTGAAAAGACTGCAGGTTGAAACAACCTTTGGGCGGAATCAGAGAGATGGCTGGCAGACCGTCCTAGGACTTCCAGCCAATGTCAGGGGCCCATCTGCAGGTGCAGCCACGCAGTGTATCAGTATCTGTCTGCCCTGCTGTGAGGTTTTTGACACCAGCACTCAACAGCCCAGGTGGAGACCAGGCAAAGACAGATGTTGGATTCATCCTGGATTAGGGCCCTGCCAGCTGGTTAGGATGACAAGATGAGGGCTGGCAAGTGAGGATTATTGGCAGCAGTGAGTGAAAAGGACAGACCATGACATTTAAGCTGGGTCAGAAGGGAAATGAAGACAGGATTTCCCCTCTTTATAACACTAGCTTGATGTTTTTAATTTAATGTTTTGCAAAATAATTTAAAAAATGCCTACACTCATCCGTTGCTTCATTAATGTCTATGTATGGTGCCAAGACCCTTCCATCAAATACCTACTAAGTAAAACAGACAGCTGAAAAACACATATAACAGGTTAAAAAATTACTTTTCTTAGCTAAGAGATTCCCATTACAGTGACCGGTAAGAATGTCGCAAGCTGAAATTTTCTCCCATTTGTTGATGATGAATTCTGCTCTCGTGTTCTGTAACTATTAAAGAAAATTTACCTCTTTAAATTGATGTTCAGGAATATAATATTGTCCTTTTATCCCTCTACTGGACACCTTTTTTCTTGAATAAGCATATGACTTTAATTTTCATTTCAAAGTATATTTTGCTACACCACAGTGTAGCAAGTAATCTATAGGAACACCATTTAGTTTCATGTCAGTTTTTCGAGGTTTAATATCTTACTCTGGCTTTTCATTCCAATATGTTTCACCCTCCCAATAGCTGGACCATGCTACTCAGAAAAGCCGAGTCATTTCTGGCTGGTTCCTGTCCAATCATGAGTCTCCTATGAGGCACAGAGCTCTTTCTATCGAACACAAACACGATTAGGTCACCTCTGCAACCACCTGATACTTGATATGTAAGGTTATTTGTTTCCATGCTCAGAAATTCTGGGGCTTTTTCACCCTTCATAGCCCTTCCCCTTACTAGCCCAAGGTCAAGTTCCATCAGATGATTGTCCTTCTTGCTGTGAAACCCTACATCTTTTTTAAATTTTAAAACGCTCTTTTATTTACATCATTACTCCACTCAGAAATCTTCAAGGATCCTGTGTGACCTTTCACCGCCTACAGCCTAGCTCCTTTATCTAATATTTCAGTCTTTATTTACTTTAACCTGCCATGATGAAAACACCTCAAGGCAGCTTGCAGTGGAAACGTTAGAATTAGATTCATTAGCTCCACATAGCTACATTTCCCACAGTCCGAGCTCTTCTGAGTCTCCACTATGGTTCCTAACCAGTTTCTCCTATGCTGCTTTCCATCCAATTAAACAGTGGCTTGCGACCTTGGGTGTCCATTGAAAATACCTGGTGAATCACTCAAGCAATTCTGGTGTAATTGATCTGGGCTGAAACTGAGCACTGGGATTTTTAAAGCTCCCTGGTGATCCTAATGGGCATTCAAGGTTGAGAATGGCTACGTAGGACACGTTTATTGATTCTCTCTAAAACAATCACCATTCCCCTCCCTCCCTCATCCACATTCCCCTTCCTTCTTTACTTCTCTAAATCCTGTCACCTCTTTGAGATTCAACTCAGGTATTGCTGGGATCTTAACTCATCACCCAAAGCCAATACCTTCCCAAAGCAATGCCCTTTTATTGTTGTTCAGTTGCTCAGTCATGTCTGACTCTTTTCGACCCCATGAACTGGATTTTAAATTTCAATTAAGGTTGTCATTGTAAGAAGCCAAAATAATTTAAACATTTTCAGTACATAAAACAGAAAACATACAGAAGATCCTTTTAATGATACGGTTTTAATTCTTTTATACCTTTTTATTCCTAATTGTAAAAAGTCTTGGAGCTAAAAGACACACATAACCTACATGCCCATCGACAGACGAATGGATAAAGAAGTTGTGGTACATATACACAATGGAATATTACTCAGCCATAAAAAGGAACACATTTGAGTCAGTTCTGATGAGGTGGATGAACCTAGAACCTATTATACAGAGTGAAGTGAGCCAGAAACAAAAAGATAAATATCGTATTCTAACACACATATACGGAATCTAGAAAAATGGTTCTGAAGAATTTATTTACAGGGCAGCAATGGAGAAACAGACATGGAGAATAGACTTACGGACGTGGGGAGAGGGGAGGAGCGG
Organism: Cervus elaphus; assembly: GCF_910594005.1. Lineage (NCBI taxonomy): Eukaryota > Metazoa > Chordata > Mammalia > Artiodactyla > Cervidae > Cervus > Cervus elaphus. Next base: position 33,384,399 of record NC_057844.1, read on the forward strand.
GTGAGATGTATGGAAAGAGTAACATGGAAACTTATATTACCATATGTAAAATAGACAGCCAACGGGAATTTGCTGTATGGCTCAGGAAACTCAAACAGGGGCTCTGTGTCAACCTAGAGGGGTGGGATGGGGAGGGAGATGGGAGGGAGGTTCAAAAGGGAGAGGATGTATGTATACCTATGGCTGATTCATGTTGAGGTTTGACAGAAAACAACAAAATTCCGTAAAGCAATTATCCTTCAATAAAAAAATAAATTAAAAAAAAAAGACACACAAAAAAGGCCAGGTACTACTATAGTAAACAAGATTAATTAGGGTTAGGGTTAGGGTTTTGGCAGGTTATAAGACCTAGAAATACAGATATCCAGAGTGATCCGTCTCTCTGTCCCAGTTATCATGTCTAGAACCCTTGTAGAGTCACTTTATCTTAGGCTACAAAACTGAAGCAAGATACTGGATTCAGGTTCAGTACATGACCTGACTGTCTATCCACAGAAATCTGTAGAAATTTCCACATGGTAAATCACATGATTAGACTTTATATTTTTTTACTCCTAGGGTAGGGAGTATTATGCTCATTAAAACTCATCTAGATACTTGAAATGATTTCTGCTTGAATTTTAGATGTCTCACGTGTGATTTTCTCAAACTTGTACTCACAGTTCTTGAGGTCGTTGCACTAACATGCATTAATCCTGTTTGTAAAAAGTTTGCATTCTTTTTTTAGTCATGCTGCACAGCATGCAGAATCGTAGTTCCCCAAGCAGGGATGGAATTTGTGCACCCTGCAGTGGAAGCGTGGAGATCTAACCACTGGTCTCCCAGCCAAGTCTCAAAAGTGCATTTTTCTCTGCTCATCCATGCAATTGTCTGGGGGGCTTGTTGTGCCATGCCCTGTGCTGAGTTCTGGGACTATAAAAATGAAGGAAACCATTTGTTCTAATGGAAGGAGTTTGGACCTTAGATGGGAGAGACCTATAAATGAACAGAAAATCAAATCATTGTAGGAACTTGCTCAGTGGCTGTCTTGTTCAATTGAAAAGGAGGGCAAGAGGCCTGGTTGGTCTCATCTTCTGTTATCACTAGCACCTAATTCCTAGTGGCACCCAGTAAATATTTGTTATCCTTGGATAAGGAAATGGCAACCCACTTCAGTATTCTTGCTTGAAAATCCCCATGGACAGAGGAGACTGGTGGGCTACAGTCCATTGGGTGACAAAGAGTCCGACTAGACTTAGGGATTGAACAGCAATATGAGTAAATGATAAAACATTTACACAGAGGGAGCTATGGGTGCGCCCATACAAGGGACATGGGCCTAGTTTTATGTGTGTCTGGAGGTTGGTGTTAGTGTCAAGTCAGAAGTATCAGAGAAAAAAACCTTTGACCATGAGATATGAAATGAGTCCTGGGAGATAAAGGAAATTAGGTAAAAGTAGGGTTGGGGTTGCCTAGGAGTTCCCAAGATTGAATTTCAAGTAGTTCCCAGACACCAAGAAGAGTCCAGTCTGTAGCAGTAAGCGGCAGAGATGACTGATGGGGCTTGCAGGCGGCATCATTTATATATTTCCATTTTTAGTCTCTATAACTATGCCAATTAAAAAGCAAACCAACAAACGTCCGTCGACCCCTACGACACTGGTAGCTCATGGACTCCTAAGCTCACACCGGCTTGTTACCTAGGAGCTCAGCGTGATGGCGGGGATCGACGAGCGGCTCCCCAGTTAAGGCCATGAATGAATGAATAAGCTGAAGAATCACAGCAGTGTGAGCACCCGCGCAGTGACTGAGTCTTCTGGACCGTAGGGAAGTCGGGGAGCCCCTGCCAGGCTGAGCAGGGACTCAAGAGTTTAACGAGTGGTGTGAGGCGAGTCTGGAAAGCGTCGCATCTCAGAAATAAAACCAGAGGCACGACTGTGGGTAGAGTTTCAACGCGCCTTCCTAGCGGGAAGGTGAAGCAACAGGAGTAAAAGCACTCGAGAGTTGACGGGGGCTGGCAATTTCCGACAAGCGATACGGGAAAGCGGCTGGGTGTTGAGCTACGCGGTACCCAGGCGATCCAGGGATAGGAGCCGACAGCTGGGCTTCGTGCCAACCGGGGAGAGCGGCCCAGAGACCGCCGGCGCCGAGGGCCGGAACGCTGGACACCGCCTCCCGGGCCCCGCCGGACGCGGTTTCCGGTCGCACCGGCGTGCGCCCCGCAGCGGTGGAGCGAGCATCTCCAGTCGCGCAGGGCGTGGCCCGGCCGTCCCGCCTCCAGAGGAGGCTGGACAGTCCCGCGGCACAGCAGGAGGCCTCTCCTCAGCAGACGCCCACAGAGGGCAGCGGCCTCCAGAGGCGCGGATGCGAGCCCCGCCCGCCGTCGGGTCACAGCCTCCGGGACGCACGCTTCTCTCCCGTCAGCTGAAGGGAAGCGGACCGAACGCCGGCGAGGTGAGCTCCTAGGAACTCTCCAGGCCTCCCGCGAACTTCCGGGAGACACCGCCCCCACCCCACCGCCTGGAGCCCCGCCTCTGCTCTGATTGGCTACCCGCGTGCCCGCTGCACCGCCCTGGCCGGTGATTGGCTCTGAGGCGCAGTCTGTCAGCCGCCTCCCTCGGGAATCTGGGTCGCCAGGGGAAGCGTTCGTTACTCGGGGACGGCTTGGGAAGAGGTTGGTGGGGCCCTTTGAGCTGGTTTGTTTATTGTTCTGGGGACCCTATCCCCGGCGCGCGCTTCCGTCGCAACGGCCAGGACAGGAGCCGGTATCGGAGGCGGAGGGCAGGGGTGGCGAGAAAGTGAAGGTTGAGAAGTGAGTCCGAGGCCCCCAAGCCCGGCCGCCTCCGAGAAGGAGCCGTGTGGGAAGGAAGGGCCTGAGAGGAGCTATCACTCTGGGAGAGGCCTAGTTTCTGCTGCGGGGGAGGGCGGCGGGGGTTCATGACCTAGTTGTCGGGCATCTCATTTTCTAGGTGAGTTTCTCCACAGAATTTACTGAAGATTTTTGCCTCGGCTTTGCAGCCGAGTTTGGAGACGGCTAGCCCGTTTCCTCGCCTTCCCAGAGGCCTTAGACTAAATTCATTCACTCTCTTTTACCGCTTCAGATGAGCAGCCGTCAAAAACACAAACAATGGAAAGACGGATACCACTGCGTATGTTAAAAGCATGTTGAAAGGAAAATAAGGTATTCACTTGGATTTAATTGTGTTTAATTGTACGAGAGAATTACCTTTTTGAGGAGAAGCTCAAAAGTTTTAAACAATACTAATTTAATTTGGTCTTGTGACAGGTTTCAAATTTTTTTAATCGTTTAATATACAAAAGTCACATTACTGCCGTACCTACCAAATACGCTCTTTGCTAATGATGGGCTAGTCCTGACCATGCTGAACATGAAAAGAAATAGGGAACTTTTGATAATGTTCATTTGCATATGATTACATGGTGCTACAGACCTTTTAAAAATGACGTTATCACTGTTAAAAAAAAAACTTGTAATTTAATGTTAGACTGTGTGTGAGATTGGATAGTAGCTAATTCTTAAAATAAGTTACACTCGTAGGCTAATTTCACTTTGTTTTTAAAGTACAAATTCGTTGTTTGTTGCTCAGTTGCTCAGTCATGTCGGACTCTTCTGTGACCCCGTGGACTGTAGCCCACCAGGTTCCTCTGTCCATGAGGTTTCCCAGGCTAGAATACTGGAGTGGGTTGCCTTTCCCTACCCAGCGATCGCATTGGAGTCTCCTGCAGTGGTAGGCAGTTCTTTACCACTGAGCCACCGGGGAAACCCAAAATATCAATAGTTTGCTTGCTAGACACTGAGTCATTGTTATAACAGTTGCTTCACTACCCCCCTAGTCATTTGACCCTCTAGCTTCTATTAAGTTATATGCTGTCTTATACATATCTGTTAGTGACATACTGGAAATTGTCAAGGAATGGTTTATTTATTTATTTATTATTTTTTTTCTATTTATTTTTATTAGTTGGAGGCTAATTACTTCACATTATTGTAGTGGTTTTTGTCATACATTGACATGAATCAGCCATGGAGTTACATGTATTCCCCATCCCGATCCCCCCCCCACCTCCCTCTCCACCCCATCCGCGTGGGTCTTCCCAGTGCACCAGGCCCGGGCACTTGTCTCATGCATCCAACCTGGGCTGGTGATCTGTTTCACCCTAGATAGTATACATGTTTCGGTGCTGTTCTCTCGAAACATCCCACCCTCGCCTTCTCCCACAGAGTCCAAAAGTCTGTTCTGTACATCTGTGTCTCTTTTTCTGTTTTGCATATAGGGTTATCGTTACCATCTTTCTAAATTCCATATGTATGTGTTAGTATGCTGTATTGGTCTTTATCTCTCTGGCTTACTTCACTCTGTATAATGGGCTCCAGTTTCACCCATCTCATTAGAACTGATTCAAATGAATCCTTTTTAATGGCTGAGTAATATTCCATGGTGTATATGTACCAAGGAATGGTTTATTTCAGCCACATGTATGCATGCTAAGTTGCTTCAGTGATGTCTGACTCTGTGTGACCCTATGGACTGTAGCCCACCAGGCTCCTCTGTCCGTGGGATTCTCCAGAACCCACACTCAGGAATACTGGAGTGGGTTGCCATGCCCTCCTCCAGGAACCTTCCTGACCCAGAGATTGAACCTGTGTCTCCTACATCTCCTGCATTGGCAGGCAGATTCTTTACCACTGGCATCACTCAGGAATCCCCATTTCAGCCACAGAACACCCAAATTAGCTCTTTAAGTTAGACCTGGGCCCTACCCTGGAAAATTCTGACCTGGATTGGGGATGAACTCTGGATATCTGTATTCTGATAAATTTCCTCAAGTGAGTTTGATATGCATTCCCAGTTGAGAACTAAAGCTTTAACGACTTAGATATGTTTAAGAAATTTTAAGATATTTATGAAATAAGTAATTCCTCCCTTGATTTCCTTATGGTTTAAAAGTAAATTTCTCAGGAATGACATTTCAGGATAATCCAAAAGCAGTGTTTGCCTCAGCAAGGTCAGGGAGTTTGACTGGCACTCAGCAGCCTCTGGACTAACCACTCCAATCTTAGGAACAAGGTTCTTATGGAGAGGCACAAAAGCTCTGATGTGCTTGCAGGATCCCCAGAGCTGTGCATGTAGTATTGTCTCCTGTGAGGTGTAAGAGAGGTCAACTCCAGGTCTGTTCAGCTAACTTATTTTTACTTCAACAAAATGCAAAGAGGGTAATATTACATTTATGAACTTTATTTTGGAAAGAAAACCCCTACTGGAAATAAATGTAAATGATACCCTCCCAATACCCAGTAGTCCTTTGCTTATTAAGTAAAGACTGCATAATTCAAGGTTAAAATCTGTATGCCAACATGAAGTATTCGGATATTTGGAATATATTAGACCAACTTTACAAGAGAGTCAGAGGTTAAAAAGTGAGATGATCACTTTGGTTTTCAAGTTTGAGAAATGTGTGGTGAAACCAAATCCATTCTAACTTCAAGGACAGCTTTTGGCAAAGCAGTAGGCCCAGTTGTGTTGTACTGCCTAGGAGCAGTTGGTATTGATACTTATTTTACATGTAAGATTTTCACTGCAAGACTTGGCATATGAAAGTATTTGAGTACTGGGCAGATTTTTAAAATGAAAATGAAAAAACCAAGTTAAACATGAAGCCATGTGTTTAGTCAGTCCATGACTAATACCTTGAATTTGTGTTTATTGTTTGAACAGAAAGCCAGGAGTCTCAGCATGAATCGATCTAGATCTCAATCAGATGATGGTGGTGAAGAAACCTCATCCCAAGACCAGCATCACCAAGAAAATGAGAGAAGGTGGCAGCAAGAGCGTCTTCACAGAGAAGAAGCCTATTACCAGTTTATCAACAATCTCAATGATGAAGATTACCGGCTGATGAGAGACCATAATCTTTTAGGCACTCCTGGTAAGGGATAGGTAAAAGAGAAAATACCTTTTTCAGCATTATTAAAAGTTTCAGCGTTAGGAGGGGTTTTTATCCCCATCTTCCCTGTTCCAAAATACACTGTACTGTTTTGGTGACTTCAAGAGCTTTGTAACATAACAACATAGAAAAATCACTGGCATACTTCTGTATGTCATAAGTAGGTTAATATTGGGGCTTCCCTGGTGGCTCAGCAGTAAAGACTCCACCTGCCAATGCAGGAGATTCACTTTGATCCTTGGTCAGGAAGATCCCTGGAGGAGGAAATGGCAGCCCAATCCAGTGTTCTTGCCTGGGAAATCCCAAGGCCAGAGGAGCCTAGTGGGCTACAGTCCATGGGCTTATAAGAGTCAGACATGACTTAGCGACTAAACAAGAATATTGAATATATAGCACTGTTATACAAGTGTCAAACAAACCAACTGGTTCATGTACATGATAGTGTTCAGTATTTACCTATGTGGTCCTATTTCTCTTAAGTCATATTTGTACAAATACTATTCATTTCAAACCTGATTCTAACTCATTTGAGGTGTTACTGTTTATTTATTTAGTTGAACTAATAACTCCCCCAGAGTCAGACGTGCTCCATGATTTTTTTACAAATTAATTTCACAATGAACTGGTTGAAACTTGCAGGTTTGTATGTAATATATTTGTATGTTGCATATTTGCATACTATATATAGGATTACCCATATAATGAACTAGGTAGAATTCAAGTAAAGATCTGAAGTTTTCTCTAGAAATATGCCCCTCTTAATTTCTTTTTACCTCTGACAGAAACCTACAGAATTATAGCCTATGGGTTCCTAAGTATATCAGCTGGGAGCACTTTATTAATGATTCAAATTAAATCTTATTTTAATTTAAATAAAACATTAATAAATGAAACAACCAAAATGATGTGTATTTGCATCAGGTAAACAGTTTTTACTGTTTTCAGTTTACAGAAATGAAAACAGTAGAATGTCTTTCACAGATTGCTAAAGATTAGTCTGACCATAAGTTTTCATAAAACTTAGTAATTTAAAAATTTGGATTTCAGTGAGCATTTTTCTGTTTTTTAGGAGAAATAACATCAGAAGAATTACAACAGCGGTTAGATGGTGTCAAGGAACAAATAGCATCTCAGCCTGACTTGAGAAATGGGACAAATGCCAGAGGTACTATGGACTCCTTTCCATAAGGAACAGGTTTGAATGGAGTAATTGCAGACATGAGCTTCCAGGACCTTGTCTGACGTTGGTTTTTAGTGTTTTTCAGATTTAAAGTGATACTCATTCAGGGAATATTTATAAATTATATGCTATGCAGTACAGTTTGACAGTACAGGACAGAGGTTGCATATAAAGATGTCTTATACACCCGTTGCCTTCAGGAGCTCCTGTGTATGAAGTAGTATATTAATTGCCAGCAGAATTCTTTTTAATTTTAGAATGCACGGACTAGTTTTTATGTTTAAATTAATATAACTAAGCTTAGCTTTTAAAAAGTTATACAGAACAACACAGAAAGACTGAGTCAGGGAAACCTGTTTGTTGCTTTGCTGTGTTTTTGTGTTTGTTATATCATTTTACTGAAAAGAGACTAAGTCATGATAGAAGTTCTTATAAACAAATTGCTTGTAAAAAAAAAATTCAAACTAAACAGAAGTGTATAGAATTAAAAGTAAAGCCAGCATTAAGGTCCACCCTACCACTTCCTTCCCCACAAGTATTTGTTAGTAGTAGTTTCACATATTATATCAAGATCATGGTATAAATTAGGGTGAAGACTATTAAAAACCCCAAGGGCATTGGCTCAGGAAGATACAAGTTTACTCCTCTTTCATGTTAACAGTCCAGGGCAGACACGCTTTACTCCATAAAGCCTCCTGGGACCCACCCAGCCAGCAGAGTGGTTCTACAACTGTGCTGTCCACACAGTGCAGTAGCTACTGGCCACATGGGCCTATTTCAATTTAATAAAACTGAAAACTCAGTTCCTCAAGTCATATTAGCCACATTTAGGCGTTTAATAGTCCCATGTGGCCAACGGCTTCTGTATCTGACAGCACAGAGACAGAGCACCTCTACTATTGCAGAAAGGTTTACTGGACATCAACTGCTGCTGCTCTGGGGTGCGCCCTTCATGATCAAGCTAAGTCACCACCACATCTAGGTTCCAACTGGCAGTTCTAGGTCCAGAGGGACGCGCAGGCACCTGCCTGAAAATGAGCTCTCTCTCTTCCAACTCCAGTTCTGTTGATGAGAACTCAGTCCTGTGAACACCCTGCTTGCCAGGCTGCTCCCAGGACCGTCAGTGCATTTACAGTGGAAGAAGGGACCACAGATTTTGTGAGATACGAGTGACCGCTTTCATGCATCATCATCACTACATCCTAGTAATTTAAGAAGTGGCATTTAGAATGAGTTAATGTTTACCTGCTCTTTACTCATATCTCTTTGCAAATTAAAATGGGAAGTGGATATTAACTCTTATTTTCTTTACATTGGTATAGGCAGATTGTACTGTATGAGTATAGCTGGTAAGACTGGTCCTTTGAGATATGTTTTAATGGAAAATGTACTCATCACAAATGAAATAGCTTATATTTTTAGACTATGGCTAAAGTTGCTTATTTTACTGATAATCAGCAGCTGATTAACAGGTTTAACTTTAATAAAGAACATTTTTTATGAGAGATTGCAGTAATGAAATAAAAGCAGTCCCATTTAATAGCTGTTTTTGAGTAGAAGAGACTTTAAGGGTAAAGTCTGTGTAGTTAATATGCATCACAATGCCTTTCAATGAGTTTTGTACTTTAATAACCCACTGGTTAAAAACAGAAAATGTAAGCTTCCCACAGTAGCACTGTCATAGTCAAAGAAGTTTATCAGGGGCACAGTTATTTCTAAATTGATTGATTCAGCAGTACTAACTGAGAGTCTGATTTCTACCAAATAGAATAGAGGTTGGGGATTTAACAGTGAACAAAATAAGACAAAACTTGTTTGTTTTCATGCAGCTCACATTCTAAATGAACAGAAAATGTATTTTATTGTATTATATATAATGGCTAACATTTATTGAGTGCTTTCTCAGATATTATATCATACCAGATGTTATATTAATCATATACCATGTCTTCTTTTATCCTCATGATGATCCCCTGACATCTATTCTATTATTATCTCAAATTTGCAGATAAGGATATAGCCATAGAGAACTGAATTAAATGCTTAAAATTTCCTTTCTTTACATAAAGACATATGGTTCTAATATTTTACTCATAAAGCCACAGTTCTTGAGCTATATGTTTTTGGCAGTTTCTAAGAAACAAGATTCTTAAGGTTACCAAAATACCTAGTTGTAAAAAACAGTTACCTTTCCCAAAAGGATTCTACAAATTCAAGTGAATTATCTATGTTTTGTTGCTATGTTTTATTAATATTGCCATATGAATAAAGCAGTTTAAATGTACAGTTTTGGTAATGGTTATAGTTTTCATTTGCCTTAATATTTTGCCAATAATAGGCCTATAGAAAGCAAGAGTTAAGATTTCTTCACCCCTCTGCACAAATAGTATTTAAAATTTTATAATGTTAATTCACACTGTGTATTCTAGTATGTTTGTAGTATACACCTTTCTTTTAGAAAGTTCATTTTCTTTTTGGCTGTTTTTCATTCATTCAAATGCACAGATGTTCTTAAATATAATTTAATAAAAACTATCTTACAAGCTTTCAATGAAAATCTAAAGATAGATTTCAGGAATTGATGTTAAGTTGATTTGGTTTGCTTTCCAGGCTCAGGAATCCCTCGAGAGAATTCGAATGAAGATTCTCTGCTGGAGTGGCTGAACACCTTTCTTCGCACAGGAAATGCAACTCGAAGTGGGCAGAATGGGAACCAGACCTGGAGAGCTGTGAGTCGAACCAACCCGCACAGTGGAGAGTTTCGGTTTAGTCTGGAAATCCACATCAACCACGAGAACAGAGGATTTGAAATGGATGGCGAAGACTCTGCGGGCATGCCCTTCTCAGATGTCAGCCAAGATCAGGCTGCAGATGGGCCCCAGAGACCAAGCAGTCCTGTGGCCAGGCGAACCAGGAGCCAGGCTGCAGGGAATCTAAGCCGCGGTGCCCGCATTCCCAGGATGCGCCTTGGCTCCGGGGGGCAGAGCTCAGCTGAAGGCTCTCTGTCTCCATTGGGAAGACTAAGAAATGGAATTGGGGGTGCATCTGTCAGTCCTGGACCTGGTGCTCCCCTCACTCATCTCAGCACCCCATCAGGTGGGAGTGAACTCAGGCAGAGGGAAGGGCAGCGGTTTGGAGCGGCCCATGTCTGGGAAAATGGGACCAGAACCAACGTCACAGTAAGGAATACAAACCAAAGACTAGAGCCCATAAGACTAAGGTCTACTTTCAGGAGTCGGAGCCGGTCGCCGATTCAGCGGCCCAGTGGCACAGTTTACCATAATTCACAAAGAGAGAGCCGGCCTTCCCAGCAGAGCACCAGGCGGTCTGTCAGGAGGAGAGGGGTAACCCGGGTCTTCCTGGAGCAGGACCCAGAAGGCAGAGGGGCCGCGTCCTCGTTCTTTTCCAACTCCAGGCTCGTGTCCAGAATCACGGTGGAAGAGGAAGAGGAGGAGGAGCTCAGCAGGCTGCCCGCGGCTGTGCGGCGACACCCGACCATCACCCTGGACCTGCAGGTGAGGAGGATTCGTCCCGGAGAGAGCAGCGACCGCGACAGCATCGCCAACAGGACTCGGTCTCGGGTAGGGCTGGCGGAGAACCGGATCTCCTTGGAGAGAAACAGCGGGGGCTTCCACCGCAGCATCTCACGCCAGGAGCGCTCGGGGATGCGCACCTACGTGAGCACCATCACCGTGCCGCTGCGCAGAGTGGCTGAGCACGAGCTCGTCGAGCCGTCCTCCGCGGCGCTGAGATCAATCCTAAGGCAGATTATGACTGGCTTTGGTGAGCTGAGTTCTCTCATGGAGGCCGAGTCAGAGTCAGAGGCGCAGAGTGATGGGCCGTACGGGCCGGCGCTGCGCTCAGACGCGGTTTCCCCCGGTGGGGCCACCGGCCCTCCCTTGGGAGGAGCCCCCTGGGGCCGACTGGCCCGCGTGGAGCTCACCCCGCCTCATACACTAGCCAGCGACCCCATGGCGGGCCGGGCTGCGCGGAGTTCAGGTAACTTAGTGGAGACGGGAACACTACCCATTCTTCGCCTCGCTCACTTCTTCCTGCTTAACGAGGGGGACGATGACGACCCTACGCGTGGTTTAACCAAAGAGCAGATCGACAATCTCTCCACCCGGAACTACGAGCACAGCGGTGCGGACGGCGAGCCGGGCAAGGCCTGCAGTGTGTGCATCAGCGACTACGTGGCCGGAAACAAGCTCAGGCGGTTACCCTGCATGCACGAGTTCCACATCCACTGCATCGACCGGTGGCTCTCCGAGAACTGCACCTGCCCCGTCTGCCGGCAACCTGTCTTAGGGTCCGGCCTAGCCAACAGTGGGTGACGCCCTGAGTCCCTCAGAAGCACACCGCCGTGGAGCTGTGTTCAGGCTTTGTTTTCTTGAATCATTTGTGATGCGCTTACCAGGATGAAAAATAGCAGATAATTATAGTTTGAACTATTTCTTTTGTGTGCTTTTTTAACTTGTTAAAAAGAGTAAATTTATAGAAAGTTTAAAATGCAAATGTTAAATTATCCTAAAGTACAGAATAGTTAATATTGCTAGAACCAAATATTTTTATTTTGGTAATTTTGTTCATGCTAAGCACTTTTGTATCTGCACAGTTCGGTAGGTTACAAGTCAGTATTTGTCCGAAAAGTCCTGCAGGGTTTTGCTTGGACTTTCAGGTCCCATAGGCTTCATACTGTGTCCAGACGTTGGTGTCTAAATAAGCCTTCCTTTAACTTTTCATTTTAAGGACAGTGTCTTCATGAAAGAGTCCCTGGCTGAATGTTTGCTCAATGCACTTAAGTTACTTGAAATGTTAAATTTATTATGCAGCACTTAAATTTAATATGTGTATATATAGGTATATAATTTTAAGGTTAAAATATTCAGTCTGAAAACTACTGGTTTGTTTCTTATTTTAAGCTGTTGGGCTATTACTGCATATGGCACAATATTTAATATTTGCCAGATCATCTCTGGGAGGAAGTGGATTAAGATATTTAAAAATAGAGATAATTTATGAAGCGTTTCTGACAATCTGACTTACTAGACAGCAAGCAATATATAACACTGAACAAGTATTTTTTTTCAGAAATGGAACATGGACATTTTAGAGCATAGAGGTTATTTGAGTTCTGCCTTTTCATGACTTTTTTGAAAGTGCAAACCATTTTTTGGATTAAATTAAGTAAAATGTACAACATGCATGGTTTCTCAAATTTAGTTTAAAATCTTAAAAAAAAAAACTGTAAAGAATCAAATGCATAGATACTATGTTAAGTTTACTTGGAGGCCAAAAAGACTCTAAATAAAACAATGACAACAAAAGTTAAGAGAATGTAGAATTTATACAAACACAAAGTATGCATTGAAGATCTGTTTCTATCAATAAATATTAAAACATGTCAACTATTCTCTGTTGGTCCACTGTGGTTTATTCACTGAAAGAAATAGATATTTCGCATCAGCTGGATGCCAGGCACTGTTACAGGTGTCAAGGATTCCATAGAGGAGAGACAGAGTCCCTCTCATGCGAAAGACATATTTGCTCTTAGAAATGGAAACTTGGTTAATAAAATGAGTTACTGTTCTGACTTTCATGTTTGTTCATATCATTAATAAATGACAGTTTCCTGTGGTGACACTGCTTGGACAAAATCACAAGAACAAGTACCTCAAGGCCAATTCTGTGAGATTGAGGTATATCTCAAGACTTTGTTTTCCTTTCCAGTTAGCGATTAAATGCATTTTGTTCAGTAAGATACATGAACAGACGTTAGGAAGAGTATTTCACAGCTGGAGTGAAAAGTTTATGTAAAGGTGGTAACTTTGGAGTAAATGGTTTATGTAGGGCATGCACACATGGGACATGGGACTCAGAAATTGGATCTGAAGACTTGAAATACCAGACTTAAGGACTTTTTACTTTACAGACTTGAGGTGTCTCTTGCTAACTTACATTGGCGAAGGGTGGGATCATTTTTCATGTTTTGGGAAGATTGGTGTGGTGCCGAGTCCAGTGGAGTCGAAAAAGATTGGAAGCAAAAAGTCAATAAAGGAACAATTGCTGTAAATTTTTACTACCAATTATCATCATCATCACCAGTTATTATCTAACCCAGGGTAATGGCAATGAAACTGGAAAGAAAGGGCAGAAAAATACTGGGGAAAAAAAGACATTATTTCATTGTTTCTTGTTCACTGTGAAGAGGTGGAAGGTCATCGGTAAAGCATCTCTGAAGGCAGGAGGGAGGACACGTTATAAGCTTGGCCGGTGTAGACATTTACCTGAAACAAAACTGTTCACGTATCTGTCCCACTCATTTGAGTGTGAACATTTGACCCCAATATGACAAGAGACTATGGGCTTCCTAGGTGGTGATAGGGGTAAAGAATCTGCCTGCCAATACAGGAGACTCAAGAGTCTCAGGTTCGATCCCTGGGTCAGGAAGATCCCATGGAGAAGAAAATGGCAACCCACTCCAGTGTTCTTGCTGGAGAATCCCATGGACAGAGGAGCCTGGTGGGCTACAGTCCATGGGGCCACAAAGAGACACAACTGAGCACACACACACACATAACAAGAGACTAAATCCAGCAGTTACTGCTCAGATGAAATTTTCCTTAGGAAGTTCTAGCTCCCTGTTCTGACGAATTCGGAAAATCAAGAAAACAAAGAAATGGGGAAATGAACAAAGCAGGGGTCAGGGAGAAATGAGAGCGCGTAGATCCTCGGTGCTTTGCAAGTTGTGGGAGGACCTGCATGCAGAGAGATCCCAGGTAGGCACTGGATGTGAAATTCGATGGTGGGTAGTATGGAAAATTCCATGAAAGCAGCAGGAATGCCTAATGAGTGGTAAATTGGTATCCTAGTTGGGAACAAAGAAGTGTTTAATAATTTCATTAATCTTCCAGTAAACAAGTCCCATGACAAATACAAAGGCTCTATCTATTTATAGCATCTACTCAGAAAGGATTGTACCCTTTGTGCTTCCAATATAGAAAGGAACAGATCATTTAAAATCCTCCATTTGAATATTAGGTTCCCTGACATGTCCTTAGAGCCTCTTCTGTAAAGTGTGGCTGTCTTGCAAACTTCTGTCAGCTTTCCAGCCAGCTATCCTGGTGGCTCAGACGGTAAAGAATCTGCCTGCAATGCAGAAGACCCGAGATCAATCCCTGGGTCGGGAAGATCCCCTGGAGGAGGAAATGGCGACCCACTCCAGTATTCTTGCCTGGAGAATTACAATGACACAGAAGACTGGCAGACTACAGTCCATGGGATCATAGAGTTGGACATTACTGAGTGACTTTCACTTTCTTACATATTACATCCTTTCCCCATCTTGTATCGCAGAGTTTTATAATTTCAACTAGCATTGTTGTGACTTGATCATCTTTCATCCACTCTTAGGTCATTTTTCTTTAAATCTTTAATGTGACTTCATAATTTAGATCTCCCGTGAGCTCCTTGAAGTATTATTGCCAATTAATTGGCAGTAATTCGCAGTCTCTGGGATCTTATGCCTGATGATCTGAGGTGGAGCTGATGATAATAATAATAGATATAAAGTGCACAATACATGTAATGTTCTTGAATCATCCTGAAAGCATTGCCCTCCCCCACCCTGGTCTGTGGAAAAATCTATGAAAGCAGTCCTCCATGCCAAAAAGGATGGGGACCTCTGATTTAACACAGTAGATGGCAGAGTTTAGAGAGTCAGTCACAGGACTATTTGCCTCCAAACCTGTGCTCTTCCCACACCCTGCATTCACAGAAGCAGAAATGCCTTGAGACATTTTCAATCTAACTCCTTCCTAAAGATATTTTTCTTTCTTTTTTGTGTGTGTTGGGGGGCACACCCCATGTGCAACACGTGGGCTCTTATTTCCTCAACCAGGGGTCGAACACGTGCTCCCTGAACTGGAAGCTCAGAGTCTGAACCACTGGACCACCAGGGAGGTCCCTGAAAAGATATTTTTCTAATTTTGTAACTGTTATGTCATGTTTCCATGTGCAAATACATCTTTTCTGTCTCAAGGATGAATAGAGAAGGACTGCTCCAGAAAGATATCAAGCATAATCTATATTACAAGGATGAATCCAGAAAAGAGATGAATCAGTTCAGTTCAGTTGCCCAGTCATGTCCAACTCTTTGCGACCCCATGAATCGCAGCACACCAGGCCTCCCTGTCCATCACCAACTCCTGGAGTCCACCCAAACCCATGTCCATTGAGTCGGTGATGCCATCCAACCATCTCATCATCTCATCATCTTTCATCCCCTTCTCCTTCTGCCCACAATCTTTCCCAGCATCAGGGTCTTTTCAAATGAGTCAGCTCTTCGCATCAGGTGGCCAAAGTATTGGAGTTTCAGCTTTAACATTAGTCCTTCCAATGAACACCCAGGACTGAGCTCCTTTAGGATGGACTGGTTGGATCTCCTTGCAGTCCAAGGGACTCTCAAGAGTCTTCTCCAACACCACAGTTCAAAAGCATCGATTCTTCAGCTCTCAGCTTTCTTTATAGTCCAACTCTCACATCCATACATGACCACTGGAAAAACCACAGCCTTGACCAGACGGACCTTTGTTGACAAAGTAATGTCTCTGCTTTTTAATATGCTGTCTAGGTTGGTCATAACTTTCCTCCCAAGGAGTAAGCGACTTTTAATTTCATGGCTGCAATCACCATCTGCAGTGATTTTGGAGCCCAGCCGCTGTGTTTCTCCATCTATTTCCCATGAAGTGATGGGACCAGATGCCATGATCTTAGTTTTCTGAATGTTGAGCTTTAGGCCAACTTTTTCACTCTCCTCTTTCACCTTCATCAAGAGTCTCTTTAATTCTTCTTCACCTTCTGCCATAAGGGTGGTGTCATCTGCATGTCTGAGGTTATTGATATTTCCCCTGGCAATCTTGATTCCAGCTTGTGCTTCTTCCAGCCCAGCGTTTCTCATGACGCACTCTGCATATAAGTTAAATAAGCAGGGTGACAATATACAGCCTTGACGTACTCCTTTTCCTATTTGGAACCAGTCTGTTGTTCTATGTCCAGTTCTAACTGTTGCTTCCTGAACTGCATACAGGTTTCTCATGAGGCAGGTCAGGTGGTCTGGTATTCCCATCTCTTGAAGAATTTTCTACAGTTTGTTGTGATCCACACAGTCAAAGGTTTTGGCATAGTCAATAAAGCAGAAATAGATGTTTTCTGGAACTCTCTTGCTTTTTTGATGATCCAGCAGATGTTGGCAATTTGATCTCTGGTTCCTCTGCCTTTTCTAAAACCAGCTTGAACATCTGGAAGTTCATGGTTCACGTATTGCTGAAATCTGGCTTGGAGAATTTTGAGCATTACTTTACTAGCATGTGAGATGAGTGCAATTGTGCGGTAGTTTGAGCATTTTTTGGCATTGCCTTACTTAGGGATTGGAATGAAAACGGACCTTTTCCAGTCCTGTGACCACTGCTGAGTTTTCCAAATTTGCTGGCATATTGAGTGCAGCACTTTCACAGCATCATCTTTCAGGATTTGAAAAAGCTCAACTGGAATTCCATCACCTCCACTAGCTTTGTTCATAGCGATGCTTCCTAAGGCCCACTTGACTTCACATTCCAGGATGTCTGGCTCTAGGTGAGTGATCACACCATCGTGATTATCTGGATCGTGAAGATCTTTTTTGTACAGTTCTTCTGTGTATTCTTGCCACCTCTTCTTAATATCTTCTGCTTCTGTTAGATCCATACTATTTCTGTCCTTTTTTGTGCCCATCTTGGCATGAAATGTTCCCTTGGTATCTCTAATTTTCTTGAAGAAATCTCTAGTCTTTCCCATTCTATTGTTTCCCTCTATTTCTTTGCACTGATCACTGAGGAAGGCTTTCTTATCTCTCCTTGCTATTCTTTGGAACTCTGCATTCAAATGGGCATATCTTTCCTTTTCTCCTTTGCTTTTTGCTTCTCTTCTTTTCACAGCTATTTGTAAGGCCTCCTCAGCCATTTTGCTTTTTTGCACTTCTTTTTCTTGGGAATGGTCTTGATTCCTGTCTCCTGTACAGTGTCATGAACCTCCGTCCATAGTTCATCAGGCACTCTGTCTATCAGATCTAGTCCATTAAATAGGAGACATCTGAAGATGCTGCGTTAAGATCAGAGTTAAAAGGCTTCATCTGAAGGCTTTTCATGAATATTATCAATCCTCTCACGCAAGAACTTACAAGGAACTTTTCATCTTCCTGCATCTCTCCATTTGAATAATCTCCAGCCAGAGGAAGAAGACATCGTGTAGGAATGGTGCTCCAAATGAAGCAGGTGGTTTTGCTTCCATTGCAGAGTCAGCAGGGTCTCCCCCTCAACCTTGTATAACATTGGAAATCAGAGACCTTAGATATCTGTCAACACAGACGTGGGAGGTGATTTCCTGGGAAACCAGAGCTGCCTTTTGTTGAGAAGGCCAAATGTTCTTGTTTCAGAGAATGTGGCTGTGTGTGCCAGCAGTGGTGGTTGCCTTGATGTCTTTAGACAGGTTGAGGGTACTTTTCAGTGACTCTGAGTGTATTAGGCCCTGATGTTTCTGCCCTTGTGATAATTGTAGATCCACAAATACTTTCAGCAAGTATATATATATATTTTTTTGATATGTTTTATTTTGAGCACTACATCTCTGAAGACTCTCGAGTGGGGGAAGTTTGAGCTGGTTCATCACATTGCTTTTGGGATTCAATTCAGTTCCAAAGCTGGTCCTCAGATCTGTGGCCTTCTAATACAAATGAAGATGAGGCTGCATTTACTTCTGCAGTAACTTTAACAGCATCTGCTAGAGCCGTGCAGGTTTCAGATCAGAGATGGTGACAGGGACAGTAAAGATGTCATTCAGGCATTTTTCATTATCGTTCAGGTAAACATTTTAAGGTCATATTTCTTGGGTCATATAACTTATAAAAAATGAAATAAACTAGGATCATTCAACCTCTGTTATATTTCAGTGCCAGAAACAGACTCATAGAATCTCAGTCCTAGGAGAAGGTGGACTATCTAAGCACATCCTCTTTTAACCCCCGGGAGCCTGCCCTTCAAATGTCTCAGTTAATTGCAGAGCCTACTTTTAAAGACAAAAGATTACTTTCCTCTCCCAACACAGCATGCTGTTAGACTGGGTCTCTGAGAAGCAGACACATTTGACAGCTTTACACATCGTGGTTGTTTTGTTTTGTCGCTGAGTTGTACTCAACTCTTTTGCGACCCCATGGACTGGAGCCCACTAGGCTCCTCTGTCCACAGGATTTCCCCGGCAAGAATAGTGGAGTGGTTGTCATTTCCTCCTCCAAAGATTATACATACAAGAGATTTACTGGGGAAGCACGTGTTAAGGATAAAAGGGTCAGAGCAGGAGCAGGTGAGGGTAACCTCCAGGCTACTTTGCATGTCTCACACCTCAGACAAGAGGGAAGGAGCCGGCTTGGGGGACGAGAAGCTTCAGACCACTGGGTGGTTCTGGGAGAGGAACCTCAGGGGGCATCATCAGGGCCAGCAGGGGAGGCCCCCACTGGGCAAGGATGGCCCAGCTCTTGTCCCTGCTCAGGTCAGTCATTACCTGGGGCAGCTGAAAGAACAGCAGCCTGGACCTGGAAGCCTCGGCAAGCCCAAAGGGTGACACCTGGAGGCTGTCGGTCGATTGTGTCCCCACTGCAGGCTCTCTTGCATGGTATACCTGCATGGTCGCCACAGACACACAGCATCCTTTGTTTCCAGAAACAGTCACAACTGGATCCTCGTTTAGTCGGAATCCTGCTTCTCTCCCAAACCACCAGTAACCATTTTCTATTGCTTAACCTCAACTGTCATGAGGTAAGTTAACTTTCCTATGGATTTCAGCTTAGCTCTCTTTCCCAGTTTTGTGTGTGTGCTCAGTTGCTCAGTTGTATCCGACTCTTTGAGACTCCATAGACTGCAGCCTGCCTGGCTCCTTTGTCCATGGGATTCTCCAGTCAAGAATACTAAGTGGGTTGCCATTTCTTCCTCCAGGGGATCTTCCTGACACAGAGATCAAACCATTGTCTCTTAGGTCTCATTGGCAGGCGAACTCTTTGCCACTAAGTCACCTGGATAGCCCAGAAAGCAGTAAACCCAGAGGTAATTCATACCAATGACTCCTAAGTACTAACCTACTGAGCAGTTTCCCATGTTTAAATAATTTTATTCCTCTCACTTCTACCCACAGGATCCTCTTAAGGTTTGCCAAGTCCCTCTGCCAAAGCCCAGAATTGTGCCCATTGCCCTCCATGAACAGGATGCTCTCAGAGAGGCAACTGACAGTCTTGATTAGGAACACAGACTTGGGTGACAGATGTCAGCTCAAGTCCCAAATTTGCCACATGATGGCTTGGAGGCCTTGGGCAAGTATTGTAATGCTCTGGGCAACATTTTCCTGGTTTGTGAAATATGGATACAATGATACCCACCTAGTGGGGTTAAAGAAGATAATGCATGTATACACTAAAATCCGCCCACCCCCCCCAGCACATGGTCCTCCATAAATATTGTTAACATCATCCCCAGTCCTGAGCTTAATTAATGAAAGGACTTCTGTTGCTGACTCATATCCAATTTATGAGCCATTTGGCTTAGCCTTGGGGTACTTTTGTTCATTATTTGTTCTGTATCTGCCAGGGTGATACTGACATCTCTGTTTTTCCTTCCTAAATGTACTCTACTATTTTTATTCTTGCTCACTGACCCTTTCTCTTCCAGCTTTTCTGCAAAGTCTGTGCTTCTGAGAATCAGTTAAAGGTTTTCCTTTTTTGTTTGGGGCGGGTGTTTAGTGATGCTCTGAGGCAGAGATAAGAAACTGCCTTGTATCATTGTTAAAGCACTCCACCTCTGAGCTCTAACAATGAATGCCTCTTTTGGACTCACAGTGCTTCCCAGGTTTTCAGGAAGCTGGCACAGCCACACAACTCTTTGATCCTTGTTTCATGAATAGCAGTATATTGAAAGCTAATGGGACTCCCCCAGTCTGATTATGATATGATTCTCTCTTACTGCCAATAGTCTGGAAAGGAAGGAGAGGGTGCCAGCCCCACTCTGGAATGCTGATGATACTACTCATCAGCACATCATCCTAATTTTCTGACATTTCATCTGCCCAAAGAGGTTTCATGCTTCATGTCTCATTTGATATTCAAACCAACTTGAGAATAGGTTAGGTAAGGATTATTTATGTTTATTTTGGAAGAAACTCAAGTACAGAGAAATGAATAATATGCCCATATCAATCAAAAGGCCCAGTAGCAGTACCAGAAACAGATCTTGGATTTCTGGAATTTTGTTTCATGCTAAGTGACCAAAGAATGTGAATGTTGTTGTTGACACCGGTGCCGAGCCCAGGAACCCCCCAGCCATGCCATCCTGTGGGGAAGAGGTATGGTGAACAGTGACAAATCGGGTAAAATTAACAGTAGTAAACCATTTTTTACAGTTCTTCCTCATAGGTGATCTCCAGTTCTCAAAGTCTCCTTGCCATTTCCTGCAAATCTCCTTGGAGGAGTCTCCTGTGTTCTCTGAGGTCCTGCCCATTGTCTGTGGCTACAATATCAGTAATGATGTGATATTGTGGTGGTCATAACTTAAGCCTGTCAACTCTCCTACTGCACCCAAGAAAAAAAATTCCTCTAAGGACATGCTTTGAGGGTTAGGTTATTGATTATTTTTTACAATATGTGTGAACATTAAATGGGTAGAGCTTGGTTTGCTTAAATTGTCTTAATCATGTTACATTTTTAAACATCCAAACCTATGCATAAATAAGGAAAGAAACCAACACATGGTCACCTGCCCCAGAAAGATTCCATTTTGCCCTAAGGGAAGGGGAACCACTTGATCTTTGCTACTATCAGGCCCAAGTTCTCTGAGTTGATACAGGTAGTAAAAGAAGAGGGTGAGCAGAGTTCTCCAGCACCTCATAGAGAACTGAAAAAGAATGATACCACTATTGTTTCACTGTTTACTCAGACAGCATTGCACTATCTTTTAGTTCTCATTTTAGACCCTGTCTTCACTTATAATGCAATTTCAAGTTTCAACTCAGTATACCCTCTTAGGGACCAAACAAAATTTAAAAATAAGAATCACTGAGAATGAAATTATCCTCACAGGATACAAACTTGGTTCCAACCAAAACAATGCCAGAAACACTTCCAGCAATCATTAAGAAGGTCTTTGGAAATATGGCTGAAGTTGACCTGGAGTCAAAGAAGTCAGAATTATTCTGAGTCTTAAAGGCAAACATGCCTAAAAAAAAAAAATACATAAATGATTATTTTGCAACAAAGCATTCAAATAAGAAAGCTGAAGGGGAGACCTCAAATGTTAACTATAAAATGCACCAATTTCTAAACAATGAAGAGATGAAGTCAACAGATAATTCAGTCTACCAGGGAACATTCAATGTTATGGTGTCAGCTGCAGAGTCTCTAGAAAACTGAGTTGAAAAGAAAAAACAACAACCAGATTTTCATTTTCTGTCAGGAAATTGGAGTGAAAATTAGTTATGTTTATTTACAGTATTTCAGTTCATCTATATTTCAGAAGGAGCAGTACACAAGGTGAATGCAAATTACACTTTCCAGAATGCACATGGAGAGGATATTTTTCGACCAAGGGGAAGAGGGTAGAAGTTAAGTGGCTAAGAACAAACGACTTGATAAACTTCACCCTCCAGAGCACCTCCCAGATTGTACAGGTTGCCAGTGCCTGGAGCTCTGCTGGAGACTCAGATAAACTCAATCACAGGAAGCTAAAGGGTGTTTGAGCTTCCCTGGTGGCTCAGAAGGTAAGGAATCCCCCTGCAATGCAGGAGACCTGGGTCAGGAAGATCCCCTGGAGAAGGGAATGGCAAGCCACTCCAGTATTCTTGCTTGGAAAATCCCATGGAAAGAGGAGCCTGGCGGGCTGCAGTTCATAAGATTGCAAGGAATTGGACATGATTGGGCAACTAACACACAAAGGGTGTTAGCTGCCGGGTTTGTAGCCTGTAGAGATGGTTATTTCTTGTTTCACAGGCTCTTTGCAGAGAGGGAGGTGTTGTGCTACCCCATCGCCACAGAATTCCTAGTCTTCTCAGTGCCTTTGAGAAGACTTCTATTTAAAAACAAGCAGTAAAACAGTCTGAATATACTCGACCCACAGCCCAAACTGAAAGGATTATCTGCACAAGTCCCGTCTTCTCTGGCTGCCATGGCGTCAGCAGAAATTTACAGCATGGCTTCTCCTCTAGGCTTTATTTATCTAAATCCACTCATCTTGGAAGTCTCAACTTTTTCCAAGAAATCATCTTGGCTTACTCTGATTGAAACTATTCTATCTTACTAAAATCTTCTCTCCCTCAGGGCTAGAGTAAGATTTTCAGAGGACTGTGGGTATGAGAAGGGTCTGATGTTCCCCCCATTATAATCCAAAGCAAAAACAACCCTGAAATATGAAACATATGTACAAAGTTTCTAACTTCTTCCTATAATCATTATTTACATGATTTAAAAACAAAACAAAACAACAACATTCTTTCAGACTTCCCGGTGGTCCAGATTTTAGGAATCTGCCTGCCAATGCTGGGGACACTGGTTCGATTCCTGGTCAGGGAGGATCCCACATGCTGAGGGGCAACTAAGCCGGTGCACCACAGCTATTGAGCCCACTCTCCCTAGAGCCCATACTCTGAAGCAAGAGAAGCCACTGCAAAGAGAAGCCCGCACAACTAGACAGTAGCCCCGGTTAAACACAACTAGAGGAAGCCCGTGTGCAGCAGGCAGCACAGCCAAAAATAAATGCAATTTAAAAATCCATTCTTTCAAGAATTTTTTGGTACCCTTGATCTGGTGTATTCAAGGCAATGCTAATACTGTTTGTTGGATCATCCACCTGTTTTCTTCACCAGAAGTAATGTGTTATGAGGTTAAAGACCTGGGCTGATAAATTCCCCCATCTCTGAAGCCTAGAATAGAACCCACATATAATAGGTTCTACCAGTTTGTTCAACTGAGGAATGACAGCAAAATCATCTAGCTGTCTTCAAATATTTCAAGAATACCACATGGACGTATGTAAGTGGGGATACCAGACTGGGTTTTCTTCTGCATTTCCGAAGGCAAAGACCTGTGCATGGGAACACTGGCACTGAACATACTCATCTTCTGACATTTAGAGTTGGTCATCACCTGTAGATTAGAGGTGATTAGAGTTGAACCCTCGGCAGCCTCATAAAGTACTAACCTCCCCGCTGTCAGTGGAAGTACTCAAAACAGCATGTGTCAGGGGATTCCTTCTTGCAGAAAGTAGGCAGAATAACAACCCTCCCCAACAGATACTCATGTCCTAATCCCTAGAAAGGCAGTGCCAAAGAATGTTCAAACTACCACACAATTGCACTCATCTCACACACTAGCAAAGTAATGCTCAAACTTCTCCAAGCGAGGCTTCAACAGTGTGTGAACCATGAACTTCCAGGTGTTCAAGCTGGATTTAGAAAAGGCTGAGGAATCAGAGATCAAATTGCCAACATTCGCTGGATCATTGAAAAAGCAAGACAATTCCAGAAAAACATCTACTTCTGCTTTATTGACTACGCCAAAGCCTTTGACTGTGTGGATCACAACAAACTGTGGAAAATTCTTAAAGAGAAGGGAATACCAGACCACCTAACCTGCATCCTGAGAAATCTGTATGCAGGTCAAGAAGCAACATTTAGAACTTAGCATGGAACAGACTGGTTCCAAATTGGGAAAGGAGTATGTCAAGGCTGTATATTGTCACCCTGCTTATTTAACTTACCTGCAGAGTACATTATGAGAAATGCCAGGCTGGATGAAACACAAGGTGGAATCAAGATTTCTGGGAGAAATATCAATAACCTCAGATATGCAGACGACAGCACCCTTGCAGCAGAGAGAACTAAAGAGCCTCTTGATGAAAGTGAAAGAGGAGAGTGAAAAAGTTGGCTTAAAGCTCAACATTCAGAAAACTAAGATCATGGCATCTGGTCCCATCACTTTATGGCAAATAGATGAGAAAACAATGGAAACAGTGACAGACTTTATTTTTTGGGGTTCCAAAATCACTGCAGATGATGACTGCAGCCATGGAATTAAAAGATGCTTGCTTCTCGGAAGAAAAGCTATGACCAACCTAAACAGTTTATTAAAAAGCAGAGACGTTACTTTGCCAACAAAGGTCCGTCCAGTCAAAGCTATGGTTTTTGCAGTAGTCATATACGGATGTGAGAGTTGGACTATAAAGAAAGCTGAGTGTGGAAGAAGCAATGTTTTTGAACTGTGGTGTTGGAGAGGACTCTTGAGAGTCTCTTGGACTGCAAGGAGATCCAGCCAGTCAATCCTGAAGGAAATAAGTCCTGAATATTCATTGGAAGGACGGATGCTGAAGCTGAAACTCCAATACTTTGGCCATCCGATGCAAAGAACTGACTCATTGGAAAAGACCCTGATGCTGGAAAAGATTGAAGGCGGGAGGAGAAGGGGATGAGAGAGGATGAGATGGTTGGATGGCATCACCAACGCAATTGGTGAGTTTGAGTAGGCTCTGGGAATTGGTGATGGAGAGGGAGGCCTGGTGTGCTGCAGTCCATGGGATCGCAAAGAATTGGACATGACTGAGCGACTAAACTGAACTGAACTGAATCCCTAGAACCTGTGAATGCTACCTTACATGGCAAAAGGGACTTCATAGATGTGATTAAGATAAGGACTTTAAAGTGGGGAGATGATCCTGGATTATTGGCAGGGGGTTGGGAGTGTTCAGTCTAACCCCATGTCCTTAAAATCAGAAAAGCTTTCCCCACTGAGGTCAGAATCAGAGGAAGATGTAAAGAAGGGTCAGAAGAGGCAATATTGCTAGTTTTGAAGGAGAATAGGGGTCACAA
Source organism: Cervus elaphus (assembly GCF_910594005.1). Lineage (NCBI taxonomy): Eukaryota > Metazoa > Chordata > Mammalia > Artiodactyla > Cervidae > Cervus > Cervus elaphus. The sequence goes on from NC_057844.1 coordinate 33,409,453, forward strand.
ACCAAGTAATAAAGTTAGCCTCTAAAGAAGTAAGAAAGGCAAGAAAGACACCACCAACCCAGGAAGAGCCCCCAGAAACAATCACAGCCTGGCTATCTGATTTTTTCTTAACTTGCATTGATTTTTTTTCACTTCTGTTGGAATTCTAAATGCATAGAACTGTAAGATAATAAAGTATTGTGTTTCAATCCATCAAATTTGGTGGAAAACTAATACAATGACCTTTAAGGCTTTTTTCCAGATCTAAGTTTCCATAATGCTACCCTGGTGGAGGAGGGATTGGATTAGAACCAGGAAAACTATTCCAAAAGTGAGGGGTTTTTAATTTACTTATCTTCTCCTTCTTTTTTTTTTTTTTTTTTAAATTTGCCACCCCATGCAGCATGCGGGACCTTAGTTCTTCAACTAGGAAGTGTGGAGTCTGTATGAAGGGAGGTAGGGTGGGGGGTTGGCTGTTGGTGGTGAAGGTGGCAAATGCCCTAATCGTCTCCCTTGTACCATCAGCATTTCTCACCATCTCTCACCATTCTCACCTTGTCCACCAACCATTTATTCTTACAGAATCCAGTTTCCCATTAGTGGTGATGAGGCCACTTCACCTTGGAGCCGCTGCATCACCCTTAGAATAGGTTACATGCTGGCCTGCCAATGACTAGTTACACGCCCTAGAATTTGTAGACCTTGGACATTAACCCTGTTTCTTAATTTTCACTGGCATATAGTTGCTTCACAATCGTTGGGTTAGTTTCTACTGTATAGCCAAGTGAATCATCTATACTAAACCCGTTTCTTCCAGGGGGAAACTGAAGTCTTGCTTTAGGCTACCTGCTGACTGCCAGTCCTATTTTTTGACTCCCAGTCCAGTGGGCTTGTAGTTCAGGGCGCTGTGGTCCCAAGCTGGCATCAGATATGGCTGAAACTAAACATTTTAGAGACGGATCTAGCATGTTGGTTGAGAGCATAGCCTCTGGAATCTGAGCGGTCTGGGTTTGAATTCTGAGGGCCACTTTTGGCAATGGGACCTCGGGTAAGTTACTTAACCATGCGTTTACCCACAAAAATCACTGCTTCCAGAACTTGGCTTAATTCCTGGGAAGGGGACCCCCCCCCCAGAAAAAAAAAAAAACAAGCAAAAAACACAGTGTAATTTTAACTTTGTACCCAGTCCATCAGAAGGGGACAGGGAAGGGTGGGTCGCACGTGGCTCAGAGGAGTCATAAAGTGAGATGCAGAAAATTAAGAGGTGCGGTATTTCTTGCACACCAGAGCTGACATTCACACCAACACCCCAGGCACCCTGGGAACTCTCCTCTCCTGCGATCCCCAAGGCTATCCGCCTGACCACCAAACGTTCACCGCTCCTGGGGCCGGCTCGGTTCTCCAGGCCTTTCCCCATCCCGTGCGTCTCCGGCGGGCTCCCAGTCCGAAGACTGGACACAACGCAGCCTGGCCGGGGGGCGGGGCCAAGGCGGCGGGACCAGCCGTTCTCGGGCTTGTGGTCCGATCACTGTTCGCCCGCGAACTTCGGACTTGGCGAGGTCCCCGGGAAGCCCCTGCGCGAGGGTCGCGGGTCGACCGTAAAACCCACATGTCACCGCAACCCGCCTGAGGGCCTCGCGGGAAGGCGGCGGAGGAGCAGCTGCCCCAGGCGCGGCCTCGTCAAGATCTGCGGTGCTGGGCGTGCGCGCGCGCGCGCTCGCGCTCGGATAGGCGGGTCCAAAAGGCGCTCTGAACAAACTGCTGGAGCTTTAGCGGTTCAAAGCTGCTCAGGTTCCGGCCGTCAGATTTCCAGAACTGTCTTGAGGGCTTGCTCCCCAACCCCCACCCTCCGCGCCCCGCTTATTTGTTTTGAACTCTCATTCTGCAGCGTGTAATGGCCTGACTCTTGGACCTGCTGTAGGCAACCTAGGGCATGAAAAAGGGAAATGGAAGCTTCCCTAAATCAACTTGAATTTCTGCCCTTGATTAAAAGCTGTGACTGCCCCCCCCCCCCATTGCATTTTTGGATACAATCTAAAATCCTTACACAGGTTGCAGCCTCTGCGTGACCTGTCCGCAGTGGACCTGTCCAAGTCCACCCGGCCTCACTTCCTCCCCGCAGGCTCCAGGTACATGGACCATGTGCAGTTCTTTAGGGAGAGAAATCTCTGCCCAGATGACACTTCACACTTCTGCTTTGTTTCCCCAGACAAAGACTTCTCCTCCTTTCTGCACATCCTTCAGATTAAAGGCCACTTCCTTGGAAGGACTTTCGCTGATCTTTCGAAACTTTATTCTCCTTGGCACTTATCCCAGTATATCATTTAAAAAATAATTTAATTCCTATATTATTTGTAGTTTTGTTGGTGAGATATTCTCTACGTTTACATATATGCATGTATATTATATGATAAATTTATAAAACCTCAGATATGCAGATGACACCACACTTATGGCAGAAAGTGAAGATGAACTAAAAAGCCTCTTGATGAAAGTGAAAGAGGAGAGTGAAAAAGTTGGCTTAAAGCTTAACATTCAGAAAACTAAGATCATGGCATCTGGTCCCATCACTTCATGGGAAATAGATGGAGAAACAGTGTCAGACTTTATTTTTTGGGGCTCCAAAATCACTGCAGATGGTGATTGCAGCCATGAAATTAAAAGATGCTTACTCCTTGGAAGGAAAGTTATGACCAACCTAGATATCATATTAAAAAGCAGAGACATTACTTTGCCAACAAAGGTCCGTCTAGTCAAGGCTATGGTTTTTCCAGTGGTCATGTATGGATGTGAGAGTTGGACTATAAAGAAAGCTGAGAGCTGAAGAATCGATGCTTTTGAACTGTGGTGTTGGAGAAGACTCTTGAGAGTCCCTTGGACTGCCAGGAGATCCAACCAGTCCATCCTAAAGGAGCTCAGTCCTGGGTGTTCATTGGAAGGACTGATGTTGAAGCTGAAACTCCAATACTTTGGCCACTGATGTGAAGAGCTGTCTCATTTGAAAAGACCCTGATGCTGAGAAAGATTGAGGGCAGGAGGAGAAGGGGATGACAGAGGATGAGACGGTTGGATGGCATCACCAACTCAATGGACATGGGTTTGGGTGGACTCCAGGAGTTGGTGATGGACAGGGAGGCCTGGTGTGCTGCGATTCATGGGGTCGCAAAGAGTTGGACACGACTGAACGACTGAACTGAACTGAACTGAATAGGCTTATGTATTTTAAGCCTTGAGGACTTCTAGAGTAAAAGTGTAACAGATTTCTATAAAATGTCTTTTGGACTTAAATAGTTCAGTATTTGAACAAATTTGTAAATACCTTTATGGAGCAGATGAAATGGGGGAGACTAATCATATAGTCTGAGGAATACATTAAAGACCTGTGTATGAGTTTCCAGCAAAGTCAGATATAGGACTGTGAGATACAGGGCTGAAACATGTAATGTAAATCAAAAGAGCAATTGTTCACTAATTGTTTACAGTTTCCAGTTCTGTAGATAAATAATTCAGTCACCATTTTTTATTTCTCCAAGTTTTTTTAAACTACTTGTTCAACATATTCAATTTTACTTTCTATTTCTGCTTCTGCAAAAACTAATATGTTTTAGAATCTAAGCTGCCCGTGTCTTCAAATTGCAGTCTGTTGGGGTTATAGGCAAAGAAATAAATGATCATAAGCAGGTAAGAGTCCTGATCCCTCACCCTGATTCCCAAATAACAAGCACTAGCAAATATACACAACTGCCCCAAAATGCCTAGGTAGGGTAGGGAAAGGAGGGGAGAAAGACAAGGTAGAATTGCTTTAGATATTCCACTGACTGTGAGCTTCTCATGCCTGATAGAAGCTTCCTTCACTGTCCCTTGTATCTCTCTACTTCACTTCCAGGCCACATGTCAAGCAGGAATATTATGTGGGCAGCCCACAGTCCAACCACAGTCTCCTAAGGGAACACATCTCTCAGAATTCCTTTGTCAAAGATTACAACCCCACCCAACGCTCCCATCACTTTCCTTATTCGAGGTCACCAAAGGAATTCTTTTTTGGAACTATACTCGGGTCCTGTGGCATACCGAGTTGCGTGTTATTTACTGATTTGTTATATATGGAAAGAAGGTGCCATTACGATGGAGAGACTTAGAGGACACTATTTTAACTAGATGATCAGTTGATCATCAGCAACAGCTCTGAGCCCTGGCTGGGCTTCCTCTAGCCCCAGGCGGGCACCGCGACGTGGCTCTTCCCTCCTGGGGTTGCGGCCCGGTCTGGGGGAAAGGACGGAACCACACTAGGTGCTGGGTGATGATGCTGGGACCTGCTCCTGGAGCTCCTGGCAGCTAGGCGGTGCCCCTAGGCGCCAGCAGAGGGCGCGCCGCCGAGGTCCCTGGGCGCTGACTGCGCAGGCGCAGAGCCGGGCGGACGCGCGGCGCTCTGTCAAGCTTCTGGGGCTACTCCTCTCGCGTGACAGCTCATCCTGAGGAGCCCGGGGTGCGGGAGGCTGCCGGAGCAACAGCCGCGGACCCGCGGAGGAGCGTGCAGGACGCACGGGCGAAGCCGAGCTGGGCCGCTCCCTGCCTTAGTTTCCTCCTTAGTGACCCTGCCTCGAGTGGGCCGTGAAGGAACAGCGTCGGACACGTGGCCGGTGCGCCTGAAGAAAACGGTGACAGGAAAAAGGCGCGGGCCGCAGGCTGTGTCCCTGTGTCCCCGCGTCCCCTCCCGTGGGAATGCCGCCCGCGTTCCCGGTCCCCGCGGCCGCTGATGCTGGGAGTTGGACTGGGGACCCTAGGGACGGCCTTGCTTCCTGTGGAGACAGCTCACCGCTCACGTGACGCTCCATCTCAGTCTTCAGTGTCCACGTTGGAATCGAGTGAAGGATGGTCTAGCCCACGTGTGGGTCGAATGAATGTTCAGGAATTATTTTAAGAGTGCTGAGGAGAGCGCCTGGCATCTAAAAGCGTCACATTCCTGGTTTAACATCTTAACTTCGCAAGGCCCTTGCTCTTCATCTGTGAGAGTGACTCCTTTGGCCAAGATCACAGGCCAGGGAGCTGCACTGCTGGCTGCGATTTTTTTTTTTTTAATTTTTAAAAATTGAAGTACAGTTAATTTACAGTCGTGTTAATTTCTGCTAAACAGCAAAGTGATTCTGTTCATATGTATATGTGTGTATATGTATATATTATTTTTAAAAATTCTTTTCCATTCTGATTTATCACAGGATATTGACTGTGGTTCCCTGTGCAAAGTGCTGGCTGAAATGTGAAGCAAGGTATTTGACCTCGTCTCTGTGCTCTTCTTAGTCACAACAGTTAGCCGGCACCAAGAAGCACACTTTAGATGTCTTTTCTATTTTTTTTTTGTTCTTTTAATTTAGGAAATAAATCACTTCAGAGGACATCTATGACCTTTCCGTCCTACATGGATAGTAAATGTGCAGTGGCTTACAGGATATTGACGTTCTTGTGCATGTTTTTCAAGTTGACCTATGGCAGAATCCGGCTGCCTGAATTTCTTAAATATAAATGACATCTGAAGTCAAAGTACACATGATCAACAGAAGGCAACCACAAAACTCACAGGACTCAAACTTTCTATGGTCCACTGGGTCACCGTTCATCTAAAGGAAACTGTAACTGTAGTTGCTGGTGAAACTAAAGGGACCCAGATGTTATCTCCCCTAGGAGGATGGTTGGGCATCTCATAGAAGCTTTACTTCCAGAGGTCAGTCGTTTATGAGATTTGCTCTGTTCTTTGAAGCTACATATTTCAAAAACATTTCTTCTTAAGACCATATGTCTTTCCTAGTATCACTTTCCCAGCAGCACTGAGCATGTGTACTCAGTCATAGTTGAATCTTTGTGACCCTGTGGACTGTAGCCCGCCATACTCCTCTGTTCTTGGGATTTCCCCAGGCAAGAATACTGGAGTGGGCTGCCATTTCCTCCTCCAGGGGATCTTCTCGACCCAGGGATTGAACCCTGGTCTCGTGTATTGGCAGGCAGATTCTTTACCCCTGAGCCACCTGGGAAGCTCTCTCTCCCGGCACAAAGCTTAATATATTCCTATAACGTATTCCTTTCACTAATTTCTATGCTAGAGGAAATGAAGTTAATCAGTTGGGTGTATGTGAGAAGACTCCTCAGGGAAATGTAAAATGGTTAGACAGAGGGCAATTTGCCAGACAGCTAGCATTGTTGCATGAAGAGCTGTGGGAGCAAATATTAGACTTTTTAGGGGTCATGGTTGGGTTTTCAGGCATTTCCTGCTAAATCATGGTAAAGAATGCACGTTTGTGCATCAGAGGGGCCTATTTTACACATTAGAAATAAGATCTTTGGATGGAGTATTGAGTTATGCTTTAGAAACTGTGAGTCCATGATGATAGGCTGAAAAGTGCTCCCCCAAAGTTATCCACACCCTACAACAAACTAGGTAGCTCCAAACTACAGGAATGTATTCTTTTACAGTTCTGGAGGCCAGAAGTCTGAGATCAAAGAGTCGGCAGGACTCTGCTCCACCTGAGGTTCTGGGTAGAATCCTGTTTTGCCTCTTGTTAGTTTCTGGTGGTAACCACCAATCCTTGGTGTGCATTGGCTTGTAGACACATCCAGTTCTTCTCTCCATCATCACATGGTACTGACTCTGTGTGATTCTGTCTGTACATGACATTTTCCTCTTGTAAGGACACGAGTCATGTTGGATTATGTTCTACCCTAATGATCTCATCTTAACTTGGTTACATCTGCAAAGACCTTGTTTCCTAATACTGTCACATCCTCAGGTACCAGGGGTTAGGACATCAGCGTGTATTTGGGGGACACAATTGAATCTGTAACAGTCAAGGGGAGACTGGGAGAGCATGCTTAAAGTGAAAGGAAAAGTAGAGACTAGAGAACCCTGAAGACAAGCTTCCCCACATGAAAATGTCTGATCTTGACTAGAAGGTGGAGTTTCAGTTCAGAGAGTGACCAGCCAACCCCTCTTCCCATCTTCAATCCTCTTCATTAGTTCCACTGGACCTCACACCTCAGACAACCACCACTGCCTATTTAGCAGGTTTCGCCTCCTCTTGGCCATGTCTTTAAGATTCACTTCTAAGGCATTGATGTGGACAACTTTATGTCCCAAGGCTGACAGTTAGGTACATCCAGAGCATGACCACTGCTGGCTTTCCATGAAATGTGAAAGTGTGTTCCTACCCTTTTCTTGTCAAACACACATACATGCACACGTGCGCATGCACACACACACACACACACTGCCTCGAGAATCTTGAATTTTATATGAGTCTGAGAAAATTGTAAAAAAGCAGGCATTTTCATTGTTTTCCTTACACATCTTCCAGGTGGAAATTGCCCTGCATCCTGGTATAACCCAGAGGCATATGCTGCTGCCCCAGGGGTCACTAGGAGAGTGAGGAAATTGTCCACCCTCTCTGACTCCCTTTTGGTACCCTCTGCTGCTTCCTCACTGCCCAGTTTTCCTTGCTTTCAGGCGGCTCTTGGTCTGCAACAAGGTGTGTCTGAAATCAATTCCTTAGGATGCCTCTAGCTGTGGTAGTAACCAGGGCACCAAAGACAAGTAAGCCAAGCTTCATCTTAGAGAGGGCCATGTGATAGGCCCTCAGGGAGGACGGCTGAGTGTGCCTGGGTACATGGGGGTTGGAGAGGGAAGTCACTATTCTTTGGGTCAGAGTGTTCTCTTAAAACACACTTGATGGACTTACCTGGTGGTCCATTGGTTGGAACTCCCCGCTTCCACTGCAGGGGCCACGGGTTCTATCCCCAGCCAGGAAACTGAGATTCCCACATGCCACTCCATGAGACCAAAAAGTGAAACAAACAAGCAAAACCCCCCAAACAAACAACAAAAAAAGCACCTGACTCAGAGAATAAGTACCTTGGTTGGTAGCGAACTCCTTGGCTGCTAGCAAGAATCTTTGGAAATTGTATGGGCTAGATTGTCTGCCCCAAAGTCCCACTCCCCAGTACCCTAGAATTCAGCTATATTTGGAGATACCTTTAAAGAGGTAATTAAGTTAAAATGAGGCCTCTAGGGTGGGCCTTAATCCACTATAACTGGTATCCTTATAAAAAGAAAAGGTTAGAACCCTAGACCCCAGGAATGCATGTCCAAGAGGAAGGACCACGTGAGGACACAGTGAGAAGGTGGCTGTCTGTGTGCCAAGGAGAGAGGCTTCCGAAGAATCCTCATCTGCTAGCACCTTGATTGTGCACTTTGAGCTTCCAGAGCTGTGAGAAGTACACTTTAATCACTCAGGTCATGCAGTCTATGGCATTTTATTATGGCAGCCCTTCCAAGGAAGGGTATCCGTAAGTCTCCTGGGGGACTGTCTGGAAGCTGGCCGGCCCTAGGATCATCCTGCACTGTTCCCACCAGGTGGCAGAACATCCTGGAGGGCCGGCTGGGGGTGCAGGCTGGGCATGGGGTGAAGGCACGGCCTCGTGTCCTCTCCACCCAGACTCTAGAGGTTGCCTCCTGACCCCTGAGCTTCTGTTGCACTGGGTCCACTTAGCACATGTGCTGCCTGTGATGTACGACTTTACAAATTTCGGGGAGGGAAGGCTGACTCTTCATTCCAGGAAGTGCTGATTTCCTATTTGCAACAAACCCATGAAACATTGGGGGTTCCCAGGTAGAGCTTAGTAGTAAAGAACCCTCCTGCCAAAGTGGGAGAATAAGAGATGCAGATTCAACCCATAGATTGGGAAGATGCCCTGGAGTGGGGCATGGCAACCCACTCCATTATTCTTGCTTGTAGAATCCCATGGACAGAAGAACCTGGTGGGCTATTGATCATGGGGTTGCAAAGAGTCAGACATAACTGAAGCAACTTATCATGCATGCACATGAAACATTCCCTTTTAAGACTCATCCAGGGACACAAAACTTCCTCGGTTGAGGTGATTACAGGGAATCGGAAGCCAGCCTTGTCCTAGCACTTGGAGCACTGACGTCACTCCAACCGATATTCTAATTCTCGGAGAGCCTGGTGCCTGGCAGTGGGAAAACTCTTTTGTGACTACAGGAAGAAACTAAAAGTGTATGTGCACTCCCAGTTTGCCTAGGAGTCAAGAGGGACAGGAAGGGTAGGACAGAAATAAATAACTTTTTTGGGGGAGGGGGCAAAAGAGCTATCAAAGTCTTCTGTCCCTCTGCAGCAGACAGCTTTACAGAGATTCCCAGCACTGATGTGATCGCTCCCTCTTGTGAGCCGTACAAGGTCCATACCAGTACTAGTTGTGCTTGTTTGTTCATTAATTCCACAGGGATTTATTGAGCTCCTTCTGATGCTTGCTAGATGCAGAAACAAATCGTAAGGCACGATTCCTGCCCTTGAGGAAGCCAAGGTCTGGCCTGGAGAAAAATCCCCCACTGGGAACACTAGTATGTCAAGGTAAGGTGCCACATAGGAGAGGGCCATACAGGATGGCCAGAGGGGAGGGAGGGCCACAGGGCGGAGGGGACGTCTGAGCAGGAGTTCGCCGAGGGAGGGCAGCGTTAGACAAGGCGGCATGTGCTTGGAGGGGCGTGGGGTGTGGAGGGGCTCTGCGTGCCCCAGGGATGCTGATGGGTCCAGCTTTTGAATTCTGTCCACCACAGACTGGCATCTGCCATGGGTGCTTCTCCTCTGCCTCTGCAAGGATTAACTCATGTGCCATGGCAGTTGCTGACCTCCAACACCCTCTGAAGGAGCTCAGGGTGGAGAGCAGGAATGAGGAGCTCTGTGTTCCAGGAAGCTGGCAGGAAATGTCTTTAGATAGTTAGATATTCTCAGGAGCTCATTTTGTGAGTCCAATTCTTTGTATCATCTCATATCTAGGAAAGCACTAAAATCCTTCACGATGACGACTGTTTCTCGTGACTATCAGAAGCTTCACGAGACCTGCAGAGACTTTCTACAGAAAAAATATGTGCTTGGTTGCATGTACTCCCCCTTTTACCAAAATCACATATATACTGTCTTTTCCCCCTATGTCTTTGGAACAGTTTCTCAGAGTTATCTGAGGTGCTGTTTCCCAGGCTGCAGTTCTCATATTGCCCTGGATAAAACCAGCTCTCACGTTGTACATTTTTTTAGTCGACAATACTCATGTGAAAAGATGAAGTGACAGGAGAGAAAACCAGATAAGGGGCCAGTTGGTGAAGGGTCATATATATTGTTAAAGATTCTGTCCTTGACACCACAGGCCCCTAGGAGCCAGGGTGAAGTTTTGAACTGAGAGATTAGATATGCAAACAGACATGGCCAGACCCATATGTAAAGACAGAACTCCCACCATAGTCTGCAGCAACAAGCCCAGAAATCAACGTATTATGCACAGTAACCAGCCCAGGAAGTCAGTCTGCTAGCTACAAATCAGACTTTGAGGAAGTCAGACCTTCATCTCTAGTAATCTTCCAGGAAAACAAACAATAACCTCTATAACAATTGCCCCCACACAACCAGGACTTGATTCCTGACAGCTTTTCTAATTTTCATCTCCACTCCCAATTTAGGACCAACTAGAGAAAGTCAAACATACATGCATAACCAACCACGTATGAAGCCCTGCTTCTCACACACATCTGCAGCTTCTCAGTGCCAGTAGCCTCCAGTCAGGGTGCCCCTGAAGCCTTCTCATTTTTCTACTATGAAGCTTTTCCACTCCTCTGCCTGCCTTTCAGTCTCAGCAAAAATGCCAATGATGCTGGCTTACTCCTCTCTAGAAGCAAGTTCAGAATAAGTGGCCTTTGTTTGTTCTCATCTGGTTGTGAAAGTTGCTTAGTCGTATACAGCTCTTTGCAACCCCATGGAATTCTCCAGGCCAGAATACTGGAGTGGGTAGCCTATCCTTTCTCCAGGGGATCTTCCCGACCAGGAATTGAACTGGGGTCTCCTGCATTGCAGGCAGACTGTTTATCAACTGAGCTATGAGGGAAGCTGGTTTTCAGTTATTTCCATAGAATCTGGGGGAGACAAAATAGTGTGAGAATAGACAGTTGGCTGCTGCTGTCTCCTATGCCTTGGGCTGAACTCTGCTGAACTAGTAACTTACTCTTGTTTATTTGTGTTTCTTTCTTTTTTTTTTTTTCTCCCTAGCAGGTCCAGAAAAGGGTCCAGGGTCCAGAACTTGAGGATAAAGGACAGGACTCAATGACCTCCCCCCACCCCCTCTTGGGGAGATAAGGCTTCTCAATAGTGGTGCTCCAGGTCAGGGCTAAGAAGAGAGACATTCAAGGCAGACCTGGGGCGAAGCTGTGGATAGAGCACCATTCAAGCATCTGGGTGTGTGTGTTTTAAATTGGTGAGTGATTGCTTTGCAATGTTGTGTTAGTTTCTGCTCTACGGCAATGTGAATCAGCTGTATGTTTACACACATGCCCTTCCTCTCGAGCCTCCTTCCTGCCCACCATCCCATTCCTCTGGGTCATCACGTAGCCCCGAGCTGAGCTCCCTGGGCTAGACAGCAGCTTCCCACGAGCTGTTTTACACGGTAGTGTGTCTATGTCAGTGCTACTCTCTCAGCTTGTCCCATCCTCTTCTTTCCCCTCTCTGTCCGCAAGTCTCTTCTCTACATCTGCACCTCTCTTCCTGCCCTGCAATAGGTTCATCAGTACCATTTTCTAGATTTTATATATACATATGTTAATATACGATGCTTGTTTTTCTCTTCCTGACTTACTTCACACTGTATGAGTCTCTAGGTCTGTCCACATTTCTACAAATGAGTTTCAAGTTGTTCCTCGCTCTGCTCTAATTTCCCTTTATGAGTGAAAGTGCTATTTGCTCTGTTGTATCTGACTTTGCAACCCTGTGGACTGGAATTCTCCAGGAAAGAAGACGAGTAGGTAGCCATTCTCTCCTCTGCAGGGGGCGGGGAGGGGCAGGTCTTCCCAACCCGGGGATCGACCCTGGGTCTACCTGCATTGCAGGCAGATTCTTTACCATCTGAGCCACCAGGGATGCCCTTATTAGTCCTGAGCCCTTGGCAAAGCCTATCCCACAAGATAACCTTGTATCACCATTATTGTGGAGAGGAGGAAGGTGTCTGTCCCGCTTTGGGAGGTGCTGTGAGCTGCCAGCTTGGTGCAGAAGGCTCGACAGCCCCTCAGCACTTGTTCACCCACCAAAGCTTGGGGGACTTGATAGCACTCTGGACACTCAGCACTTAGGATGTGCTTCTTCTGTTTCTTTAGTTATTTCAGTCATACAATTTTATATGCGTCAGAAAACCTGTGCTATTACTTCTATACAATCACTGATTTTGACTGTTTCTAGTAGTCAATGCACCTATAGTTAAAGTGTGAAGGTGTCTTTTTTTTGGCACTTTATAAAATATTAACAGCTTGATGAATATACCTATGATTTTTTACTACTTATTATGATATATTTCCTTAATGAAATGTAAGGTGGATGCATTTTAATGTATTTATTTCAAGATTTTGGGTCTTTTTGTGGGCAGTGCTCTAGAACCGTGGTGGTGGGGGGACCATAGAGTTCAGGACCCTTTCTTTCTCATCCTTTCTCATGGATTGTAACCTATCCATCAGATAGGTTTCTCATCCCTTGTAACCTATGCTCAGGGGTTACTATCCAGACATGTGATTGGCGCTGGAAGCCAGCAGGGACAAGAATGAAAGATTGGCAAAGTCCAGACTGTCTGCTGGTGAGTCGCAGGGAGCTGCTCGGCTAAGAGGCTCCTGGAAGTGTCCTGAGAAGCTCTCCTCCCACCTCAGGCCGGAAGCTCCACTGAAGCGGTCATGTTTATCACCTGTGGTCAAGTCTAAGCCAGTGGCTCTCACGTTCCAGGTGCTCAATAAGTATCTGTTGACTGAATGAGAACTTTCAGGTACCCTTGTGCTCTGGTTTCTCTCTCTCCAGTTCTCCCCTAAGACATAGGGTAGTTTAACAGAGCAGAGGAGGTTACCTAATATATAATATAAATCTGTATGGATGGAATATCATCTCTGTAATGTCAAGAATAATCAAAAGTAAGATGATATGGCAGTTATATGTTTTATAATTTTTTCCATGTATTCTCTAGCTTCTTACATCCTGTAAAAACTATCAGACTCACACATACCTAATTAGAAATGAAAATTTGTTTACTTGTTCCTCTGCCGAAAATGTATATTAAAATTATTTTGCTGATACAAGGTAACTTAGAAAAACAGGGTATTAGTTCAACACAAGAAATTTTATGTCTTCAGCATTGTCTTGAAGTGCCCTTTCATATTATACAGTTTTTAAAAATCTCATTTTACTTGGGAGAATAAACTGGTCAGCTAACTCATGAATCCTGTGGGGGCACTTACTGTATCATGTCCCATGAGTAGTTGTCACATGTAAAGAAGTGTTTACATAGTCTTGGCAAGTCTTTTTTTTTTTAAACTGCGCTGAGTGGCATGTGGGATCTTAGTTCCATGATCAGGGATTGAACCCTTGCCCGCTGCAGTGGAAGCATAGGGCTGTAATCACTGGACCTCCAGGGAAGTCCCAGTGAGTCTTTTTTTTTTTTACAAGGAGAACACCAAACATACTTTATTAGCACAAAAAAGCAGCTGTAACAAGGCACAACAAGCAGAAACATACATTAGCAGTCCAAGGGTTAGTGTTACATACAAATATAGCTTTCCTTTTTTTGGCCTTGGCGATAGCCATTGGGATGTAAAATAACTTTCTGTAGCAGCAGGTAAGGAAACTAGGAAGCACTCACCAGTGGTACAGAGCACATTAACAGAAAGACACGAGAACGGATTTGACTACTTTAGTGCAAAATGTCTAAGACAGACTGTAAATTCGGTTCAATACTAAGAAGCAAACACTAGAACTTGATATTACGTCCAAAATAGTTCACTCAAGTAGTACTGCATACTATTCTAAGTGACAAAAAGGAGCTAAGTAAAGTTATTTACAGATACAATGGTTGTACAGTACCTTTTAAATCAGCAATTTAGGTTTCAGATTTTCCATTAAAAATTAAGTGCACTGAAATTCTATAACTTGTACTTAAGCAATTCAGCTATAAGAGTTTACAACAAAGAGATAAATACTGCCATCCAAATTATGAGTTACAGTTTAACAATAATCTCAATGACCAGCAACCACTGTAGTTAGTATCATCTGACTTGTCTGGGTATCGTCTCGTCTCACTTTCTTCATGGTTCACAAACTCATCATGGGCATAGAAAAAGACCCAACTTTAACCAACCAGCAACTCGACTGCACATGTCAACTTAAAAAAATCACATGCAGGCCTACCTTGCAGCAGCTATTTCCAATGCGTTTTAAGTTAAAGCACTCATAAAAAAATGAATACGTAAGGCCTTAAATAAAATTCTATTACAACTTTTTATATGTCTGAAATTTTAAGAACTACTACTTAGAAAACCTGGTTTACTTACCAGTACCTTTTGCAGAAGAGAAAAGGAGACTGACTATAAACTATATCAACACTTACATGAACTGCACTATGCCCCTGTGGCCAGAAAATTGCATTTTCTTTTTTCTAAAAGGAAGGCAATCTTTATTTTTTTGGACTTCCAAACTTGACTTATAGTAACTATAAACATCACTACTTTTGGAAGGTTATAGAAAAATTCTTAGAAAAAATAATAATTTCAAACATTAGTCATACCGTTGAAATACTCATTCAATATTAATAATTTGTTCTTCAGTAAGAAATAGAATTCTTCATAGCAAATGCCCCAGAGTTGCTTCACTCAGTTACTACAGCCATTAAAAACCAAACTGCCAGCTAAATCGGCAAAATGTCTTTGCAGCCTTCCTGAATACCTGTAGCTCTACCCCTTCTTGTCTCAATAGGCACCAATTTACTGAGTAAAAGTAACAGCAGATTGCCCCTGACAGATACTAACACTAAGCTTACATACTGACTGAAAGACCTAACACTGATATGTGTGCTTGCTATAGGTATACTGCCTGGTGCACATAAAAGCAGATCTAGTTAATGCCCTTGGGGGACAGGAGGGTTTACTTTGCTTTGACTGGTTCTCGTTCTAGCCAGCGAACTCTGACCTTCTGTTTATAATGATACTCTTTTAAAAAATCCTGTAACATCGATGGTAAAGGGAGCCCATCAATTCCACCATATGTCGTGCATCTACAGATGACTGCATGGCAGATGTACTGCAGGCTAAAAGGGAAAGTCCTCTTTTCAGTGGCACAGTTTTGGTTTCTCCTTGAAGAATTCTTTGAAGGGCTTAACCCTAGTTGTAAGGCAACATTTTCTCTCAAGGGACTGCTTTGCTGCTGGGGAGCTGAGTCTCCTAAACTGATGTTTTTCTCTTTGACAAACATCTGTTGGAGTTCATATCCACATTTTCACTACGGCTTCCTCCCTCGTGACCGAAGAGATTCTGACACCTGTACTTGAAGTTATTCCACATTTTCCCCACTTTATCCATTGATTATAAGACCGGTCGGGGCACGCGGGGCGGCCTCATCCAGGGGCACCTGCGGCCAGGCAGGACGGACTAAAGCCTCCACTACAACACTGCATAGACACTGTGAGAAAGGACAGCCTCGTATTGTTTCCAGTCTTACAGAGAAAGCATTCAGTCTTTGGCAATTAAGTATGATATTTGCTGCAGGTTTTTCATAGAAATCCTTTGTCAGGTTGAGGAAATTTCCTTCTTTTCTTGGTTTGCTGAGAGATTTTATTGATTAATGTTAATTTTGTCAAATAGTTCTTCTATATCTACTGACATCATTACCATGCTTTTCAGTCTTTCGACAAGTTTCATTATTTTGGTTTCAAATGATTCAACCTTGCTTCATTCAACCTAACTCTAACCCCACATGTTGTTCAGTCACTCAGGCATGCCCGATGCTTTGCGACCCCACGGACTGCAGCATGCCAGGCTTGCCTGTCCATCACCATCTTCTGGAGCTTGCTCAAACTCATGTCCATTGAGTCAGTGATGACATCCAACCATCTCATCCTCTGTCATCCCCTTCTCCTCCTGTCTTCAGTCTTTCCCAGCATCAGGGTCTTTTCCAATGAGTCAGTTCTTCTCATCAGTACCCAAAGTATTGGAGTTTCAGCTTCAACATGAGCCCTTCCAATTCAGGACTGATTTCCTTTAGGATTGACTGGTTTGATCTCCTTGCAGTCCAAGGGATGAAAGGTATACTCTTGGACGAAAGAGTCTTCTCCAACACCACAGTTCAAAAGCATCAGTTCTTCAGTGCTCAGCCTTCTTTATGGTCCAACTCTCACATCTATACATAACTACTGGAAAAACCAAAGCTTTGACTATTTGGACCTTTGTTGGCAAAGTAATGTCTCTGCTTTTTAATATGCTGTCTAGGTATGTCATAGGTTTTCTTCCAAGGAGCAAGCATCTTTTAATTTCATGGCTGTAGTCACCATCTGCAGTGATTTTGGAATCCAAGAAAATAATGTCTTTCACTGTTTTTGTTGTTTCCCCATCTATTTGCCATAAAGTGATGTGACCAGATGCCATGATCTTAGTTTTTTGAATGTTGGGTTTTAAGCCAGCTTTTTCACTTGACTCTTTCACCATTAAGAGGCTCTTTAGCTCCTCTTTGCTTTCCTGCCATAAGGGTGGTGTCATCTGCATATCTGAGGTTATTGATATTTCTCCAGCAATCTTGATTCCAGCTTGTGCTTCATCCACCCCAGCATTTCGCATGATGTACTCTGCATGTAAGTTAAGTAAGCAGGGTAACAATATAGAGCCTTGATGTACTCCTTTCCCAATTTTGAACCAGTCCCCACATGGTCATCATTAGTTTCCTGACACAGGAAAGTACCACAAAATGGCTGATTTAGGACAGCAGAGATTTACTGTCTCATGTTTCTTGAGGATAGAAGTCTGAAATCACGGTGTCATCAGCCCATGCTCGATGTGAAGCCTGTAGGGAAGGATCATTCTTTGTTCTTTCCGTTTCTGGCCTGTGTCAACAGAATTCCATTCTTTACTTCCATCTTCACGTGACATTCGCCGTCTCTGCCCATCTTCCCCTTATTTGTATGTCTGTCTCTGAGCCCAAATGTCTCTCTTTTATAAGGACACTAGTTACATTGGATTCGGGTTCATCCTAATGACATCATCTTAACTTAGTTAAATCTGCGAACAACTTATGCTATGGTTTTCAAGTTTGTGTCCTGCCTCCCCACCATTCATATGTTGAAATCCTAACCCCCAAAGGTGATGGTATTTGTAGGTGGGGCCTTCCGAAGGAGCTTAGGCATGAAAGTGGAGTTCTCATCAGTGGGATTATTGCCTCATAAAGGAGGGTCCAGAGGCACCATAGACCCTCTTCCAGGTGAGAACACAGAATGCGCTGTGTGGATGAATCAGGTGGATGGTCCTTACCAGAACGTGATCACACTGGTGTCTTGATCTTGAACTTCTCAGCTTCCAAAATTGTGAGAAACAGATTTCTGTTGTTTATAAGCTACCCTATCTGTGGTATTCTGTTATAGTGGCCCAAACAGATCTAGACAATTTATTTCCAAATATGATCACATTGAGGTACTACTCCAAGGTCAGGATGTCAATATATTAATGTTTCCTTTGGTGGGGAAACACAATTCCACCTACAAAAGTTATGATGTGTAATCATTTTGCATAGTGGTAGATTTTAAATACTTTGCTAAAGATTTTTGTGTCCATGTTTATAAAGTATTTTGTACCATTTTTTTCTTATAATGACTTTGGTTTTGATATGACTATAATGTGGCTTCATAGAATATTTTGGGAAGAGTTCCTGCTTCCCCTCTTATTTTTCTGTGGCTAACTTTAAGATTTTTTCTTTGACTTTTGTTTTCTGTATTTACTACATGTGTAAGTATGATTTTGTTTTTATTTATCTTATAAAGACTTGTTGGTTTTCTTGCTTTTATGGAAGAGTCATAGCCATTGGTTCTTCACATATTGCCTCCGCTCCATTTTTTTTTCTCCTCTCTTTTCCCTGTGAGACTCCAATTAAATTTTTGTTAGATCATTTTACTTTATTTACTTGAATTTCTTTATGTATATTCCATCTATTCCCTTCCCCAAGCTGTATTTTTCATAATTTCTCAGATCTCTATTTCATCTTATTATTTTCACTTTCAGCAGCAGCCTATCTGCTGCCAAATTTGTCCACTAAATTTTTAAGTTTGACTATGACTTCCCTCATTTATAGAGGTTTTGTCTGATTCTTTTTCACACTTGTCGGGTTACTTCTCATAGTTTCTCTCCATATAGGTATGTTAAAGCTTGTGCTTTTTTTTATATGGTTATTTTCTTTCTAAAGAAATCTGTACCTTCTAACTCAAGCATTTGAAATCTTTAGTGGGCAGTTTCTGCCATCTTTTATTCATAATGCTGATTATTTATGATGCTTTGCTTTCTTTTTTGGCTGTATATTACTCCTTATCCTCAATGAGTAATTTGTGGGGATTTTATGAGGCTTAGGATGAAGGTATTTTTCTTTGGAGTGGACTATTTGTTTCAGTCACCTCTAGCACTACCAGTGTTGAACCCTTTTAGATAAAGCTTGACGTTTCTTTCAACTCTGGTGATTCCATTTTGGATTATTTTGCTAGACAGCCAGCCCACCAGAAGTTGTAGCCTTCCAGGATGTGTTCTCTGTCTCTTTCCTTCCTTCCTCCCTCCCTCGCTCCCTCCCTTCCTCCTCTTTCCCTCTTCCCTTTTTCTCTCTCCTTCCTCAGGAGATGAATCTGTGTGACCATAGGGTTCTTTCAAATTCCCTAAGCCTTTCAGGACCTGAGCCTTGACTTATATACCCTCTATTTCTCTATAATTAACTTTAGTAGGACTTTGCAAATTTCTTCTGGGAAAAAGTGCTTTTTGATTTTTTTCATCTATTTCTCTGGATTTTTTGCTTTTGACTGATTTTTTGCCCAATAATAGCTTTTATCTTGACTATTCAATGCATTAAAAAAAACTTTAAAATTTTGGCTTTTTTTTTTTTTTTTTTTAGCATTTTAAAATGTTTCCGTAGAGAGTTTGGTCACAATAAGATTGCCCACCATTATCTAAAGCCTTACTTTTGTGTCTAAATAAATCACTGCTTCCTACTAGTCTTGATTACCAAAGTTTTTCATTCATTTCTTGGTGGAATATTCAATCTTCTGTCTCTGGCTTGAATGTTTCAGTGGTAGAGTATAAGTGTGGCTCCAGTATTCCCTTTCCTTCCAAATTTTGTAGGTGATTAAATTGGTTTTAGGGGACTTCCCTGGTGGTCCAGTGGTTAAGAATCCACCTTGCAATGCAAGGATATGGGTTTGATCCCTATTCTTAGAACTAAGATCCCGCATGCCAAGGCAACTAAACCTGTCTGCTATAACAACTGAGCCCTGGTGGTCTGGAGCCTGCACAACACAAGACACAAGGAGGTTCCCCAGTACTGCAACCAAGACCCCATGCAGCCAAATAAGTGCATTGAATAATCTAGCTTTTGATTGAAATGAAATAATGATTTTTTTAAAAAAAGAATAATGATCTGTTTTTCATTATTCTTAAAGTCCAACAAACTTTGTCAGGAAGTGTCTTGGCATTGGGCATTGGTTGTTTTGTATCAGATTTTCCTTAATCATGTCATGCCCCTTAAAGAAAAGTCTTTAATGACAAGCTTATTCTACCATGGCTTTGGATATTTTTATTTGTAATTTTTTATTTGCATCAGCAACTGCTTAGCTAATTTTTTTGTTTTTTTTTTCTTTCTCAAGGACAACAAATATACACACATTCGATATACTTTGTCTTAAATTTATAATTTTTCTCCAGTTCTTTATCCTCTGTGCTCTTTCAAATTTCATCTTGCTTAGTTTTCTGTAGTATGTGCAGCATACCCCCTCTTTTCAGCTATTATTTGAGTTGCTTCAATGTAGCTTTTCATTTTCTTAAGGTATTTTTCTCTTTCATTTCTTCCCTGAGCTCTTTCAGGTCAGTTTAAAATTCTTCTGAAGTTTTATTATCACTTTACTTTTTAAAGATTTTTTTTTAATGTGAACCATTATTAAAGTCTGTGTTGAATTTATTACAATATTTCTTCCGTTTTATGGTTTGGTTTTTTGGCCAGAAGGCACTGTGGGATCTTAGCTCCCATACCAGGAATCGAACCCTCACCTCTTGCATTGGTAGGTGAAGTCTTAACCACTGTACCACCAGGAAAGTCTCTATTATCACTTTAAAAAATGATTTTTTTTGAGCTCTTGTTTCATCATGGCTAATTTAACTTCTTTTAAAGTAAATGCATTTTCTATGTGTTTTGTTACTTAATTCTTTTGATATGCAAACAACAATTCCCTTTGTCTTTTGTTCCTCCTACTTTGTCATATTTTGGGCAAAAGGCTGCATAACTTTGCATGGATCCTGTGCTGGATCACTTTCTACCACTGCTCAGTTTCCTGGCCCACTCTCCTGACCAGGTACCTGCTGAGGAAGGAGGCACCTTATGGGTGCACAGGGGCTTTGTCTTAGGCTTGGCCCTTCCCAGTGGGAACAGTCGGCCACTGGCAACCTTCCCTTAGGTTGCAGGTCAGCAGGCTTTACGAGGTAGCCCTGATGACACAGGTCTCTGGTTGGGTGAAGACCCAGAGCTTTGTTTACATTCATCAGCAGCAGCTTAGCTGTCATTCACCTCTTTTATTGTGTTTCTTTTGTATCTTCCCCTCACTCATGGATACTTTGTTAGTGAAATATGGGAAGAGAAATACCTGGACTAAGCTATAATTATGATGGTCGAATCCCTGACCCAGAGAATCTGAACATCTACTTTAACCCTGAGCTGAAAGAATTTTGACAAATCTGGGCAATGTGGGTGTTTGGACACATACAGAGTTATTTTCTCAGTGTGGATGGCCTGCAGGGCAGAGCCCCTCCCCAGGCTGGCCTCTCCTCACCACAAACAAAGCTACCTTTGGCCCTTTGGTCAAAAACCTTCTTCCTTCTTGAGTTAGATGTCCGAGTAGGAAAGCTACATAGACAAGGAAGACTATTCAAGACTCTTGCAGAAAGAAGGGAGACAGAGCTCAACTCAGCTGACACAAAGGACTGGAGAGGGATTTTTAAGAGCTGAGGTGGGGAAGAGGGGGATCGTGGACAATCCAGGGTTTGAACATTCATTTTACCCAAAGGAAAAGTACAGCTTCTCCCCTTTCATAACAGGAGGGAGTTTTCCAGCTTTGAGCAGTGCCTCAGCCGAAGTCAGGAGTCTATGGTCCTGGATGATTGCATTTCAGAGATATCCCAGGTCCTTGAGAAAGATTCCCTGAATCTTAAAGCTGATAAAGGGCTTTTGAGATTTACATACATTTCAAAGGGCATAGAGTAAGTTTAGTTACAATTACAGGTTATCTAAAGAGAATACTTTAGAAAAAAGAAAAGTTACTTCAAGGGCCTGCAGGCAGAAAGACAACTGTTTGGACTTTAGTCTAGATGAAGGTCATCTTGGTCAGGGTTCAGGTTTCTGATCTGGGAGCCATTGCTCCTTAGCTAAGACACTCTTCAGGGGGGGTCCCCATCCCATCCTCCCCTCTGCTTCCCTTTCTTCAGTCTCTTTCCTCCTCCTCATTCTGGGTCCAGCCTTTGGGTCCTAATTCATGGTTCCTCACCCGTTTCTTGGGCCCTGTGCCCACCCAGAGCCTCTGGGGCTGGGGAGAGGTGGGGTATGTGAGTTGTGAAGCAGTCCGGCTGTCCCCTCTATGCAGGGCAGCAGGGGAAGGCTGCTCTACCTCTCTTGGCCCAGGTCATGATCCCTGGGAGCAAAGAACGCTGTCCTCCCCAGGGGACTCAAGAGAAGCTGTGTGTAACCCCTCCACACACACACAGACACACATACACAGAGTACCCGCTGTCCTCCCTGGAGCCTGCCTTCACCTGAGTTTCCATGTAACGTCTTGGTGCCTTCTTGCCACAGGACCTGTTCGCATCTCTGGGGGCTGTTGGACGTGGAGGAAAAGATGGGCTTGAGGCAATCTCTGCAAGGAGCAGATGTGCCACAGGCCCGCACCATTTACCTCAATGAACCCCTTAGGAACACTTTCTGCAAAAACTCCATCAGGTGAGAAGACTGTGGAGGTAGGAGAGGAAGGAGGAACGAGGAGGCTGTGGTCTTCCCAATAAACAACACTTTGTATGGATGCTCCAGGCTAGAGCAGTGTTCTTGAACCTGGAGGAACTCACTGCAGAGAACAGGATTTGTCTTCACCTCCTCTTCGAGGCTTCTTGAAGTCGCTGTCTGCTCTGACTTGTCCCCATTCACAGTCTGAGAGTGCTCTAGCAAAACCACCTGCAAGGGAGCGGGGCAAAGCCCTCGCCAGGGGAGCCACCCACCATCACCCACTGGGGAATGAGTATTAGCTAGGAAGAGTTCTGCTTCCTGAGGAATTCACTGAGCTGAGTACTGAAACTCTGCAGAGGCAGTTTAGATGAAAGCCTAAAAGGGACTTTTTTCATATATATGTTTATAACTTCCCTGGTGGTTCAGATGGTAAAGAATCCACCTGCAATGCGGGAGACCTGTGTTCTATCCCTGGGTCAGGAAGATCCACTGGAGAAGGAAATGGCTACCCACTCCAGTATTCTGGAGGCTTCCTGGACAGAGGAACCTGGTGGTCTATAGTCCATGGGGTTGCAAAGAGTTGGACATAACTGAGCAACTAACACACATATGCACACACACACATATATATGTGTACATACGTATATACACACACACATATATATTCTTTATTTTTTTAAAACCATGCTCTAAGGCCAGAGGTTGGATACATGAGGTCAGTAGTCAGTAAGCTTTTTCACTATTAACTAACTAACCAAAGAGCTTAAAAATGTGCATCATTGACTCGGCAAGAGAAAGAGGATATCACTGAAGCCAAAAATGAAGGCAAAGCAGGAACCCAAAGAGGTCAAGGTTGCAGATGTGGCTGGTTTTGGAGGACACCTCAGGTTTCTGAGGACACCTGCCCAGTTCTGGTGACTTAGGGCTTCAGATTTCGTGCTCAGGGGGAGAAGGGAACTCAAACCTAAGGCCACACCTGGTGGAAAACAGAATTGTATACCCACTACCGTAATACTGGGTCTTTGGAGGACTACGTCCTAAATGAAGGGAGAATAAAACATCTGCTTTTTAAAAGGCATGTGATGAAGAAACTTAACCTCTTTTAAATTTGGCTCTGGCTTTAATATTTATAAAATTATTTTGTGTATCAATAGTCTTAAAAGTTATTAAATGTAATGAACTTGAAGAACAATTTTGGATTGCTAATTATTAATTCTATTTAGTCCATGAGTCTTTCAAAAACATCCTACCTAAGGAATTCTTCAAATTCAATGAGGATGAATTAAAAGAAGAAATATTAAATTTCCTATCTCAAAACTCCAAAAGTTTGGTAAAATAACATGCATAATATCCAGCAAATCCAAACATAATAAAGAATATAAGGAGTATATGAAAAGAAAGTATGAAAGATAAGCGAGGTACCCAGAACACATTTTTAAAAATTAACCATACTTCAATAGATTTTACAAAAATATTTGAAGAATTTGATCCTTTATATTTTTGGATTTATAGAGCTAAAATTTTTAAACCATTCATATCTACCTATCATCTCTCTGTCATGGTCTGAATTCCCCCGAAGTTTATATGTTGCAATCCTAGCCCTCCAATGTGATGTTTTAGTAGGTGGAGCCCTTGGGAAATGATGGGGTCATTTGGGCAGAGTCCTCATTAGTGGACTTGTGACCTTATAAAAGGGCCCCAGAGAGCTGCCTTGCCCCTTCCACAATGTGAGGTTACACTGAGAATGTCAGTGGTGAAGTGGATACTCACCAGACACTGAATTTACTGGTGCCATGATCTCAGACCCCCAGTCTCCGGAACTGTGAGAAATAAATGTTGGTTGTTTATAAAGCACCCAGTTTATGTATGTTTGTTACAGCAGTTCAAATAGACTGAGACATTATCCTAGACCAAAAGACATACTGTCTATACTTTTATACATGTTAAATAACCTTCACCAGAGATGATGCCAGTTTACACCTACATCATCAGTTTGAGAGCTCATGTTTCCTCATGTCCTTGCTAATAATGCCGGGACTGCTCAGTCACTCAGTTGTCGGTGTAAGAAGCAAAAGCCTCTATTTGTTTTTATTCCTTTGATTATTAGAGGTTTATTTGCTTGCTTTATGTTTACTGGCCACTTGTATTTATTCTTTTGATAATTACTTGTTTATGCTTTAGATCCATTTTTATATTATGGTGAATGTTGTTTGCTTAATGGTTTTTAAAGACTCACTGTATACTAGAGATATTAGCCTCTTTTTCCTATGTGCTACAAATATATTTTTCCTAGTTGGTTATCATTTTTCAGTCTTATAGTGCTTTCTTTCTGAACAGAACTTATATTTTTATATATCAAAATTTTGCTCATTACCAGGTTGTGTTCCTTATTACCTTCTCCTTTCCATGTGTTTATTTTTTTTCTTTTGAATTTTTTATTATGTATTGGAGTATAGCTGATTAACAATTTTGTGATAGTTTCAGTTGAACAGCAAAGGGACTCAGTCATCCATGTGTCTAGATAGCATGTGGCTCTCTGCTTTCAGATCCTTGGTTCTCCACATCTGCCTGTGTATTCACAGTACTTCATGAAATGGGGAAATTCTTCTTTTACCTTGGGTTTTTTAAAAAATAACAATGAATGCTGTCAAAAAAGACAAAATATCTTTAGAAAAGGCTCAGCATTTTAAAACAATGTTTTATCCACTTCTGAGTTATAACCAGATTTTGTGTTTTCCATTGGTGTTTACTGAGTTCAGAAGGTTAACTTTCTAACTTTCTACCCTTCTACCCACAGCACAGCCAAGTACAGCATGTGGTCGTTTCTCCCTCGATATTTGTATCTGCAGTTTAGCAAAACTGCCAACGCCTTCTTCCTGTTCATCACTATATTGCAGGTGATGTTTTGAACATGTTGTTAGATTCAGATTTCTAAGAAGTAAAAAAGGTATAACAATCTCATGAGTGTGATCAGAGAATAAGTTTAAGCACTGTAAAGAGAACTCTCTACTTAAAATATTTAACTTACTCAGTGAGACACTAAACTCCATTACTCAGCTGAAAGACATGTTGGTGAACAGTAGATGAATTAATGAGATGTATTTTGAAGTGACTTTTGTCATTTGTGCCACCTCTATAATAAGATAATTTTACTGCATTTTGAAAGATACAATTCACCACCTCATATTAGTTTAAAATAACATCTCCCCCCCCCCGCCCCCCCCCCAGTAATGATAAAAACACTTAACATGAGGTCTAGCACCTTAAACTTTTAAGTCTCCAATCTCCAATAAAGTGCTATTACCTGTAGGGCCTTTGCTGTTCCTGCTTCCCTGGCCACTGCCCCGCCCCCATCACCAGGCTCTGGCACCCACTGTTCCCCTTGATAATTCTGTTAGTTTGACTATTTTAGATACCTCATATCAGTGGAGTCATATAGTATTGTCCTTCTGTGATTGGCTTTTTTCACTTCCATAATTTTCTCAAGGGTCATCCATGTTGTCACATATAATGGAATTTCCTTCTTTTAAGGCTGAACTATGTGTATGTATATGTACTATTATACAAAGAAATAATAAGCAAGCAAAAAAACTAAGGCAGCATAGAGAGTGTACCTAGGCCCACATCTGGAAATATAGTCTAAATACTGGCTTAAAACTCAACATTAAAAAAACAAAGATCTTGGCATCTAGTCCCATCACTTCCTGGAAAACAGAAGAAAACACGGAAGCAGTGGCAGATTTTATTTTCTTGGGCTCCAAAATCACTGCAGATGGTGACTGCAGCCGTGAAATTAAAAGACGCTTGCTCCCTGGAAGTAAGGCTGTGACAAACCTACACAGCATATTAAAAAGCAGAGACATCACTTTGCTGACAAAGGTCCATATATACAAAGCTATGGTATTTCCAGTAATTACGTGAGAACTGGAGCATAAAGAAGTCCCAGTGCTGAAGAACTGATGCTTTTGAACTGTGGTGCTGGAGAAGACTCTTGAGAGTCCCTTGGACTGCGAGGAGGTCAAACCAGTCAATCGTAAAGGAAATCAACCCTGAGCATTCACTGGCAGGATTGGTGCTGAAGCTGATGCGCCAATACTCTGGCCGCCTGATGCAAAGAGTTGACTCACTGGAAAAGATCTGAAGCTGGGAAGAATCGAAGGTAAAAGAAGTGGATGGCAGAGGATGAGATGGTTGGATAGCAACACCGACTCAATGGACATGAATTTGAGCAAATGCCCAGAGATAGTGGAGGATAGTGGAGCCTAGTGTGCTGCAGTCCATGGAGTTGCAAAGAGTCAGACCCAACTGAGTGACTGAACAAGAACTTGTCTAAATCTGGAAAACTAAAGGGTCAGACCCCAGACCTCACTTAGGCTTGCATCCATCAGAAAGCAACTACAACCTCAGTTTCAATCACGTTATTTTTCACAATTTAGACAGTAGCGGGTAGCCCTAGAGCACTGTCTATAGGTAACTTGTACCCAGGAAACATTATTCTTCTGGGCCTCCAAAAAATTTCTCCCCTTTCTCAAAAAGAAGTAAGATTAAGATAGCTGATCATTTGGATTTAGCAATTTTGAAAAGATGCTCTTTTATTTATTATTTTAAAATTTACTTTATTTTTTTGGCTGTGGGGCTTGTGGAATCTTAGTTCCCTGACCAGGGATTGAACCCAAGCTTTTGGCAATGAAAGTGTGGAGTCCTAACCTCTGGACTGCCAAGGAATTTCCCCCAAAGATGCTATTTTAAACATTGAGGTTTTGCGCTGTCTCAACCAAAACATAATATTAGAAAGGTGACACAATAACTGAAATGTCATTAAGCAATTGCTCTGGGGACTTTTCTGTAGTGTATAACATTTAGTGTCTGGGCTTCCCTTGTGGCTCAGGTAGTAAAGAATCTGCCCGCAACATGGGAGACCAGTGTTCAATCCCTGTGTTTGGAAGATTCCCTGGAGAAGGGAATGGCAACCCACTCCAGTATTCTTGCCTGGAGAATTCCATGGACAGAGGAGCCTAGCAGGCTGCATAGTCTATGGGGTCGCACAGAGCTGGACACAGCTGAGCGACTAACACTTGGACTTTTTGACTTTGAGTATTTAGTGTCACACTCCAGGGTTGATTTTGGTATCCTGAATCCTTTGCCTTTATATTTAATGTGTCTGTTGTTGTCACATCCTGGATCGTGCCATTAGCAGTGTAACTTTCAATATATGCAAAATATAATAAGGACTTAAGAAATTAATAGTGTAACTCTATTTTGCAGCAAATTCCAGACGTATCTCCGACGGGAAAATACACAACTCTGGTGCCTCTGCTAGTTATTCTTGTAATTTCAGGCATTAAAGAGATTGTAGAAGATTATGTAAGTTTACTGTTAGTAAATGCTCTCAAAACCACTGCTTTGAATGTAAGAGGTGTATTTCTTGCTCTTTTTTTTTTTTTTCAGGCTACTGGTTGGAACTGTATAGTTCTTTAAATCTGTAGTTGATATGAAGAGTGAATTAAAGTTTTGAGGTTTCACGTTTTTAATTGTATGTGTATTTGACAGACCAGCAGGACTTCATATCTATTCTGAGAACTATGATAGTATCTTTGGGGACATAATCCAGCCAGAGGAGAGAACCCTAGATGGCAGAGAAGGATGTGCACACAACTTTGTCGTCTTACTTTGTTTTTCCTATAACCTTGGCAGAGGAGTGATTTTACAGGCACCTGCAGATTTCAGTAGAAAAATAAAAGAAGACAGATAGCTAACAGTGTTTTCTTTTGCTGCAGCTGGGGTCTCTCTAGAGTTGTCTCCCCCTCCTCACCTACAGTCCTAATGCTCGTTTCTAAAATAACTAGTGGTGTCATCCATGTGTTTCTGCCTCGCTCCTACCAGCTTGTTATGTCATCAGTTAAATCTGTTAGACCTTTCAATTGGTTGATAGTGTGAAAGAATTTTTCAAACTTAAAAGCTTTTGGTTATATTGGGGCAATATTCGACATAGCCAATTATGTGTTTCGCCAAATAGTCATTACAAACATCACATGAAATGCTAACATTTCAAGTAAGCACTTTACTATGCAGCAGGCACTGTGCTATGTGTCAATATATCTGTGTGTGTGTATGTGTGTGTGTGTGTGTGTGTATGTGTGAATTCATTTAAACTGAGGCACAGACAAGTCAATGACCTGATGAGGCTGTCACAGTCAGGGGCAGAGTTGGGACGTCAACCAGGGCAAGCTGGTTCTAGATGTCCCACACTTGACCACGTTGGTCGTTGGCCTCCCCTAGGGCACACCTCAGTTTAGGAAGTCATGTAAAGGAGAAAGGAAAGTGAAATCAGTTATAGCCAAAAACCTGCTTTATAGTTAGGTTTACTACCTCGATTCTTTTTAAGCCCACTGTGTCTTGTATTGTGATTTGAATGATTCATTTCAAACTTTGATAGCATGGTTTTTTTTTTTTTTTCCTGTAACAGAAACGACATATGGCAGACAAATTAGTTAACTCAAAGAACACAATAGGTAAGATATTAGATTTAGCTTTTACCCTATTTCACTCTAAGAAAATATCCAAATTCATCAAGTAGATACTTGTAATATGTTTTATAACATTTTGGTATTTAAAGAAATATAGAAATAAATAGCAAAAACCAGAAGGAAACTCAATTTCCATATGTTAGAATCATGTAAATAAGTTAACTAGAATAAAAGGAAAGATAAAAGGTGGGGAAGGGTAGAGTATTCAGGATATGAACAATTCTTTTTTGTTTTTTAACAATTCTTATGCCCATAAAAAAGATCTGGGTGTTACATATTCTCTCAGTCCTGGTTTTGATATGTGCTATCTCTGTATTTGATTGGAAAAATGTTACTCTTCAGGCTACAGCCAGTATTTTAGCATATAACAGCAAACTGTTTTCTCTTGGGATTGGAAGTGACTTAATACAGCCTCTATCTGCCTGTCTATTTATATTATATTATAATATATATTATCCTATAGTGTTATGTTATATATATTGCTCTTTTTGCTAAAGTGCATATTACTCTTTCAGTTTATATAAAAGTTAAATTAACAAAGAGAATATAAAGAAATGCCTGTAGTTTTTGGGAAAGTTATCTTTATTACACTGAATACATAGCTGTTTCTTCTTCAGTGTTAAGACAGAATGCATGGCAAATGATTCTGTGGAAAGAGGTAAGAATGTAATTTAATGCTTAACTTAGTCATAAGCACCTACCATATTTAAAGCTAACAGATTTTTATCTGTGAAGCATGTCTTTCGAAACCATCATATTGTCCATTTGTTGCTGTTGTTTATGAGGAAGTATAGAATCGAAGAAAACGAGCCTCTTGCTCAAAGTTATGTGGCCAAGAAGGAGTGAAATGGATCTGAACTTAAGTTGGCCTGGCTAGAGGTCTACACACCTCCACTGTGCCTGGGTGTTACCCCCATGTCACTGCATGGAACATTTAAAGTCAGTTCAGTTCAGTTCAGTCACCCAGTCTAGTCCTACTCTTTGTGACCCCATTGACTGCAGCACACCAGGCCTCCTGTCCATCACCAACTCCTAGAGCTTGCTCAAACTCATGTCCATCAAGTCAGTGATGCCATCCAATCATCTCATCTTCCGTTGTCACCTCCTCGTGTCTTCAATCTTTCCCAGCATTAGGGTCTTTTCCAATGAGTCAGTTCTTCGCATCAGGTGGCAAAAGTATTGGAGTTTCATTTTCAGCATCAGTCCTTCCAAATGAATATTCAGGACTGATTTCTTTTAGGATGGACTGGTTGGATCTCCTTGCTGTCCAAGAGACTGTCACGAGTCTTCTCCAACACCACAGTTCAAATGCATTAATTATTTGGTGCTCAGCCTTCTTTATGGTCCAGCTCTCACATCCATACATGACTACTGGAAAAACCGTAGCTTTGACTAGACGGACCTTTGCTGGCAAAGTAATATCTCTGCTTTTTAATATGCTGTCTAGGTTGGTCATAGCTTTTCTTCCAAGGAACAAGCATCTTTTAATTTCATGGCTGCAGTCACCATCTGCAGTGATTTTGGAGCCCCCCCCAAATAAAGTCTCTCACTGTTTCCATTGTTTTCCCATCTATTTGCCATGAAGTGATGGGACTGGATGTCATGATCTTCGTTTTTTGAATGTTGAGTTTTAAGCCAGCTTTTTCACTCTCCTCTTTCACTTTCATCAAGAGGCTCTTTAGTTCCTCTTCGCTTCCTTCCATAAAAGTGGTGTCATCTGCATATCTGAGGTTATTGATATTTCTCCAGCAATCTTGATTCCAGCTTGTGCTTCATCCAGGCCAGCATTTCGCATGATGTACTCTGCCTGTAAGTTAAATAAGCAGAGTGACAATATACAGCCTTGATGTACTCCTTTCCCAATTTGGAACCAGTCTATTGTTCCATGTCCAATTCTAACTGTTGCTTCTTGACCTGCATACAGATTTCTCAGGAGGCAGGTCAGATGGTCTGGTATTCCCATCTCTTTAAGAATTTTTCAGTCTGTTGTGATCCACACTGTCAAAGGCTTTGATGTTGACTTAAAGTCAACGGTTCACAGCCTGTTGCTGTGGGTACAAGACAGCATTTATATGGAAGATATCATGGAGGAGTGAAAGCATCAGGAGATTCAGTTGTTCTAATGTAGCTGAATTTATTAGGATGGCCCCAGGATTTTCATCTTATGCTTGAGAATATTTGACAGATTTTGCTTTTAATTGTGCTTTTAAAAGTTCATGCTTCTGTGTTTTCTCTCCTGGTTTGAAAGGTTAATGTGGGTGACATTGTGAAGGCCACCAATGGGCAGTTCCTTCCTGCAGACATGGTCCTGATTTCTTCCAGGTTAGTTATGTTAGTGGGCATTTAAGGAACTTTTGTTATGAAATAGAAATTAAACAAAAAAACCAAAGGCCTTTTCTTCTTTCACTCCTTTCACCATCCCTTTATACTGGACACCAGTGATTGCAAACATTTTCTGTAAAAGGACACATAGTAAATATTTTCAGCTTTGTGGGCCATGCAATCTCTGTTGTAGTTACTCAGGTCTTTTTCTGTACTATCAGAAACAACCAAAGGCAAAATGTAAACAAATAGAATGATTGTGTCCCAGTAAAACTTTATTTATGAAAATAAGCAGGGGCCAGATTTAGCATTTGGGTCATAGATTGATGATTGCTATTCTATACTTCTATGATCTTTAATTTCCCTGGACATATTTTCTTCTATTCTGATTCTTAGGTTAATTCTATCTCTTCTACAATTTCTATAGACATTCAACAAATCTAAAATATTTTACACTTATTATCTTGTTTTATTGTCATGTAATAAAAAGATATATTTTACAATAGAAACAAAAATGATAGGGTACTTAAGAACAGATCTGACAAAACATATGCAAGTGCTTAATGGAGGACTTAAATGTATGGAGAAATATATCATGTTCTTGGATAGGAAGATTCAATATTATAAAGATGTCAATTCCCGCCAGACTGATCTAAAAGCTTACTGCCATTCAAACCAAAATATCAAACATATTTTAATGGGAATCGATGAGCTGATTATAAATATCTAATTTGTACCTGTGGGATTTGACCTTGTGGAGGTGATTGAATGATGATATTCAATGCCATTGAGAGAAGAGTCATTATACTTCCCAAGAGAGGGCAAGATGCCCTGCCATGCAGGGTTCAAAGGGGAGGCATTGCATTTGGTCAGGAGGTAGAAACGAGAGAGAGAGGAAGCCGAGGTCAGAGCCTTTAGTGAGATTTCTGGAGGAAAGTCAGGGCAGGGCAGAGTGAACCATTTAGGATTGCTTAAGCTCTAATACTTTGACCACCTGATGCTAAGAGCCAACTCATTGGAAAAGACCCTGATGCTGGGAAAAATTGAGGGCAGGATGAGAAGGGGTCAACAGAGGATGAGCTGGTTTGATAGCATCATTGACTCAATGGACATGAGTTTGAGCAAACTCCAGGAAATAGTGAAGGACAGGGAAGCTGGGCCTGCTGCAGTCCATGGAGTCATGAAAAGTTGGACTGGACTTAGTGACTGAGCAGCAACAACAGTCTTGGCTAATTCTGCTGGGCTCTGGGCTATAGGTCTCCTGTTGGCGAGTACCAGGCCCTGGGATGATTTAGAGCACAAGTGTGTGAAAGTTAGATAAAGTAGATGTTTAGGGAGCATAGACTCAGGATTGGTTGGTTTGCATGTGAAGGCACACTCCTGGTAGAGCCCTACTCTGTCTCTAAGGATCAATTGCCCTTGAGAATTGCAGTCTCTCTCCAGCCAACACTATTTGTAAGATGTCAAGACATCATGAGATACAGAAAGTCAAAGACAATGTTAATAGAAATGTATTTGGAAGAGCAAAGGGCTGAGAATAGTCAAGGCACTTGTGAATAGGAATAAAGACTCAGACATAGAGAGCAAACTCAAAGCAGGGGAAGAAGAGGGTAGGATGAATTGAGAGAGGAGCATTGAAATATATACTTTACCATGGGGCTTCCCAGGTGGCGTTAGCAGTAAAGAACCCACCTGCCAATGCAGGAGACATAAGAGATGTGGGTTTGTTCCCTGAGTCAGGAAGATCCCTTGGAGAAGGAAATGGCAACCCACTCCACTGTTCTTGCCTGGAGAATGCCATAGATAGAGGAACCTGGCGGGCTACAGTCTCTAGGGTTACAAAGAGTCAGACATGGCTGAAGCAACAGTGCGCATGTGTAAAATAGATAGGTAATGGGAAGTTGCTGTGTAACACAGGGAGCTCAGCTTGGTGCTCTGTGACAACCTAAAGGGGGTGAGATGGGGTGGTGGGAGGCAGCTTCAAGAGGGAGGGGACGTGTGTATGCCTGTGGCTGATGCATGTTGATGTATGGCAGAAATCAATACAACATTGTAAAGCAATTCTCCTCCAATTAAAAATAAATTTAGAAAAGAATTATTTGAGGGTAGCTGTCTGACTTCATTTAAAGAGATGGGTTTCAATTTGTAGCAGTTTAGACGGGTTAATATTAGCACAGGAACAGAAAAACTAGGATCATGGGAGGTAATAGAGAATCCAGAAACACATCTGTACATGTTGGAGCTTTGATGTGTGACAGTGGTGGCACTCTGCTTCAGTGGTAACAGGAGTTAGAGTTAGAGTTATTTGCTCAGTCGTGTCTGACTCTTTTGTGACCCCATGGACTGTAGCCTGCCAGGCTCCTCTGTCCATGGAATTCTCCAGGCAGTAGTACTGGAGTGGGTTGTCATTCCCTTCT
The DNA here is from genome assembly GCF_910594005.1 of Cervus elaphus. Taxonomy (NCBI): domain Eukaryota; kingdom Metazoa; phylum Chordata; class Mammalia; order Artiodactyla; family Cervidae; genus Cervus; species Cervus elaphus. Next base: position 33,442,765 of record NC_057844.1, read on the forward strand.
CCAGGGGATCTTCCCAACTCAGTGATTGAACCCAGGTCTCTAGTGTTGCAGGCAGATTATTTACCATCTGAGCCACCAGGGAAGCCAGTGGTAACAGGACGGGCTGTTAAATAGTAATGTTTTGGAACTGGTTACCCACACAGCAAAAAGTGAAATTCCTTTCTACACAGAAACCAACTTTAGGGAATTCCCTGATGGCCCAGTGATTAGGACTCTTGGGCTTGTAGGATCACACTGCTGAAATCCACTGGCAAGGTAGTTGTTGTGGTCCTTTTAGTTCTGAAGAATCCTTACTGATGTAGATCATATTTCATGGTTACAGTTATTGGGAAATTAATTTGTTGGAGAGATATTGATTCAATATTACTCGTTTTATTTTCTTTAGTGAACCTCAGGCAACGTGTTTTGTTGCAACATCTAATCTGGATGGAGAGACGAATCTAAAAATACGACAGGTAAAGATACCTTTATTTACTTATTTGGCTGCACCTGGTCCAAATTGCGGCACCTGAACTCTTAGTTGTGGCACATGGGATCTAGTTCCCTAACCAGGGATAGAACCTGGGCCCCCTGCATTGGGAGCCCAGAGTCTCAGACACTGGACCACCAGGGAAGTCCTGAGATGTCTTTCTAATTCCTAACTTTATACTTGAGTCCACAGTGTCAAGTTTTGTCATGTACCAAATTTACTTTTTTTTCATGATGCAAATGGTCTCACCACTAATAAATATAATTTATTTACATAGATATAATTTATTTAAATAGATGTAATTTATCCTCATGAGATATTTAGAAGGTACTTTCAAAAGAATAAGCAACAACTACATGAATGTGTCACTCACTACTGCAAGAAAAATCGTATTGTATAAAATTCAGGTCATAAAGGATGACACACCTTTATGCATTTTGTTTTGAGTTTGATATTTCTGCTGATGATTGATGATAAAACTGTCCTGACTAAATATAACTAGATCAAAGTGTGTTACTCGCTCAGTCATGTCCAAATATTTGGCATCCTGTGGACTGTAGTCCACTAGGGTCCTCTGTCCATGGAATTCTCCAGGCAAGAATACTGGAGTGGGTAAGCAGTTCCCTTCTCCAGGGGATTTTCCCAACCCAGGGACTGAACCCAGGTCTCCTGCATTGCAGGCAGATTCTTTACTGGCTAAGCCACCAGGGAAGTTGTCCATAACCAGATTAAAAGGGGATATAAATGAACACTGGATGATCTTATATACCATTGCTTTTAAAACTACCATCTGAACTTTAGATTAGCATGTGATTATGAGTGGGCAGAGGCAGTGTTCAATTATCTTTTCATTAATGGAGAAAAGGACATTGATCTTTGCTCTGTTAGTTTGCTTAAGTAAGGAAGTACCTGATTTTATATTTGATTATTTGCATGTCTGTTGCTACCTTTACTGCAAACTTTAATTTGATTTGAAAATAGAAAACAGGTTTAGAATTTGTTAAATCTATCATCTTTGTAAAAGTAATTGAGAAAATGAGTTTATTTTACCTCTGGCACTTTCCAAATCCCACCTTTGTCCCCAGTGCTAATCATAGTAATAGTTTGGTACCTACCTGATTTTTTAAAAATTCAATTACAGACTTCTGTTTCTGTGAAGATGGAGTAGACATTGTTTTACCTATTTTTTCCTGCTAAGTACAACTAAAGACTTTGGCTTTTATATAAAAAACAAACAAGACTCTGAAAAACTGAGAGGAGAAGCCAGATGGCAGGACCTTGCGACCCTGTGAACAGTGTGATGGCGAGTTCCCTGTTCTTTCTTTGGCCTCATTTATCTCAGGGTCCACATAGTCAAAGCTGTGGTTTTCCCAGTAGTCACACATGGATGTGACAGTTGGATTATAATGAAGGTTGAGCACTGAAGAATTGATGCTTTTGAACTATGGTGTTGGAGAAGACTGTTGAGAGTCCCTTGGACAGCAAGGAGATCAAACCAGTCAATCCTAAAGGAAATGAACCCTGGATATTCATTGGAAGGACTGATGCTGAAGCTTCAATACTTTGGCCACCTGATGCAAAGAGCCAACTCATTGGAAAAGACCCTGATGCTGGGAAATATTGAAGGCAAAAGGAGAAGGGAGTGGCAGAGGATGAGGTGGTTAGATAGCATCACCAACTCAATAGACATGAATTTGAGCAAACTCCAGGAGATAGGAAAGATATTCCTTCCAATGAATATTCAGGGTTCATTTCCTTTAGGATCAGGAGACCATGTGGACAGTAGTAACAAGGCATTGCAACCCATTCACGCCAGGGAGGTGTTGTTGAAGGTCTACAGGGAGATCAAGGGCTCTCACCCTTGCTCAGCTATAACTGACCACCCCCCCAACTTGGCCATCAAAAAAGGTCAAGTTTGCAACTTGTATTCTTATCCCCCATCATGCAGTAATGAGATAGCACTTTCATCCCCTGTCAGAGAGGTGCCAGAGGAAGCCAGCTAAGGTTTAAATGATATCTATCTAGTATCTCGTAACATAATATGTGTAATAGGCAAGCTGTCCGTTTTCAATCAAAATTTATTCACCATACCCCAAACCAGAAGGATCTCAAACTCAATGAAAAATGACAACCCATGATGCTAACACCAAAATAACAAAAAATGTAAGCATTATCTGACAGAGACACTTCAGGGGACATTAGAAAAAAGGCTTTCATGAGCAATGACAAAAATGCTTGAAACAAAAGTCTCAGCAAAGAAACAGTCTCAGCAAGGAAATTTGGAAATTTAAAAACTTAAAAATACAATAACTAGCCCCTCTCCCCCCACAGACACACACAAATCAACCGCCAAAGCAACCAACCAACCAAATGAAAAAAGCTCAGGGGTTGGGCTCAACAGCAGAATGTAAGGGCTGGGGAAAAGAATCTGTGAATTGAAAGATAGCACAATAGAAACTACCCAATTTAAACAACAAAGAAAGTAGACGAGAAAAAAATGAAGAGATGTATTTGTTCTTGTTGGGGGCTTCCCTAGGGGCTCATACAGTGAAGAATCTACTGCAATGCAGGAGACCTGACTCAGCCCCTGGTTGGGAAAGATCCCCTGGAGAAGGGAATGGCTACCCACTCCAGTATTCTTGCCTGTAGAATTCCATAGACAGAGGAACCTGGTGGGCTACAGTCCATGGGGTCACAAAGAGTTGAACACGACTGAGTGACTAACATTTTCAATACACTTTTCATTCATTCATTCTCTTTCTGATTTATAGAATCTCTTCATGCACTTTCAGCACATAATAGGTATATCAGTTGTATGTGTTGCAAATGTCTTCTTCAAGTTGGTAACTTGCTTTCAGACTTTATTTAAGGTATCTTCTGTTGAATGGAAGTTCATCCCAAACTGTTTCAATGTAGGTCCCTGAGTGTCAAAACTTTTAAGACTTTGTATGCATGCCTGAGAATATTTGTGCTAAACTTTCATTTATTTGAAATTAGAAAGTTGTAACATTCTAGATTTAAAGGTCTCTTAATTAAGTACTTAAAAATAAAATCCTCTGTCTTTAAGTATTTCCTATTGTTAGACTAATGACAATTTGATTCTGAATTCTCTTGGAGGTGATCTGCCCTTTCTCTCTGGAAGGCTGAGAGATTGGGATGAGGCATTTTCTCGATGAGTGATTCTCAAAGTGTGATCCTTGGACCAGCAGCGTCACTATCCTGTTAGAGTTGTTAGAAATGCAAGTTTTGGTGCCTTACCCCAGACCCACTGAATAAAAAAACTCTGGGGGCACAGCCCTGTAATCTGTACTTTACCATGACTGCAGGTTAGTCTGATGCACACAGAAGTTTGGAATCATTGTTCTAGATCCTTGCTAGTCAGAGTGTGATCCACAGTTGAACATCATCAGTTGCAGGCATAAATCTATCAAATACTACATGGTGTTTGATTGTGATAATTATAATTTCACTTCAAGGCAATGGAAACTTAACTTTCATACCTCTTTTGACCTCATTAGAATTATTTGCAAAATGTTGGTATGGCAAAGCCTTCTAGCAAAGTTTATGTTAGCATTTGATATAAATTTTTTTTTGTTTGGTAAGTACACTGACTTACCAAAGTCACTTACAGTGACTTTCAGACACTGACTTTCATAATATTCTTTTATTAGCCATTATGGCAACCCTCTCCAGTATTCTTGCCTGGGAAATCCTATGGACAGAGTAGCCTGGCGGGCTACAGTCCATGGGGTCGCAAAGAGTTGGACATAATTGAGCGACAGAACAACAAGAGACATTGAACTTTGTCTTGAAAATTCTGTTTTCATTTTCTCCTTTGATTTTATTTTGTAGGCTTTGTCAGAAACAGCTGCCATGAAAACAGAAAAGCAATTGTCAAGCCTATCTGGAAAAATAAAATGTGAAGGGCCTAATTTTCATTTCAACAGTTTTGTGGGGACCTTGTACCTAAATAGTAAAAGGTATCATTTTTTTCCTTCTCAAACATTTTTTTGTCCACTTAATCTTCCCTGACAATAACTTTTATAGTCACTCTAAGTATAAAGATTGTTTACTCTCTAAAAATTTTAACCTACATATATTTGGAATGGTGAGAAATGGATAACAAAGCAATTTTTTTCTGTGCTGTTTTAGAAATAGATACTTTCTTTGAAGACACATTTGTTTTTATTGCTATTTTTCCAGAAAGTTAAACTTGACAAAGGAAATATATATATATATATATATGGTGAAAGTCTAGGTTTGTTTTACATTGTGAAAATAAAAAGTTCTGTGGTAATTTACTAATACTCTTTTTATTTTTTTAGCCCTATTTCAATTGGGCCTGACCAGGTCTTGCTGAGAGGTACACAGCTTAAAAACACTGAGTGGATCCTGGGCATAGTTGTTTACACTGGATTTGAAACTAAATTCATGCAGGTAAATAATCTATGGTGACAAATAGCATTGCCCCAAATCACAACATTTTGTGTTTTTAGGAACCCTAGGACTTTGGACTTTGAGATGATAGATCTGCTATGTGGATCTGTTTCCTGTGAACTAGAGAGTGATGCTCCAAGAAGCAAGGTGGAAAGCCATGGGCACACTTTCAGTCCATCTGTGATTTGGCAAAAGATGTTGTACTTTTTGACCATTGCAGTTTTTAGCCTCCTTCACCATCAAACTGTAATTCACTTGTCTTGCTTGTTTGTGGTCCTTTTTGGTGTGTGGTTGCCTGCTACCATGCAGAATGCCGTCAAGTCACCCCTCAAGAGATCCAAGGTGGAGAAGGTGACCAACGTGCAGATCCTGGTGTTGTTCCTGCTGCTGTTGGTCATGTCCTTGGTGAGCTGTGTGGGAGCCATATTCTGGAGAGACAGGTACAGAGCAGAGCCCTGGTACATCGGGAAGAAAGGTAAGTGTCAGAGCATGGGAGGAAGACGCCGCTTTTGTAAGCTACTTCCCATGTTTTCATGTAAAAGGGAAGGCTCTCGTTCTAACTGGAGGCTGGCGCTTTTGCCTTACTTGTTTGTTTTCAGAAACTGAAGGTTAATGAGTTTTAGAAATAGAACATTTCCTTCTTAAGCACCAACCTCCAGCATTTTTACAACTTCCTTTGTATTTAGTTAGAACTTCTTCCTCCCATAATTCAACTATATAAATTTAATATGTAAGTCTGAGATGCAAGTTGTCAGGAAGACATATATAAGGCAGTGCATATAGATCCTCTGAACAATTTCTAGATATTTTTAAGTAAAATATCTTTTACTTCTTTCCCTGGGTTTTAAAAAATCATTATAATAATTATCTCTTTAGCTTCAAATCTACGGTTACTGTTACTTTAGTCCCTAAGTCATGTCTGACTCTTTTGCAACTCCATGGACTGTAGCCCACCAGGCTCCTCTGTCCATGGGACTCCCCAGGCAAGAATACTGGAAAGAGTTGTCATTTACTTCTCCAGGGGAATCTTCCTGCCCCAGGGATCAAACCTGGGTCTCTTATATTGGCAGGCAGGTCTTTTACCACTGAGCTACCAGCGAAGCCCTCAAACCTACTGTTATATACAGTTTAAAAAGTCCGCCTCATCACCCCCTCCTCATCTGCTGTGTTTAGCAACTTCCTTTCTTCAATGCTTTGCTCACCACCTTATCCAAGACCCGTTTCTGTGCCTCCAGCTTTGTGTTTTTTTTTGCTACACACCTCACAGAGTTCGTCCCGCTGTCTTTCCTGACTCATCCCACTTTCTCAAGCTATCTGAAGTTCTCTGAGGACAGGATCTAAGTCTTATTAGAATTTGTATCCCCATGCTTCTATGCACCCTATTACATGATTGATTGGTACTTAGCTAATATTTTAAAAACTATCTTATATCTGTGTCCACTTAATTATACTCTTAATAATAATTTCCATGGAGAAAAATTCCACAATTTAAAAAAGTAATAATGAGAACACAGATGAATAAAGATATCGCCTGAAGCTGCAACGTGGTTCCTCTGATTTTTCTTCCACAGATTATGACTATCACAGCTTTGGGTTTGATCTTTTGGTATTCATCATCTTGTACCACAATCTCATCCCCATTAGTCTGCTGGTCACTCTGGAAATTGTGAAATACATCCAGGCCCTGTTTATAAACTGGGTGAGTAGTAAATTCAGGAAATTAAGACAGTTCTCTCTTGGGTTATGGCTTTGGGTTCAAAAATCAGTGTGACCGAGTCCTTGTGGTGGGGCCGGTGCAGCTGACAGGCCAAAAGCCAAGGCTGACTCAGCAGTGCCTGGACGCCTTTGACTCACTGTTGAGGACACAACAGTTTCCCTATATATCTATTTTCCAGATGATCAGAAATATTTAAGAGATAGAGGCTTAGTAGCAAGTGTAGAGAAACAGTCAACCATTAAAACTTAAGATACGCACAAAGGAGAGTCCAATAGACTCACAATAGATTTACAGAGCTTGGCAAGAATGACAGAAACAATGGCATTTCAGCATTCCTTCAAATTAAGAAAAATATTTCTTAGGTTAGAACCATGTATTGATGGAAGTTAATACTTTGTCAGTTGTGACTGAACAGATTTTCAAATCTCTGTGTAGGGTTGTCACTTTAAGGTTTCTTTTGTCTTCATATTGTTCTTTTTTTATTGGAGTACAGTTGATTTACAATGTTGTGTTAGTTTCAGGCATATGGCACACAGTAATTCATAGTAGTTTGCATTTACTGATCTGTATTATTATTATTTTTTTAACTGGAGAACAATTGCTTTACAATGTTGTGTTGGTTTCTTCTTTGAAATAAAATTCTTTCTGGATGTCACCTTAACAGGATCCTCCCAATATATTGATGAACTATCATCATTTGAAAGGGAGTATTATTTTAGCAACCACAAAATTAGACAAAGTGCCCTCAAACATGTTCTCATCTGATCTTTGCAGTAGCTCTGAGTAGTGCCAGGAGGGAGGTCCCTGCTACTACCCTATCTGATAGACGTAGGAACTGAGACATGCTTAAGGCCACACAGCATGCCTGAGGCACAGCCAGGATTGAAAACCGCATCTTCCAAATCACCTTGACCTTTGTTTCTACATGGCTCTGCTTCTCCTGAATCGACTCTGCCAACCCATGTGAAAAACTAGCATATATGCGTCCCAACCCAAGTATTCTGGACTCTCCACTGTGAATTCTTTATAAGTGTCAAGCACATCAGATTAGTGGCCGTATGGACTTCCTGAAGGCGTTTTGAGCCTAGCTCTGTCTGTGTGGCTTGGCTATTTTGTTTGTTTCCTGCAGGATGAAGATATGCATTTTAAGGGAAGTAATGTCTATGCCATGGCCAGAACATCCAATCTTAATGAAGAGCTTGGGCAGGTGAGGACCCCTCCAGGGCTGGGCAGTGTGACAGGAGTGCCACAGGAGGTGGGTCTAGGGAAAGCGTGTGCAGAGCTGAATGGCCAGATTTAGCCGTGGGCTAGAGGTAATATGGGGCTTCCCCAGTGGCTCGATGGTAAAGAATCTGCCTGCAATGTAAGAGATCCAGGTTCAATCTCTGGGTTGGGAAGACCCCCTGCAGGAGGGCATGGCAACCCACTCCAGTATTCTTGCCTGGGAAATCCCATGGATAGAGGAGCCTGGCAGGCTATAGTCCATGGGGTCGCAGAGAGTCGGACATGACTGAAGTGACTGAGCATGCCCATAGATAATGTGACACCCTTGTGAAGCTTTAGAAATATAACTTGTTCCAATTATTAATAATATTGCATAATGGGTTACAAGTAGAACATATCTGATATAGGTTATTATGTGCTTACGAGAGAGTGAAAGAGCTGGGAGGGAGGTAGAAGAATGAAAGAGCTGTGGGACAAGTGGGAAAAGCTGCTGGGGGCTCCCAGGGCTTCAGGTAGCTTCCAGGGAGCCACAGGGACCCTGGAATCTGGGGGATGGCTGGGTTTCTGCCTCTTTAAGGCAGGTGACTTATAGGGGAGCATCCACAGGCTGTTGTGAAATTTCATACCGGCCAAATCCATCTGCCCACAGCTGCCAGAAGGGAAGCAGAAGAGCTTCTGGATCTTCACTGAAAATGCCTCTCAATGGTGGAATCTAATCTGCAGACCAGAGAAACGTAGTAGCCTCCGGCCTCTATTCCTGCCTTACAATAGAAAGGCGGGAATGATGCCCAGTTACCAACAGACAGTTGTTGGTTGCCTTTTAAATGACAATGGCATCTTTATAAGTTTAAATTCAGTTTTAAAAACTCCCAAGATTATTTGTCAATTATACTATTAATATAATAAGGCTGAAAAAAAAGCAGCAACAACTCTCAGAGCTGTACAGAACTTGAAGGAAGAAAGACCTGGAGTTGTTACTTTTTTCTATCTACTTTATGTTCTGTCTCTATATATGTATTTACCAGACTATGATTTTCTATCTTTCAATTAATTAGAGGCCACATATAAATTATGGTAAAAGGCAGAATTTTGAAGTCAAACATCCTGAGTGTGAATCCTGGTTTCATCATTTACCAGCATAGACAAAGATTCCACTGGAGAAGGAAATAGCAAGCTACTTCAGTATTCTTGCCTGGGAAATCCCATGGACAGAAGAGCCTGGTGGGCTACAAAAATCCATGGGGTTGCGAAGAGTTGGACACAACTGAGCATGCATGGATGCACAGGCACCACAAGAAAAGAAAATTACAGGTCAATATCCCTTATAAACTCAGATGCAAAAATCCTCAATAAAATATTAGCAGATCAAATTCAACATTAATAAAGGATCATACATCATGATTATTTATTCTAGGAATACAAGACTCGCTCAATATGCACAAATCAACCAATGTGATACACCCTTTAAACAAAATGAAGGATAAGAAATATATGCAATAGATGTAGAAAAAGCATTTGACAAAATTCAATATCCATGTTTCATAAACATCTCAATAAAATGACTACAGAGGGAACATATTTCAACATAATAAGGGTGTGTACAACAAGCTCACAGTTAAAATTATACTCAGTGAAAAATGAAAAGTTTTTCCTCTAAGATAAAAAAATAAAACAAGGATGCCTCCACTTGTTAGGGTAGCATTAAAAAAATGCTACTTTTATTCAACTTAGTATTGTAAATCCTAGCCATGGCAGTTAGGTAAGAAAAATAAATAAAAGGCATCCAAATCAGAAAGGAAGAATTAAAGCTGTCTCTTTTGACATGTGACATGTTATGTATAGAAAAACCCTAAAGTCTGCACCAAAAACCTGTAAGCAATAATAAAAAAAGAACCCAGGAAAGTTGCATGATAAAAAACCAATATACAGAAATAAGTTGTTTCTAAAAATAAAAACAAATGTTTCTGAAAGCATACGTGAAAATTTCTGCCTTTTATTATCATTTTTGGTGACTTTACATAACAAATAGCATCCATCTTGTCTATCCAAATAATGCAAAGATCTTGAAACTTTAAATCCACATTGCTTTGCAGTGTTCATTGGACAGAAATGATCACCTACAAAATTTCCATTTGTCTTTAAAATGATCATTATATTCATGATCATGATTAAAATGGCTTTGAGTCTGTTTTTCTTTTTCATCTGAGGTATACATATATATTGGTATATCAATACCAATCTAGCTACTTAATGTTTTCTAGGTACTTTTCATGAGATTTCTTATGTCAGGAAAATGAACTTGGACTTCTGAATTTCTTAGGTTTGATGGCTTGAAGTTTACTTTGCATATTACCGTAGAATTTCATCTCCAGTGTAAAACAAAGAGAAGACTATGGCTTCTGAAAGAAGTAGATATTAAAGATAGAATTCTTATAGATTGAAATCCTTGTTTTCTAAAAATTCACATAATTTGAGGGCTTAAAGAGAAAGAATGCCATCTTTGCTCTCTAAAATGCATTTTAAATTATGTCATTTATCATGTTAAGTTTTTCTTCATTTAGTTAAATTTAAAATGTATTTCTTCTTTGTGTAGGTGGAATACTTATTCTCTGATAAAACAGGAACCCTCACTTGCAATATTATGACATTTAAGAAGTGCAGTGTTGCTGGTATAATGTATGGGTAAGTGTTTTTATTGCCATACTCTGTTGGAAGTTCCCATTTTTTTTTTTTCTTAACAAAATTAAGTAGACTTCATTTACTCTAGAACTTATCTGAACTTCTAGTACTATAGCTATGTCTGAATGAGATTGCAACTTAACATACCTTAAATGAAAACTTGCAGTGTCTTTATTTTCTAAAATATGGTTTACGTCTACTTTTAAACATGATTAGAATTCCTAAAGAGTTTTATATTTATAACCTGTAATCATCATATTTCCTCCCTCACTTTCTCTTAGAGATCTGTCAAGCAAAAGTGATGGTGCAAAAGACTTAAGGTGACTAGATAACATTCTCTCCTTTGCCGGTGTTCCTTTTCCCTGGATGTTTTATCATACTGGAGCACTGACATACAATCACACAGCCCGCATTGTTCAGACCCCTAGTGGCAGTTCTCAGGAAGCTCCCTGGTACAGATCTTTCCCATGTTTTGAAGAACCCAGAATCTATTCTTCAGTTTACTGTGTTGGTGGCAATTTCCTCTGCCTCAGAATCTATATACCTATACCATTTTCAACACAACTTTAAGCATTTTCTAATGCAGCTTGAGGTCTGGAAAGTTGTATAATTTGACATGGTGGGGGGCCCTGTGTGTTCAGTCATGTCCGACTCTGTGTGACCCCATGGACTGTAGCCGCGCCAGTTTCCTCTGTCCGTGGGAGTTTTCCAGGCAAGAATTACTGGAGTGGGTTGCCATTCCCTTCTCCATGGAATCTTCCCAACCCAAGGATCTACCCGTGTCTCCTGAATTTCCTGCATTAGCAGGCCGTTTCTTGTACCATCGAGCCACCAGGGAATTATAATCTGACAGAACACTGAATATTTACTAGTTGTAAGTGTGATTTAGTGAAAACAGAATATGGGGCTATATTTCACTTAGGTCTGTGTGATTGCTGACTGGTACTACCAGGAACTTTTAGTTAAAATGAATGTTATCTGTTCTTCTTCAGTCAGTCTCCTTGTTCCATCTCAGACTCCTATGAATTCAATGACCCAGCATTGTTGCAGAACTTTGAGAATGATCATGTAAGTCTGCTATTTTCCCTCTATGTTGACAGGGTATTGTTATATAACTTTCAAACATACATGTATTTTCCTAAAAGGAAAAGAGAGAGGGTCTTGAAAAGTTTTTGGTATTAAATAGTAAGCAAGGGATTTAACATGAAAAGTATGAGCTATGCCTTGACTTGAGTATGAATGAATTCAGACCTTATATAGGAATATTCTACTATGTAGCAATCTGTGAAATCCTATCTCTATCTGCTTTTAAACTCTTTGGTTCTATAGCATGCAATCAATATCTTCACTTATCTATTTTAAGATATTGATCTAGCTGATGGGAAATCTTGATCTTCTAAAAATAAAAGTGATCTTTGGGACTTCCCCAGTAAACTAGTGGTTAAGACTCTGTCTTCCAACACAGGGAGCATGGGTTCAATCCCTGGTCAGGGAATTAAGATCCCAAATGCCTTGGGGAGCAGCCAAAAATTAAAATAAATAAAAGTGATCTTTAAAATATAAAACCTGTACATGTTCTTCCTTTGCTTAAGACCCTTCCGAGGACTGGCACCACATTTAAGATAGAATCCTGACTCACTACTTTGGTCCTCTCTGTCTCCAACCTCATTCTGTGTCTCTGATCCCTACACTCAAGATGTTGGAGCCACATTTATCTTGAAGCTCCACAAACGATGAATCTGTGTCCTGATTTTGGGTCCTGGGAAAGTGCTACAACCTTTGGTGTGTGCCACCACACACTTGAACACAGACCCACAATTAACTTTTCCATTTAGGTCTTAAGTTAAACATCTAAATATGCTTTTTTTCCCTTGTCAGTTCAGTTCAGTTCAGTTCAGTCATTCAGTTGTGTCCGACTCTTTGCAACCCCATGGACAGCAGCACGCCAGGCTTCCCTGACCGTCACCAACTCCCAGAACTTACTCAAACTCATGTACATTGAGTTGGTGATGCCATCCAACCATCTTGTCCTCTCTCTTCCCCTTCTCCTCCCGCCTTCAATCTTTTCCAGCATCAGGGTCCTTTCCAATGAGTTAGTTCTTTGCATCTGGTGGCCAAAGTATTGGAGTGTCAGCTTCAGCATCAGTCCTTCTGGTGAATATTCAGGACTGATTTCCTTTAGGATTGACTGGTTTGATCTCCTTGCAGTCCGAGAGACTCTCAAGAGTCTTCTCCAACACCACAGCTCAAAAGCATCAATATTTTGGTGCTCAGCTTTCTTTATAGTCCAACTGTCACATCCATACATGACTACTGGAAAAACCATACCTTTGACTATATGGACAAACTTGGCAAAGTAATGTCTCTGCTTTTTAATATGCTGTCTAGGTTGGTCATAGCTTTTCTTCCCAGAGCAAGTGTCTTTTAATTTTATGGCTGCAGTCACCATGTGCAGTGATTTAGGAGCCGGCCCCCCCCCCCCTCAAGAATAAAGTCTCTCACTGTTTCCATTGTTTTCCCATCTATTTGCCATGAAGTGATGGGACCGGATGCCATGATCTTAGTTTTCTGAATGTTGAGTTTTAAGCCAGCTTTTCACTTTCTTCTTTCACTTTCATCCAGGAGTTCTTTAGTTCTTCTTTGCTTTCTGCCATAAGGGTGGTATCATCTGCATATCTGTTATTGATATTTCTTCTGGCAATCTTGATTCCAGCTTGTGCTTCATCCAGCCCAGCAATTCGCATGGTGTACTCTGCATCACCTCCTTAAAATATGCCCCTGACTTCCCTATCACACCTCCTTCTTGTTTCCTCCAGCTTTGCGAACACCTGCGTCCCCAGGGAGAACAAACATCCCTAGAGAGCACGGTCTTCCTGTTCCCTGTGGTCGCCCCAGCCCCCACCTCTGCCCCTGACTCAGCCTCCACTCCACAAACACATTCTGAATGTGTGGTATGGTTTCTAGCCAGTGCCTTACTCTGTATGGATCTGAAGCGAAATCTTACTTCGTGTATATATATATATATATGCAGATTATATAGGACTTTTGAGTTCAAGGGGCAGGTTGGAAGAGAGTTATCAGCTGTGTCCCTTTCTTACAGCCCACGAAAGAGTATATAAAGGAATTTCTTACTCTGTTGTGTGTGTGCCACACTGTTTTTCCAGAGAGAGAGGGAAACAACATAAGCTACCAGGCCTCCTCTCCAGGTAGGTGCCGTGTGCCTGTGAACACCTGGCAGGTGATGAGCCCACAGAGGAAGGGAGGCCATCACAGATCCCCAGTCGTGCCTGCCTTTCTCCTTGCCTGAAATTCTTACCGGTTTGGGGCATTCGTATATAGCTCTGAGCCACTCTGAAGCTCTGGGGCTCCCACTCTCCACATACCCCACACACCCCCAAAGTGCCCAGAAGGCTGGCAGGGGGTGGTCTTAGAGCAGGAGCCTAGAAGCAGGTTACCGTCAGTACCCAGGCACGGGGCCGGGTATGGCCATGCACATTTTATGGAAGTACTACTAGTGTTGTGGAGAACAGAGAGGACCTCAGTGAGCGGGAGGAGAGTGTTTTAATTCCAGGCTGGTGGATTAGCCCCACTGACCCCACTTAACTGGGTTTCTTTTTCTGTCAACACTCTCTGCTTACCTAGAAGCACTGATAAACACATTTGGGTAGAAAACCCCAAGTTCTAAAGAATGACATGATATTTTACTGCTGGAGAAATCTGTATTAAATTAAGTATAGTGTTAATACACTTGCTCAATCTCCATTAATTCAGGCCTTTTATTGACAGATGAAGCAGCTTTAGTGAAAGGAGCCAAGAAACTTGGCTTTGTTTTCACCGCAAGGATGCCGAACGCTGTCACCATAGAAGCTGTGAGTAATACTTGATGTACTTTCTAGCAGTTTACATGCACCTGCTCATCCAGAGACACACGTGTACAATTTTTCTAATCATGCTCATTTTAGATTGGAGAGGTGTTTCAGTCTTAATCTGTCGCAATAGGAAGCACTTTTGTTAATATTGTCCAGGTTGCAAACAATATTCTTACCAGAGGAGGGCACCATCATCTCATCAGACTTGCAGGAAGGCTTTATTTTGAAAAAGATATGTATTTGGAGGGTGAAACTTGTTCATGATTGGGAGAGTGAGTTACTTTGTGAGACAAATACTTTTTTCCTAAGGTAAGAATATGTTGTCTTATTTTCCTGTAGATGGGAGAAGAACTCACATTTGAAATACTTAATGTACTGGAATTTTCTAGGTAAGTTGCCTTTTTGTTCTGTGTGTGCATTTTCCAGGGCTCTTCTTTGATTATTCAACTGAGATTTGGCTGTAAATGAAAACCTAAAAACAGAATCCTGAAATTCTAGTTAGCTTCTACACACCCTTGCATCTCAGTTCAGTTCTTGCTTCTCTAGGCCTCATTATGATAATTATTTTAATTGGAACACTCTTCTCTGAGGCTTAAGTGTTTCAATTTTACCAAGATTTTCTTTTCCCCGAAGGAGATCCTCCTCCTCTCATTTTGGCCATCATTTCTATGAACCTCTTACTTCTCTTCCAATCTTGAACATCTTTTTCTTGATCAGTCTTATTCCTGAGGGAAAATAAAGTTATTTTTTTGAAAGAGCTTGAAAACCTGGAGGAAGTAATGACTGCGAGCCCATCTGGTCTGTAGGACATGTTCAGAACTGTCCTCTGAGGCCCATGATGGCCATACCACTTGGAAGACCTGTAGTTGGGGCTCCATTTAAATGACCTTCTCAATGTCTCTAAGCAAATATGTGGGAGAATCAGGGTTGAAATCCAGGTATACTGGTTCCAAAGTCCTTGGTATTGTCAACCAATCTGTGCCTCTGGAGGTAAAAGAGAAGTTGCTGTTTAATTGTTAAGTCGTTTCCAACTTATGACCCCATGGACTGCAGCACACCAGGTTTCCCTGTCCTTCACTATCTCCTGGAGTTTGCTCAAATTCAAAGAAAAGCTAAAGAACTTAAAAAAATGTATTTTCATCTCCGTGGTGTGCATTGCAGTCTATAAAGCTAAAAATATTTTTCTAGAACTGTTCGAGGAGTAAGGTGGCCTTGATGACCGCCTGTTTGTGCGGCCTCTGCTCCATTCATGTTGAGGGCGATAAAAAATATTGAACAGTATGACTTGATAGAGACTGTGGTGCCCCGGGAGATGGAGGTTTACCTCTGAGGGGCCTGGGAGCCTGTGCGAGGAGGTGGGGTTTGGGCTGGTGACTGAATGGTGGAAGGAGAGTTAAGAGTGGGCGAATGACCTGGTGAGGAGGAAGGACTGTCTCGGCCAGTTTACTGTGGCTGTGTGTGGAGGACAGAGGTGAGAGGAGATCTTCAAGCCGATTTGGGCTCCTAAATCAGGAACAAAAGCAGTGAGTTTAGGTTCTATGATAGCTATAATACACACACACACACACACACACACACACACACACACAAAATCTGGAGGGCTTTGAGACAGAACTATACATTCAAAAGATTCTGGCATCTACTGAGCCAGCAATTTAACATCTTGTGCAGGAAAATGGGGCCAGAAAGGTCTAGTTGATGAAGATGGTGTGAGGACTGAAAATCATACAGGACCAGGCCTGCTTTCCCCTTCTCTCATCATTATATTAAGCGCATTACATGTATATAAAATGTATGTATTTTAAGTAATATACATGTTGTATAATACATGTGTATGTATAATAATACATAAAGATGTTACATTATATATGCATCATGCACTATATTATATTATAATAGTACATATTAATCTAATATATCCTAATATGATCTATTGTATATACTTGTGTAAGTAAATTCCCATGAAAGAAAAGAATAGTAGTAGAAGAAGGTGGAGATTTATAATCAGAATTTCAGTTAAAGGAAGTCAGTAAAGAAGGAAGAGGAGGGTGGTAATAAACGTGCCAGCCTTTTTAGCCATAGGCAGCTGAGGATTCTGACAATTAGAATCCTTTTGACTTTGAGTTTTTGCTTGGGTGGTAGCTCCACATACTGAGGAAAACAGAAACTAACAATACTTTCGATATTGTTTTAGTAACAGAAAGAGGATGTCTATAATTGTCCGAACTCCTGAAGGACAGCTACGGCTCTACTGCAAAGGAGCCGTAAGTACTGGGATTCAACATTCATGTAATGAATTTTAAAATGTCGTTACTTTGTATGTGCTGTTACCACTGTTGGTTGATAGCATTAGGTTGAAAAGTCCCTCTCAAGGCCGCCAAACCCACTGAAATGCTACCAGAATTTTATTAAACTTTGATGTCAGTGAAAACGCGCTGTCACTCAGCTATTTTTTTGAGAACCAATGATCTGCAGTTTTGGCTGCTACAAGTAATGCTCCTGTGACCATTTGTTTGCAACTCTTTCTGTGGACACATAGTTTTATCTCTCACTGGTAAATATTGAGGAGTAAAATTATTGGATCACGTGGGAGCTATCTATCAACTTCTTAAGAAACCACCAAGTTGAAGTTACATTCTTACCAGCAGTTGTTACCAACATCAGGCCTGGTTAGTCTTTTTAATTTTGCCATTCTGATAGGTGTGTATCTCACTGTGAATTTAATTTACATTTCCATGATGACTGATGATAGCAAACTTTCTTCCATGTGTTTTTCATCTGTGATGAGGGTTCCCAAGGCTACCACTATGCTTTCAGGGAGTCTCTAAAAGGATTCATGGGACTTAGCACATAGTCATGGACCTGAGGTGGAAATATTCATAACTTCAAATTCCATTTCTTTAATAATATAGAGCTCTTCAGAACATTTTTTTCTAATTAGCTAGTTAGCTTTGATTTGTGGTTTTTATAGAACTTTTCTATTTCATCCAAGTTGTGGAATTTTTCCTAGTTGTGGAAAAATCGTTTGTCATAGTCTCTTTACTATTTTAAATTTTATGTATTTATTTTTGGCTGTGCTGGGTCTTCATTGTTGTGGATTACTGTCTAGCTGTGGTGTGTGGGTTTCTCATTGCCATGATTTCTCTTGTTGTGGTGCATGGGGCTTAGTTGCTTCACGGTAGGTGGAATCCTCCAGGACCAGGGATGGAACCCATATCCCCTGCATTGGCACGCAGATTCTTAACAACTGGTTAAGAAAGTCTTAAGACCAGGGAAGTCTTCTTTATTTTTTTTTTCAATCTTTGTTTTTGTTTGTGTGTGTGTATGTGTGTCTTTAAAGTGTGTTTCTTCCAGGGAGCATGCTATTGGGTCTAGTGTTTTAAATTTGTTCTGGAAATCTCTGCCTTTTAACTGATGTTTAGACCATTTATATAGTATGGTTATCTATATGACTAGGTGTAAATATATCATCTTGCCATTTATTTTCTATTTGCTCCAGTTGTTCTTTTTTATTTTATACTTTCTTTTGGATTTCTTGAACTTGTTTTTCCAATTTCCTTGTTTTAAAACTTAAAGTTTTTATTTTAGTAGCTACTTTGTGGCTTATAATAGGTATCTTTATTACATTTCTCCTTCAAGTGATATTATATTACTTCACATATAGTACAAGAACCTTATAATTCTATATTTCCATTTCTCTCTCCTAATCGTTCTGGTATGCTGGTCATACATTTTAATTTTACAAATGTTACAAGCTTCACACTTTACAGCTATTAACTTTGTCCAACTTGTTCGAATAAAAAGAATTAGATAATGAGAGAAATAATATATATATATATATATACACACACACATGTATATATATGTATGCACATGCCAATACCATGTCCAGCGCTCTTCAGACTCATATTTCCATCTGGTATAATAATCTTTTGTCTGAAGAAGTTCCTTTACTATAGCTTATAACATAGATCTATTGGTGATACATTTTTTCAGTCTAAGTCAGAAAGAAAATATGTATTTCATCTTTATTTTTTCTAACCTTTTGAAGTAAATTTTTGCTGAGTATAGACTTCTAAGCTGACCATTTTCTTCTTTCAGTGCTGTAAAGATTTTGCTTTACTGGCTTCTCACGTGCATTGTCCCCATGAGATATTTGCTCTGTTCCTTGTCTTTGTTCCTCTGTATGTAACATCTTTTTTCCTGGAATTGTGCCTTCACTGGGGCTTCTTGAGCTCCTTCACTTCTATGAGCTATAACAAAAAAAAAATGATAAAAGTTTTTGTAATTCAGATTATCAGGCTTAGATAAGATGTTAATCACAGTGTGTGTTTGTGTGGCTTTTTTCCTATAGGATTCAGTGATTTATGAGAGACTTTCAGAAAATTCTCTCTTTGTGCAGGAGACATTAGTCCATCTGGAAAATTTTGCTAAAGAAGGTAAGTGAAACTTATTTAGAATTGAGTTCCCTTTTGTAATGTTGTCCTTAACTGTTGAAATTATAGCCTCAGTGCGTGCTTGGGGTAGTTTGTTGGTATGTGAGACCTTGTATGCCTTCTGTTTGGTTAAAAATAAATGGTTTCCCAAACAGGCCCTGTCCAGGCAGTCTTATTATTTTCCCTTTCTTCCACTCCAACAGTATTTTGTGCTTAGTTGCAAACACTAAAATGTATGTTTTTACATTTGTAGGCTCTTCCTTTATTCCTAAAGCAGTGTCTTCAGTCTATTATCTATTTCTAGACAGAGGATGAGATGGTTGGATGACATCACCGACTTGATGGACATGAGTTTGAGCATGCTCCAGGAGTTGGTGATGGACAGGGGAAGCCTGGTGTGCTGCAGTCCATGGGGGTCTCAAAGAGTCGGACACGACTGAGTGACTGAACTGAACTGGAAATAAAGAGAGGTTTTTTGGTTTTTTTTTTTGGTTTGTGTTGTGTGTTTTGAAGTTAATAATTTTGTGTATAATTCAGAATGCTGACATAGTTGATATTTTCCTGCATTCTTTTATCCTTCTGATTTTGACTTATCATCCATCTCTTTATGAAATACATTCCTTGAGTGAGTTTTGAATAAGAACAACATCCATTGGAAGGTTTATAGGTGCTTTTAAAAGCAAGGAGTAATACTGACTAAGAGTACCTTGAAAACTATAGTCCACTTTCTCCTTTTAGTTTACAAACTGCTGCTTCCTATAGACACATGTGTGTCTTGTGTGAGAGTATGGATATTTTGCAAGTTTACATTTTGGATCTTTTAGTGGTCTCTGAAAATATAACTGTGCTGTAGGTTGGTTGCAATAGGTAGAAGCATATGGGGACTATATTGACGA
Organism: Cervus elaphus; assembly: GCF_910594005.1. Taxonomy (NCBI): domain Eukaryota; kingdom Metazoa; phylum Chordata; class Mammalia; order Artiodactyla; family Cervidae; genus Cervus; species Cervus elaphus. The sequence continues at coordinate 33,462,492 of NC_057844.1, forward strand.
CAACTTCGATAGGTCTTCTGCAGAGAGTTGTGTGTGTGTGCTCAGTGGCTCTGTCATGTCCAACTCTTGGGACCCCATGGACTGTAGCCCTCCAGGCCCCTCTGTCCATGGAATTTCCCAGGCATGAATACTGGAGTGGGTTGCCATTTCCTCCTCCAGGGGATCTTCTGGACCCAGGGATCGAATCCTTGTCTACTGCTTGGCAGGCAGCTTCTTTACCGCTGAGCCACCTGAGAAGACTGTTCTGCAGAGAAACAGGAAATTCTCAAGTGTTTGAATGTTTTGCCACAATTAACCTAAAATATTACAATCCGATTAAAAAATTTTTTCAGGCATGTCTTTGCAGTTCAGTTCAGTCACTCAGCTGTGTCCGACTTTTTGCGACCCCATGGACTGCAGTCTGCCAGGCTTCCCTGTCCATCACCAACTCCTGGAGCTTGCTCAAACTTATGTCCATCAAGTTGGTGATACTGTCCAACCATCTCATCCTCTGTTGACCCCTTTTCCTCCTGCCTTCAGTCTTTCCCAGCATCAGGGTCTTTTCCAGTGGGTTAGTGCTTTGCATCAGTACCCAAAGTATTAGAGTTTCAGCTTTAACATCAGTCCTTCCAACTCAGGACTGATTTCCTTTAGGATTGACTGGTTTGATCTCCTGAAGTCCAAGGACTCTCAAGAGTCTTCTCCAACACCACAGTTCAAAAGCATCAGTTCTTTGGCATTCAGCTTACTTTATGGTCCAACTCTCACATTCATACACGACTCCTGGAAAAACCATAGCTTTGACTAGACAGACCTTTGTCAGCAAAATAATGTCTCTGCTTTTTAATATGCTGTCTAGAATGGTCATAGTTTTTCTTCCAAGGAACAAGCATCTTTTAATTTCATGGCTGCAGTCACCCTCTGCAGTGATTTTGGAGCCCAAGAAAATAAAGTCTCTCCCTGTTTCCATTGTTCCCCTGTCTATTTGCCATGAAGTGATGGGACCAGATGCCATGATCTTAGTTTTCTGAATGTTGAGTTTTAAGCCAACTTTTTCACTCTCCTCTTTCACTTTCTTCAAGAGGCTCTTCAATTCCTCTTCGCCTTCTGCCATAAGGGTGGTGTCATCTGCATATCTGAGGTTATTGATATTTCTCCCGGCAATCTTGATTCCAGCTTGTGCTTCATCCAGTCTGGCATTTCATATGATGTACCCTGAATATAAGTTAAATAAGCAGGGTGACTATATGCAGCCTTGATGTACTCCCTTCCCAATTTGGAACAAGTCCATTGTTCCATGTTTGGTTCTAACTGTTGCTTCTTGCCCTGCATACAGATTTCTCAGGAGACAGGTAAGGTGGTTTGGTATTCCCACCTCTTGAATAATTTTCCACAGTTTGTTGTGATCCACACAGTCAAAAGCTTTAGCATAGTCGATGAAGCAGAGATAGATGTTTTTCTGGAATTCGCTTGCTTTTTCTATGATTGAGAGGAGGTTGGCAATTTGATCTCTGGTTCCTCTGCCTTTTCTAAACCCAGCTTGAACTTCTTGGGATTCAAGTTAATTTTCTGTTATCTCAGCATTTGTTGGGCTTACTTTAATGCTGGAAACTGAAGCCTCTTATTCTTTCCTTCATTCGACAAATAGTTATTGAGCATCTATATAGTGCCCTGCAGTGTTTTCAGCTTCCAGGGCAGAAGTGAACAAAACATAGACAGCTAATGTCCTGCGAGAATATGCCAGTGATAGATGATGTCATGGGGCGAGGAGTGCTGTGGATAGAAAATAAACAGGGTAAAGGGACAGAGCGACGAGGTGCTCTCTGTGTAGGGTGAGTTAGGTAGAGACTGCGGGGAGGGAGAGAGAATGACAGGCCCTCAGGAGAAAGCATTCTGGGTATAGGATGTGCAGGTCCAAATGTTGGGGAATATGAGGACCAGCGAGGGTACTACAGTGAGCAAGGAGGAGGGGAGGAGGGAAGATGAGTAAGGAGACCAGGTGGGTCAGGAAGGGCCACACGAAGGCCTGTATTGTTCCATGGGCTCTGAAACACTTTTGGATTTTGTTTTCAAGTTCTCTACTTCTATCCAATCACTGGAAGCCTCACCAGGTGATCTCTCTCTTGCAGGTCTGAGAACTCTCTGTGTTGCCTACATAGACTTAACTGAAATAGAGTATGAGCGGTGGCTGGTCATGTATAAGAAAGCCAGCACAGTGGTACAAGACAGAATACAAAGTCTGGAAGACTGTTATGATAGAATTGAACAGGTAATGTACCCCATATGTGTTGTCCATGCCAGCACAATTGAAGAAAATGAGCTTATCAATGTAGTCATATCTTGGTGTCATGTTAAAAGCTCAGGTAAATTTTTTTCTGAAGTATACATCTGTCTTATTGTATTGAGAATTCATAAAATGTCTTTTAAACTATTCAAAATATTTCTCCCTGTTTTGAATCGTATCCTAGTCGCTTCAATCTTGTTATCCTCTGTATGGCTTTTCCCACTTGAAAAGAAATACATGTTTATTATAGAAAAATAAGCTAGATTAACATATAACAATCATCTGAAATGTTGGGCTAATGGCTGAGTTCCAGTCTCTTCCCTTTGTTCTTTTCTGTGTATTATATATGTAGTATCCTGTTGTATGTATTTGTGTGTGTGTGTGTGTGTGTGTGTGCTCAGTTGCTCAGTCCTGTCCGACTCTTTATGACCCCATCGACTGTAGCCCACCAGACTCCTCTGTCCTTGGAATGCAAGAATACTGGAGTGAGTTGCTATACCCTCTTCCAGGGGATCTTCCCAACCTAGGGATTGAACCCACGTCTCCTGCATTGGCAGGTGGATTCTTTACCACTGAGCCACCTGAGAAGCCCCTAACCTAACCTAACCCTCATTTAATTGGTGTATTTAGACCACTATAAACATTTAGGCCATGTTTATAGTGAGGGTTAGTTTAATATATACTATATTTGTAACTATTTTTATTTGTTCCAACTTTTTTCTTTTTATTTTTTTCCACTTTTTTTTCTGCTTTCTTTGGTTCTAATTGAGGATTATATATAATCTGCTTTCTTGCTCTCTTTTTTAGTATATCAATCATACTTCCTTTAAAAATGTTTTTAGTGATTGTCAAAGAGTTTGAAAAGTCTACTTTCAAATAACACTGTAACCACTTCTCTCCAGTGGTAGACCAATACTTCACAATAGGAAGAGAAACTATAAACCATCTGGTGATAAGAGATTTATGGAGAAAATTATTAAATTTTCCTTACAGACAAAAGTAAGGGCCTATACATGTGGAAGGGTTTATACATTATATGGTGGTGGTGGTTTAGTTGCTAAGTCATGTCCAACTCTTGTGACCCCATGGACTGTAGCCCACCAGGTTCCTCTGTCCATGGGATTTTCCAGGCAAGAATACTGGAGTAGATTGCCATTTCCTCCTCCAATGGAAATTCCCAACCCAGGGATCGAACCTGTGTCTCCTGCATTGGGATGTGGGTTCTTTACCCCTGAGCCATGAGGGAAGCCCTATAGTGAAATAGGGACAAACAGATCAGTGGTAGAAACTAGAACAAAATGTATGAGTGTATGCACATATGGGACTTTGCATAATAAATTATTAGACGACATGTTTTTTTATCAAAATTTGCTCTATTTATTCCATCATAAAATATTTTTATCTTTACACTTGATCTTAGCCAAAAGGCCAAGAAACGATATATTTTTATCTTTAATTAGCAATAATGACTATCTCTTCCCAAAAACATCTAGAAGTTCCTACTACTTGGAGCCACGGCTATTGAGGATCGCCTTCAAGCACGTGTTCCAGAAACGATAACAAGTCTATTGAAAGCGAACATAAAAATATGGGTCTTGACAGGAGATAAACAAGAAACTGCAATTAACATAGGTAACAGACACAAAGAATGTTTTTTAAAAGCCTGGTTGTATATGTATCCTAAATATACAGTTAAGAATGTATGGTTGTTAATAGTTACTAGTTTTTTATTTCTTCAGGAAAGTATAGTGCAGTGAAATCTTGCCATCACATGTCACAGAATTCAAACAAACAAAGCAAACTCTTATCTTTCCTTCACCGTCTTGAAACAATAGAATGCAGAATGCCCATGAGTCATATGTAATTTCTTGTTCTTTTCCTTTGATACTTGAAGTTATGATATTTTTTCTCTAATGAAGTATATATTGGCTTGGCCAAAAGTTGGTCTTGGTTTTTCCATAAAATCTTACAGAAAAACCTGAATGAATCCAAATATCTGTGTTTGAATTGTATGTTTATTCATAAACATGGTAATCATTATCAGAATATTGGGTTAGTGTTTCTTTTTTTCTAAGCTCTGATGTCACTTGTTTGACTTTATAGTTTTTATTATGATTATTATTATTATTTCACTGTTTGATGGTATTTAGGGTTCAGATGTGTGGAAAAGGAGTTGAGCAACTTCCCTGGTGGTCCAGTGGTCAAGACTCTGCACTCCCAATGCAGGGGGCTTGGGTTCAATCTGTGGTCAGGGAATTAGATCCCACCTGCCATAACTAAAGAGTTTGTATGTCACAACTAAGATCCACTGCATCCAAATAAATAAATATTTAAAAAAGGAAAAGGAATTTAAAAATCAACTTTTAGCCATGAATATGTAAATGTTGATCATAAGAAGGGATTGAAATTATAATTTTTTTCATGATCATCATGGTATCCAGCTCTGGTTAGACTAACACATATTATGAAATGACCCTGTATTCATTGGACACCCTTTAAACTATGTTTCTGCTAATTTGTCAACTCTATATTCATTCATTTAACAAATATTGAACCCTTGCTATGTGCCAGAAAATTCCAGGATCTGGGAATGAAAAATTGAGTAGTAGAGTCTCTGTCCTCAAGGAACTTACATCTACAAGACAAAAAATTAACAAGCAAATCAGCAACTGTTGTAATGTTATTGCAGTAAGTGTTAAGACTGAAAACAAAGCATGGAATAGTCATGGATAGAGGGGTAATGAGACAGAAAACACATTAGGGAGGTGACATTTGAGGCAGAGGCCCAGATTGGAAGAAGGAGCAATCACTGGGAAAGTCCCAGGCAAACGTATGGTGAGCACATGGCTCTGGTGTCTTATCTGAGCAACAATGGAAAGGCCAACATGGGTGGAGTATGGGGAGCAAAGCAGAGGTGAGAGCTTGTCAGGCCACAGGAAGAAATGTGTAGGGTTTTGAGCAGGAGAGTGATATGATTTGATTTGTGTTTTAAAAATATCTTCTTGCTGTTGTGTGGAAACTGGAGTAAATGGAAGGCAGGAGATCATTTAGGACACTTTTGTATAAGTCTATACAAGAGATGGCAGTCATTTGTACTGGGCTGTAATGGGAAATATTGGGGAGGGACTCCATTGGATCCTTTAATCACATGATTTGGACTTGATAGGACTACCTGTACTCGGATTTTTTTCCCCCCAATGGCACATATGATAGTATTGCACCACGCAGAACCACAGATTGTTGTTGTTAAGTTGCTCAGTTGTGTCTGACTCTTTGCAACCCCATGGACTGCAGCACGCCAGGCTTCCCTGTCCATCACCAACTCCTGCAGCTTGCTCAAACTCATGTCCATCGAGTCAGTGATGTCATCCAACCATCTCATCCATCCTCTCTCTTCCCCTTCTCCTCCTGCCTTCAATCTTTCCTAGCATCATAGTCTTTTCCAATGAGTCAGTTCTTCATATCAGGTGGCCAAAGTATTGGAGTTTAGCTTCAGTATCAGACTTTACAATGAATATTCAGGACTGATCTCCTTTAGGATGGACTGACTGAATCTCCTTGCAGTCCAAGGGACTCTCAAGAGTCTTCTCCAACACCACAGTTCAAAACCATCAATTCTTCGGTGCTCAGCTTTCCTCATAGTCCAACTCTCACATCCATACCTGACTATTGGTGATTGAGTCAGTGATGCTATTCAACCACCTCACCCTCTTTTGTCCCCTTCTCCTCCTGCCCTCAATCTTTCCCAGCATTAGGGTCTTTTCTGACGAGTTGCCTCTTTGCACCACGTGGCCAAAATATTGCAGCTTCATCTTCAGCATCAGTCCTTCCAATGAATATTCAGGGTTGATCCTTTAGGATTGACTGGTTTGGTCTCCTTGCTGTCTAAGGGACTCCTTGTAGCCCAAGAATCACAGATATGGAGGGTCAATTATAAAGATACATGTGGATTTCTGACTGTATGTGGGTTAACACCCTACCTCCAGCATTTTTCAAGGGCCAGTATAAATTTGGGGCACATTTGGTGGGTTAATCTGTCAGCCCTCATTGATATGGGTGCAGTAAGAGTAGATGACTGTTTCAAAAAATTTTGCTGTGAAGGGAGCAGAGACCTGGGGTGGTAGCCGGAAGAGAACAGAATTGATGAAGTGTTGATTGTTTTTGAAGGAGCTATTTCATCTCTAAACATCAGTTTCCTGCCTGCAAATTGGGGATGATAGTTTTTACTTGATAGAGTTGTGAAAATGCCCTGAGGTAACTCCCGTGAAGTTGTTGCAAAACACTTAGCAAGTCCTCTGGGAATGTCAGATATTAATGTAATTATGAAAGACTCACAAAGCAGGTCCGACCACCATGCAGTCACTTATCCATCTGGCAAACATTTGGAAACGTACCATCCACATGCTCTCCTTTTTCCAGCTCTTTCACATTTCTGCTTTAATGTGCCTTGCCATGTTCCTTGAGAACCATGCAGTCAATGACCACAGTAACTTAGTGCATATCTTGTGAAGAGGCTCAGCTGGCCCCGCACCATAAAAAGGGACAATTGCTTTCTTACCACCTTCCTCAATTACATCTTTGCCAGGTCCGCTACCTGAAACCATTGGCTTTACCTGAGACTTCAATAGTCTCTTTGGCTCAGGACTGAAACTCAACCTAGATGAGACCCAGCAGTTACTGTTAAGAGCAGAGTTTTTATACTTATCGAAAGAGACTTATTTTTGTTACCAGAAATCTACAATTCACATGAAGGACCCCTTACTCAGAATAACTGGATTGCGTTCAATCCAGTTGCGTTCAATAACTGGATTGATTCAATAACTGCTTTATTGAATTGTACATATTTTCAAATGACTGTTTAGTAACCATGGTGCTTTTGAAAAAAGAAGGGAAACTCTCTCCAGTTTCTTAGAGCAGGGATTGAAAACACAGGGAAGAACCGGCAGAACTAGAGTGAAGGGCAGAACACACATGTAGTGGGCAGAGGACAATCATACATGTGTAGGGAAAAGGCAACACACACGTTGGAGGGGGAGTCCATGGGGGAGCACTGGCCCCCCTGGAGGGGCAGCCAGAGCAGCCATGCCTTCTGGAAATGAGTACCCACTGTTGGCACAGGTTTTTAGCTCTTAGAAGATAATCGCAATTCTGTGCTTTGATATGAAATATCCTGATTTATAACCGTTGCTTAATGTGTAACATCTTGTAAGGGCAAAACAATATATGTCTGTTGACTGAGTGCAGGTTGCTATCCTCCGACCTTAAGTTCTGGGTCCTAGGTTGGACTTTGCTGCTGCTGCTGCTAAGTCACTTCAGTCGTGTCCAACTCTGTGCGACCCCATAGACAGCAGCCCACCAGGCTCCTCTGTCCCTGGGATTCTCCAGGCAAGAACACTGGAGTGGGTTGCCATTTCCTTCTCCAATGTTTGCATGCATGCTAAGTAGCTTCAGTCGTGTCCAACTCTGTGCGACCCTATGGACAGCAGCCCACCAGGCTCCTCTGTCCACAGGATTCTCCAGGCAAGAATCCTGGAGTAGATTGCCATTTCCTTCTCAGATTGGACTTTACTGCTCCCCTTCGAGGCTACTTATGCAGAGGAGACCAGTTGAAAGATAGAGTCAGTCAACTTTGCCTGGTGTATGCTGATATAATTTGTTTTCTTAGAGGCTTTCTGAGCTCTTGCTTTTCCCCCCAGAAAAGCAATAGGCTTTAGTTAGAGAGCTTTCGTGTTCCTTTCATGAGTTTGAACAGCTGAGGAATAATTCAAAGAGAAAAAAGATTGAGAGCTGGTTCTGAGAGCCAACATCATTGAAGAGAAATGCATAGCAAGCATAATGGTTGAAAAGTCAGGCTTCAGAGTTATAAAGACCAAGGTTTGAACCTGAATCTTCTGTCTCTATATTTATGAGCCCATGCCTTTGTGGGCTTTTCTAACCCTCAGTTTTCTCATTATTAAAACGGTCGCAATACACCTCTGCTGGTTGGGATGATTATGTGGAAGGGAGTCTGTGAAGGTTTTTCTAAGCTGGTGTATTAGATAGAGTGAGGGCTTCATAGATGTTAGCTCCTGCCTTTATGAATACTGTGGCAGTTTTAACTACCATCATCTCTCCAGGAGCTAAAGTTGGCTAACATGGTACAGTTAAAAGGCTACATATAGTCTTGACACTGGTTTCAAACAAAATTTGGCTAAGAATTTAGCAGGAGGCTTACGTTCAGGAACAAATATGTTAGGATTGTTTTTTGTCAACAGCAAGAAATAAAAACTACTGTCACACATTTTTAACATATTTCCTAGACCAGCTTCTAGTTCTATTAGCTTCTGAAAGTTTTCTGATAACATGATTCCACATGAATCCGCGGCCTCTTGACTTCAGCAGCAAATGTACTATTACATTTGGTTACATTCATTGGAATGTATGTGTGGTTTGTTTTCTTTTGTGTTAGCTTTGCTTCCTTGGGTTTTAAGAGGCTTATCACATATTCTGTTGTAAATCTTCCTTAGCAGCCAGCATAAAGCTGGGTACCAGTAAGCACTCAGAACTTGCATGCTGATTTGATTTGCATTTTGGTCATAATACATGGAAACTTTTTAGCCTTTGTTAGGATTCAGCCAGTGGGGGCAGCAGTGGCTTCAGGGAAGAGGGCTCCTCATGGGGGCAGCACCGGGATCCTTGGTGGGAAGCTGGCTTTCCCGTCTATGTCTGGTTTGTGTCTCTGAGCACCTGCACAAATATTAACTTTCTAACCTGACTGCTAGGACAGGAGCTGCCAGCATTCAGGCAGTTAACTTCCCCAGTAACTTGTGACAAAATGTAAGTGGAAATTACAGTAACACATGTCAGGAAGTCACTAGAATTCTTTGAAAATCTTAGTATCTCTAGTTTTGCAAAATATAACAAGACAAAGTGAATACCTACAAGTTTCAAAATAGGAATTTAATGATAATCATATTCTGTGGAAAAGAACACAGGAAGTGTTACATGGGAAGTGTCACATAGGAAGTGTCAGATAAACCAAAAATTAATGAAGAGCCTTGAAAAATTATTTTCTCCTTGTAATTGTACTGACTACAGTAGAAAACATACATATAGGCATTTTGAATTATATGCAAATCAGGGAGTTACTTTTGTTTTTGAAACCTACACAAGTTTCAGGAAATTTCAAAGAAAACATTAAAATGATATTGTATAAATTTATATTTAAATTCCAACTCTCATGAAACTGATTTGTATGAAGATTTAAATCATTTTAGAAAATTTGTCCCATAAGAATCATCAGTTATTGATGTAAAAAAATTTAATTTTCAAAATTATCAGAAATTTATCCATCTGCTGCTTCTTGCTGAGTTTTTGTGCTGAGCCACTGGGCTTTGAAATAGTCATAAGGCAGAAAGTATGATAAAGGAAGAATATAAATAGATTTTTTTTTTAAATGAGCTCATGTAAGGCACTGAGCCTTCAGATATATGACTTCTTTATTTCTTTCTTTGTAGCTTATTCCTGTAAACTGTTATCAGGTCAAATGCCGCGTATCCAATTGAATGCAAATTCATTAGAGGTAAGTAATTTTTAAATATATATTTAATATGAATGTAACCAACTTGTTACTTGAAGGTTACTCAACTCCTTAAAACCTACATAAGGTTGCCTTTAACTCTCACTCAAGTCCATTGGAAAGTCTAGGTTTGTCCCAAGATTCTTTTCCCAAGACTGAAATTTTTACTGGTTTTCTATTCCTTGTCACCCCTGGCTCCCATTATTCCTCTCTCTGTGTGAGTCTAGTCCTTTAATCACCACCCCCCCACCCACCCACCCCAGTGTCATACCAAATCCAGGACTCAGATCCTTCATTTTTACAATGGAAAAAAGAGAAAAAATTTTGTCTATATAACAGTCTTTATGAAAAGTTTGAAAAGATCAATGCATTTACATTGCAAGAATGAAAGGAATTTGGAATCCAATATTGAACATCCTTGCCCTTAAAAGGCTAGTTTTATAAAGTATTTTTTACTGTATAATTTTCTTAGACTCATTTTAAAATAATTTTAAATATATTTCATTTATTCCTTTTCTGACACACTTCCTTTTTTAAAAAATGTAGATCTGAGTTTCCGACATAGATCATTATTCTTCTCTGTGAAAAACCTTTACAAATATTTCTTACAAAGCAGATCTGCTGGTGAGGAGTTTTCTCAGTTTTTGTTTGAGAAGGTCTTTATTTCTCTTTCACTTCGAAAGATAATTTCCTTGGATATAGAATTTGAGGTTGGGATTTCTTGTTCTTTCAATACTTCAAATGTTTTACTTTACTTTCTTTTTGGCTGCAAGCTTTTTGCCGAGAAGTCTGTTATTTATCTTTACTCCTCTACCGGTAAGGTGTTCCCTCCACTCTGAATTCTTAAGATTTCCTCTTAGCCTTTGGTTTTATGCAGTTTTATTATGATATGCTTGGGTGTAGATTTTTGGCATTTATCTTGCTTGGTGTCTTCTGAACTTCCTGGGTCTATGTTTTGTGTCTGTAATTAATTTTGGAGTATTCTCAGTTATTAGCACTCAAACTTTTCCTTCTGTCCTCTGTTTCTTTTCCTTTTGGTATTGCAAGTGTTTGTATGTTAGATCTTTAGAATGGCCCCACAGTTCTTGAATATTCTGTTCTGTTTTCTCTTCTTTTCCTCTTTGAGCTTCAGTTTAGGAAGTTTCTATTGACATTTCTTCAAGTTCATTCATTCTTTCCTCACCTGTGTCCAGTCTACTGTTGAGTCCATAAAAGATATTTTTCATTTCTGTTACAGTGTTTTCCACAGTGTTTTTACAGCCCAATGGGGGGGGGGGTGGTGTTAAGGTATGTGGGCAGGGAAGTGTTCTATAGTGAAGTGAAGTGAGGTCGTGTCCAACTCTTTGCGACCCCATGGACTATAGCCTACCGGGTTCCTCTGTCCATGGGATTTCCCAGGCAAGAATACTGGAGTGGGTTGCCATTGCCTTCTCCAGGAGATCGTCCCGATCCAGGGATTGAACCCTGGTCTCCTGCCTTGTAGGCAGACACTTTACCATCTGAGCCACCAGGGAAGCTCTATAATCTTAGGTTAAATCTCAGTCTTCAAGAGAAACTGTACCCCTTTGTCTTAAGTGTTTCTTAGTGCTTTCTTTCTCCCCATAGGTGAGACAAGGAGACCACATGGGGCTGGAGTTGGGTAAATGACTTTCCCTCCAGGTGGGATAAGGCTCTGGTAAAGTTTTTAACCTCGGAGGCTAGGCTTTTGCGATGGAGAATGCTCTGGGCATATTTCCTTCTCTCTTAGAACCTTGATACCCAATTTTATGGAAGTTCACCCCATTATTCTGTTCCCATCTTTTAAAATTTTCCCAAAATTTCTCTGAACTTCCTCTTTGCTATTAGCACTTTTCCATGTTTTCCAACTAAAAATTCTCTTACTTACACACCTTTTCAAGAATAGCTTTATTGAGATGTAATTCACATGGCATAAAATTAACCAGCTTAATTCAAGGGATTTTCCTGTATTTACAGATACATGCAATCAATGGCAGAATCATTTTAGAAACTTTTCATCATCTGTAAAAGAAACTCTGTACCTTTAACTGTCATCTCCCTGACCCTCCTTGCTCCACCCCTAAACAACACTCCTCTACTTTCTGTTTCAATGAATTACTTATTTTGGGCTTTTATGTTAATCAAATCATTTAACAGGCAGTCTTTTGTGACTGGCTTCCTTAACTTACCATAATGCTTTCAAGGTTCATCCATGTTGTACCAGGCAATAGTACTTCATATCTTTTTTTAATAGCTAAGGAATATTGCATTGTATTTATCCATTCATCAGCTTGTTTCCACTTCTAGGCAGTTATGAATAATACTGCTGCTTATACATTCATGTACAAATTTTTGTGCAGACATGTTTTCATTTCACTTGAATGTATATACACTGATAAGTGGAATTGCTGGATCATTCACTAACTCTGTGCTTAGTTTTTGGAGGAATTCCTGGACTATTTTCCCAAGTTGCTGCACCATTTTACATTCTGACCTTCAGTCTATGAGAACTGTGATTTCTTCACATCCTCATCAACACATTATTATCTGACTTTTTAATTCTAGTCATGCTAGTGGGTATGAAGTAGTATCTCATTGTGGTTTTGATTGGCATTTACCTGATGACTAATGATCTCAAGCATACTTTCATGTTATTTATCTACTTTTAAATTTAGTTTCTGTGAGATTTTCAAAGGGAACAAGGAGGCAGACATATGCCTTAATCTACTATCTTGACTCAAAAGGTCTTTTTAATTATATTAAAAATGGTAAAAGATAATTTTCCCCTCTTTGTTTAAGGCAACACAACAGGTGATTAATCAGAACTGCCAAGATCTTGGAGCACTGTTAGGTAAAGAAAATGACCTGGCCCTAATCATAGATGGTAAAACATTGAAATATGCCCTCCATGTTGAAGTTAAGAAGTGCTTCCTTAATTTGGCCCTCTCATGCAGAACAGTATTATGTTGTAGGTAAGAATATATTCACTGTTGGTTTTTTTCCTGCTATATTTCGTAGTTTTTTATGGAAAGAAAATATAGACATCGAAATATAAGTTTTTTTCAGAGACAAACTACCTTACTGGGAAAATATACACTCAAACTGAAATGCAAGGTCTGAATTTAATTCTAATTATCAGGTTTAAGATTTACTCAAAAGCAGTTTATAATTTTTTAGTGGTACATTATTTTGGTACGTTATTTATTGATGTATTGGCCAAATGAAAGAAATCTTTTAGGTACAACAAAAGGAAAGGAAAGGAAAGCGAAGTCGTTCAGTCATGTCCGACTCTTTGTGACACCATGGACTGTTGCCTACCAGGCTTCTCCGTCCATGGGATTTTCCAGGCAAGGGTATTGGAGTGGGTTGCCATTTCCTTCTCCAGGGGATCTTCCCAACCCAGGGATCGAACCTGGATTCCCACATTGCAGGCATACACATTTTACTGTCTGAGCCACAGGGAAGTCCAGGTACAACAAAGGCCCTGGTCATTTACAGGGAGGAGCAAATTTGAAACCACTGAGACCTAGAGGAAAATGAATTTGTGAGTGGTTATTGAGTAATTGACTATTGCTCAGTTAACAGATGGTTATTACAAGACTAATGTTATTTTAGGCTATATTTTCATATATGAGTGAGAAGATCCAAAATCAGAATAGTGATCACCCAGTTCTCTTCTTAACTGGTCAGAACATACTTGGAGCTTTGGTAAAGGGTACAGAACTGCATTAAGGAGTGAGTGAAGGACTTGAGGATATGTGGAGAACTTGACTGCCAAGAGGATGGAATTAAAATTTGAATTAAGATATGAAGAGTCAGGGGCTCTCTTAGGTGATGCTAGTGGTGAAGAACTCACCTGCTAATGCAGGAGATGTAAGAGATGCGGGTTCAATCCCTGAGTTGGGAAGATCCCCTGGAGGAGGACACGGCAACCCACTCCAGTATTCTTTCCTAGAGAATTACAAGGACAGAAGAGCCTGGTGGGCTACACTCCACAGGGTTACGAAGAGTTGGACACAACTGAAGTGACTTAGCATGCACACACATGAAGAGTCAAACTTGAGATTAATTAAAGTGATTAGTTTTTTCCCCTCTACAAATATCATAGTCTAAACATGAAAGTGATCATCAGACTAAATGGTGAAGCGATTATCAGTGCAAGTATTCCAGTAAAAGAACCAGTGTCACTTGATAAGAACTAGACTTACAAATGGTTTCTGACCACCTCTACTTCAGAAAATGTTCATATTATACCCACAATGTAGTGATGTTAACTGAGTATATTCTCTTCATTATGAAGTGAAGGTTTTTTTTTTTTTCAACTGTGTTTCTACTTTAAACATGCTCATTTTGGAGCATGTTATGAAACATACTAGAAACATGCAAAGAAACCTTCTATCTGCTCAGTTTATAATAATCTCACCTGACGTTTGAAAAGGTTAAATTTAAATTAGTTATTAGGAGTTGTTTTGAGGGAAGAGAATAAGTGAGGTCATTTGCTTATTGGAATATGAAACCCTGTGTGCCCTTATTGCTTCTGATAGAAGTGTGTGTCTAACTTGCTGACTGAATAAATGAGTGATGGGTAGGGACTTCCTTGTATCTGTAAAGAAATTAATTAATGAATTGGAAAATTTACCGGTAACTGCCATTTAAATGTGACTGTATGTGGATTATTGCTGACTCCTTTGTAAAGCCTTTTAGAACAGGATGAATAAGATGAACCAAAATAAAACAAGAAAACATGCTTGTTTCTTTTTTTTTTTTTCTTTCAGGTTATCTCCCCTCCAGAAGGCTGAGATAGTGGATGTGGTGAAGAAGCAGGTGAAGGCCATCACCCTGGCCATCGGGGATGGTGCCAACGACGTGGGGATGATCCAGACGGCCCATGTGGGTGTGGGCATCAGTGGGAATGAAGGCATGCTGGCCACCAACAACTCTGATTATGCCATTGCTCAGGTCAGTGGTGAGGGTGGCCAACTGGACATGGGGAGTGTTGAAGACCTCGGGTCCACCCCCAAGGTTTAGCCTGATCTCTAAGCTGCTTTCAGTTGGAAACTGTCAGCACCTTGTTTGAAGGCTATACTGCTCACAGGCTGATAAATGGAGAGAGGAGTTGTTAGGGCAAGAAGTAGTGGCTTTACTGGGAAAGTCAGCAGACTGAGAACATGCTGGGCTGGTGTCCCAGAGAACCATCTTGCCTGAGTCAGAATTCAGGCTTGTTTTATACTAAAAGGGGAGGGGATAAAGTCCTGGTTCTGGTCAGCCTCTGGAGGGGGATGTGTTAACTTCTTCCTCCCTGCAGCCATTCACAGGTGGGCTGTGAGCTGAACCAATAGGTATTTTAGCTTCCCCTGGGAGGCAGGGTTCCTGGAGATGGGCCATTATGTGTAATTTAAACTTCTGGGCAACATCCTTTGTTGTAATAGAATAGCTTGTAAAGAATACAGAGGTTCTACCCTATCTCCTTAGTTTTGTGCTGATGCATTTTGCAGCAGTAATGCATGCATGCATGCTAAGTCACCTCAGTTGTGTCTGACTCTTTGGGACCATCTAGACTGTAGCCTGCCGGGCTCCTCTGTCCATGGGGTTCTCCAGGCAAGAGTACTAGAATGGGTTACCTTGCTCTTCTCCAGGGGCTCTTCCCAACCCAGGGATCGAACCCACATCTCTTACGTCTCGTGCATTGACAGGCAGGTTCTTTACCACTAATGCCACCTGAGAAGCCCTTGCAGCAGTAAAGGTTTCCCCTTTCCAGCTTTGAAATTTTCAAAACTGCTGCCACTAAGAATCTGTAGTTCTGCTCGTATAACCTCCAGGTCCCCAGTCTCTCCAATCTGTGTGTGCTTTGCTTTGTGGTATCTCTTGATAAAGACTTAAAATAGTCCTATCCACCCCCGCCCCTCCCTTTTTCTTAAGGAGATACTATTGCCTTTTGGCAGGCATTTAAAAAAATTCAACTTTGTTTATTTAGAGCAGTTTTGGCATCACAGCAAAATGGAACAGGAAGTACAGGTAATTCCTGTACACCCCCAGCCCCCACACCCTCAGCCTTCCCTGTTAGCAACATCCTTTACCAGAGCAGTTCATGTGTTATAACTGATGAACCTACAGGACAGGTCATTATCACCCAAGGCCCATAGTTTACACTAGGATTTCTCCTTGTGTTGTACATTCTGTGGGTCTGGACAAATGTACAATGACACATATCCACCATTATAGTATCACACAGAGCAGCCTCACTTCCCTAAAACCCTCACCTCTTCATCTCCACCCTTCACCATAACTCTTGGAAACTACTGATCTTTTGACTGTTTCCGTAGTTTTGCCTTTTCCATAAAGTCATATAGTCAGAATCACACAGTAGTCTTTTCACATTGGCTCCTTTCACGTAGTTTTATGCATCTTAAAGTTCCTCTTTGTCTTTACAATTTATCCAATTGTACATCTCTAAACACTGTATTTTACCTTGTATATGTGCTCAGTTGTGTCTGACTCTTTGCGACCCCATAACTGTAACCCTCCAGGGTCCTCTATACATGGGATTTCCCAGGCAAGAATATTGTAGTGGATTGCCATTTCCTCCTCCAAGGAATCTTCCTGACCAAGGGATCAAATCCGTGTCTCCGGCTTCTCCTGAACTACAGGCAGATTCTTTACCACTGAACCCCCTGGGAAACCCTTTCTTTTTAAGTTGTTGTTCAGTTGCTAAGTCATGTCTGACTCTTTGTGACTCCCTGGACTGCAGCACACCAGGCTTCCCTGTCCTTCACTATCTCCCAGAGTTTGCTCAAATTCATGTCCACTGGGTCAGTGATGCCCTTCAACCATCTCGTCCTCTGTTGCCTCCTGCTCCTCTTGCCCTCAGTCTTTCCAAGTATCAGGGTCTTTCCAATGAGTTGGCTCTTCCCATCAGGTGGTCAAAGTGTTGAAGCTTCAGCCTCAGTCCTTCCAACGAATATCCAGGGTTAATATCCTATAGGATTGACTGGTTTGATCTCCTTGCTGTCCTAGGGACTCTCAAGAGTCTTCTCCACCACCACAGTTAGAAAGCATCCTTTCTTGGGTGCTCAGCCTTCTCCTTGGTCCGATTCTCACATATGTATATAACTACTGGAAAAACCATAGCTTTGACTATATGGGCCTTTGTTGGCAAAATGATGTCTCTGCTTTTGTATACACTGTCTAGGCTTGTCATAGCCTTTCTTCCAAGGAGCAAGCATCTTTTAATTTTGTGGCTGCAGTAACCATCCACAGTTATTTTGAAGCCCAAGAAAATAAAATTTGTCACCGTTTCCACTTTTTCCCCTTCTACTTGCCATGAAGTGATGGGACTGGATGCCATGATCTTAGTTTTTTTAAACATTGAGTTTTAAGCCAGCTTTTTCATTCTCCTCTTTCACCTTCATGAAGAGGCGCTTTAGTTCCTCTTCCACTTCTCTTTTTATACCATATCTTGCAGGGGTTTAGAATCACAGCTGCAATCATGATCAGACAGAAAGTGCAGGATCCCAGGGCTTTCTTTTCTCCCTTCCACCCACCTAAGTCGCCTCACGAAGCCAGGCACTAATGCAAGAGACTAGTCTGACTCATGCTCTGCCCCCCCTTTTTATTAACATGCTATTTCAGGTTAAGGAAACCACTTTGAGCCCCATCAGCTTTTTTCTGTCTCACTTTTCCTTGAGAGTAACTTTGACTGGAGAGAGGGAGAGGTTGTCCGCCATGGTGGGGGCCATTTCGTACTCCCTCGAATGTTGTCCATATCGGACATTCTCCTATATTGGTCCCATCCCCCCGCCCTTAGATGGACTGCTGACGAGGGTCTGTTGTCTTTCCTTTTCACTTCTTGCAATGCATGACTCTCCCTTCCTCAGAGAGGACCAGTGTAACACTTTGCTCACAGTCTAGATCTTTTTATTCTCAGAAAAGAGTAAATTATTCCCTTCTTCCTCTCCAAACTTCTTAATATTTTAAAACCATCCCAAGAAATACAACTTTGACTTACAATGTCCTTTTTTCTCCCTGTAAATAAATCATTGGAAAGCCAAAAATAGGAATGTTGTCTATAATGACTTGTAATATCACGTTCTAGGTGAAAACAAAAGCCATCCCTCCTGAATTCACTTGTTTCAGTGTAGCTATGCATTTTATGACTTGTCATGTCCCTCCCCATCCTGACCATCCTGTTTGAAACTCTTGAGCAGTCTTTTTTGAAAAGCTGGGTTTTTTTCCCCCATATATAGAAACTTATGTCACTCTAAAGTCAGTATTTAATTTTCATAGTCACTAAATTACTGAATTGCCTTGTTTTGTGGAATAATGCTCCTGAATATTCTTTCATCCTAAAAAAAATGTTTATTGAGTGCCTCTCACACCCTAGGCCTGTTCCTGGGTATTTGGGATCCATCAGTGAACAGGTGAACTGTGAGCCCTGCTCACTTAGTTTGAAGATGTTAAGTGTTACGGAAAAGGAAAATCCAGATGAGGGAAAACAGCTGAGAGGTGCTGCAGAAATCACACATTACCTCCTTTTAAACTTTAATTTTTCTCTTTATATATTTACTATAGGAAATGGGGGGAACTGATTCCTATAAGACTTTGTTACATGCACCTGCTCAGACAGAACAATCATTGAATGATGTTCTTGCTTCCAGGATCTTATTTCATTAAGTAATTCTGAGTCCCTTCTCACAATTAAGGTCCTAGATGTGGATCAGATCAAATTCTAAGCCTTGTATGTGACAAGTGAAAATATAAGCAGGATTTGCTGGGCAGAAAAGTGATGTTTATTTATTTATTCTAATAATAAGAAAAGTTAATTTCACAGAGATCTGAAAAACTCCTTTATACTGAAGAGTCCTGTCAGGTTGTCTGGGAGTAGGTTTCATTCTGCTTCTGTCCTGTGGAGTGGGAACTGCTGAGGTGCAAACCCTGGGAAAATGACGTTTTGTGGGGTTTGTCACTAAATGGTAGGTTCCTTTGAACTTCATTGATTGTTATTTCTGTTTTCTAGTTTAGCTACTTGGAGAAGCTTCTGTTGGTTCATGGAGCTTGGAATTATTTTCGAGTGACCAAATGCATACTGTATTGTTTCTATAAGAATGTTGTGTTATACATCATTGAGGTAAGGAATGCTTTCTTTCCTTGAGGTGTGAGGTCTTGTCTAATGTGGAGCTTGATAGTTTAGTGTTTTCCTTATTTATCTCACTAAGTACTGTTACATAATGCTGTTATATAAGTTGTGGCTCACATAAAATCAATTTAATAAAAAACGGCACGCAAAATATGTCCAACATCACGACGACTTACTGACATAATCTGTTGTTTAAAAAAAAAAAGAAAGTCCTATTTGGAACCAAAGTGTGTCTCTGCCAGCTCCAGATCCTTCTAGTTATCAGAGGCATCAGAAATCTCTGGGCTTTTGAACTGTTTTCCTCCTGACGCTGGAAATCTGGTCCCAAGGCTGTTGTTGTCTTCCTAACATCCCACTAGGGGCCGGGATGGGCCTTGTTCTTCCAAACACCAGCTCTTTCCTTTTGTCTTGGCTGTACTTAGCACTGGTAGTTAAAGCAAGTTTTCAGGGGCAAGAAAACTTCACGAGTGTTACTTCCTTGTCAAGAAAATACCATGGAAAGAACCTGTACCTGCTCTCCTTCCGTGCTGGGGGCTGTGGAGCTGTGGCTCCCACGCTGCAGCCGCCCCGCCGCCCACCCCGGCTCCTGTCCCCTGCACTGGCAGAACGCCTGGCAGCAGGGCCTCTTTTTTTACTGAAAGTGGACCAAAGAAGAGTTCCATAACTGCAGTTTTCATGGAATCTTAAAGTTTGTCATACCTTTATTGCCTCTGAGAAAGCATGTTTTCTCTAGTGTGTAGTGTATAAGGGTAATGGGGTTTTGGGGTGAATCTTTCTTTTATTACTGAAGTATCATTGATTTGCAATATTACAGTTTCAGGTATACAACATAGTGATTCAGTATTTTTACAGATTATATTCCATTTAAAGTTATTTTAAAATAATGGCTATGTTTCCTTGTACTGAACAATATATCTTTGCTACTTATTTAATTTAAAATGATTATTTAATAGTTTTTAATGGATTAAAATTCATTTTAATGGTTGATTTACAATATTATGTTCATTTCAAATGTACACGCTTATTTTACACAGGGTAGTTCGTGTCTCTTATTCCCATACCCCTCCCTCACCCCTCCCGACTTGCCTCTCCCCACTGGTAACCAATAGTTTGTTCTCTATACCTGTGAATCTGCTTCCTTTTGGTTATAATCACTAGTTTGTTGTCTTTTAGATTCCATGCACAAGTGATAACATAGAGTATTTGTCTTTCTCTGTCTGACATTTCACTTAGCATAATGCTTTCTAGGCCCATCCATGTTGTTGCAAATGACTGAATTACTTTCTTTTTTATAGCTGAGTAATATCTCATTGTATATACATACCACACCTTCTGTATCTACTCATCTGTTCATGGGCACGTTATTTACAATAGCCAAAATATGGGAGTGAATCTTGTAACTACCAACCTAACTTTAAAAATATCTGTGTAAGCTTTAAATTTGCCTGTGGAAATACATTTTTAAACATTTTATTTTGAAATAATTATAGATTTACAAGAAGTTATAAAAAATATTTACCAGAGTTCTTGTGAACTCTTCACTGAGTTTCTCCCAAAGATAGCACCTTATGTAAAATCACAGGATAATATGAAACCAGGAAACTGATATTGGTACAACTCATTCAGAACTTATTCAGATTTCATCAGCTTTACATGCACGTGTGTGTCTGTGTGTGTGTGTGTGCATGTGTGTCACTGTAACCTTCTATCCCTGTGTAGACTCATGTAACTACCAGAGTAATCAAGATACAGGCCTGTTCCAATAAAAGATACAAACATGCCTCATCACCACAGGATCTGCCTCATGCTACCCTTTATATTCACACCCACCTGACCCCTGGCAGTAGCTCATCTATTCTCTTTTCCTGTAAGGGAGTTCTTTCAAGAATTCTCTAAAAGTGCAATCATACACCATGTAACTTTTGAGACTGGACTTTTTTCACGCAATATAATTCCTTTCAGATCCATCCAAGTTGCTGCATGGGCAGTCATTTTCCTTCTTGATTGCTGTGTAGTACTCCACGGCACAGGTGGCTATCGCTTGTTTACTGTTCACTTGTCGAAGGACATTTAGGTTGGTTCCAGTTTGGAGCCATCATGAATAAAGTTGCTGTGGACATGTGCATAGGTTTATGTGTAAACACAAGTTTTCACTTATTTAAGGTGAGCGTCCAAGTGTACATTTGCTGAATTGTATGGTGAATGTATGTTTAGTCTTAAAGGAGACGACCAAACTGTTTCCCAGAGTGACTTTACTATACGAGTGTATGTAGGTCAGCACTGACATAGCGGTGCACTTGGCTTCCTTCTCTTTCAGCTTTGGTTCGCCATTGTTAATGGATTTTCTGGGCAGATTATATTTGAACGTTGGTGCATCAGCTTGTACAACGTGGTAAGTAAGCACTCTCCCTCTCTCTCTGATGGCATGTGGGGCTGCGCTCTTTGTGCCTGGGACGCAGAGCTAAGTCCTTCATCTGCATCCATGGCTCACATACATCTTTAGGGCCTCTGTTGCTGCCACACAATCTGCAGAAGCACAAACTCCCCACACATGGTTTCAATCATGGTAGATCATTTTGTAGTAACTACATGATATTTCCCAGGTGGTGCTAGTAGTAAAGACTCAGCCTGCCAGTGCAAGAGATGTAAGAGACACGGGTTTGATTCCTGGGTCGGGAGGATCCCCTGGAGGAGGGCATAGCAACCCACTCCAGTATTCTTGCCTGGAGAATCCCCATGGACAGAGGAGCCTGGTGGGTCACAGTGCATGGGTTGCAAAGAGTTGGACACAACTAGAGACTTAGCAAGCATGCACACAACATTTATATGCAATGTATTTTTTATAATATTGATATTTCAGAATCTTTCTAACTTTGCCTGTACAACATTTTCATATTTTTAAGTCAAGTAAAAATTGCTGAACTCTTCCTAAACCCATTGCATTTAATACACGTAATTTAGATTTATCTCTCTTTGTGTCTGTGTGTATGTATGTGTGTTTATAGTATAATTCCATGTCCTCTTAAGCCTCTTGGTAGAAAATTTGTATTTATGGAAATAGAACATGCTGTGCTTGTATTAAATGCTGAATTTTTATATCAAGCCTATAGTAAATACAGTTTTCCATTTTAATGGATCTTCTAATAATAAATAGTCACATACCATTACTTGAATTATTTTGAATTAAAAAACTAGATATTTAGTAAACAGTAAGACTAAGTGGCTTTTTACCCACATGGCCTTTTAATTTTTGCTTTGTTTTATTTTTCTTGTATTATGATTCCACCAAAGGGTTAGAAGTTAGGAAACGTAACATAAAAATGAGGCTCCCAAGCAAGTATCCCATGACCTCTCTTGTGCACTGTGTTATTGCAGTGACATTATATTCTGCATGCTCTGTGCACTCACTCCTAAAGGTCTGTCTTCTGGGAGCTGAAATTCCAGAACAGACTGAAGTTACTGAATAGAAGTCATTGGGTGCTCAATGGTCAGAGCACTACACCAGGGAAGCTTGGGTCCTGTGTAGAGTTGTCTCTGCCAGGCTCTTGGTCACACAGGACAAAACTGATAAACTTTCTTTGAAGTTTCATTAGAGACAGGAATAGAGAGTGGCAGAGTCTCTCCTCTGGGTGAGAACAATCCCTATGAATACATAAGCCACAGCTATTGACCAGTGGAATCTTGCCAACTGGAACTCCAGTGGAAAATTTAAATAATTACGGACAACTGAGGATAAAATATGATGACACACTATTGAATATCCATTGACTTATTAACTTTCATCCCATTACAAGTATATTTTATAGGTGAAAAAAAATGAAGACCAGGACATTCCAAATAATAGTTACTGGCAATGCCAGAGATGGACTCTGTCTACTTATTTGATAACTAAATTTATATGAGTTGTCATGCTCATACTTCTAGAGGTTATATATTATTTCTGCTACTGCTCATGCATGACTAATGCTATAGGAATTACCCTCCTACAGAAAAAACTAGAATAGCAGAAAAAATGTATGAAACAATAGTTTTCAGGCACTAGATGCCAGGCTGCTCATTGCGTGATCACAAGAGCAGGCCTGTTTATAGGCCAAAGTGAAGGAAGATGGGCCCACAGGGGAGCCCAGCTGTCTTACTGAACTGAATACACAGAGGGTAGAGTTCAGTGGGCCAAGAAAGCTAGAATTTGCCAGACAGAAGATCAGAGATGGGCAAACTGTACTGAGAAATGGAGAGAGGGAAAGAGTTGCAGACACAGAGAAATACAGAGACACAGTGTTTCTGGAAGTGGGCAGCTGTTCCCTAGAGCCTCTGGTTGAGGATTTATCCGTATGTGCATGAGAGAAGTGTACTCAGAGCTAAGGGAAACTCAGGTCTCCCGCATTGCAGGCAGAGTCTTTACCGTCTGAGCCACCAGGGAAGCCAATGGAAAGCAACGGGCTGGATTTCTGGAGCTTGCTCAGGGCTAGGAACAGTTTGTATTCCCATTAGCCTGTTGGGGAAGACCTATTTCACAAGATATTGGGGAAATTCCTTACGTAAGTCATACTTTTAACAATAAGGATGAATTAGTCCCATAATAAGGGCTTCCCGGGTGGTGCTAGAGGTAAAGAACCTGCCTGCTAATGCAGGAGGTATGAGACTTGGGTTCGATCCCTGGGTTGGGAAGATCCCCTGAAGGGAAAGACAACCCATTCCAGTACTACTGCCTGGAGAATTCCATGGACAGAGAAGCCTGGCAGGCTACAGTCCATGGGGTTTCTAAAGAGTTGGACACAACAACCACCAGGCGTCTCAGCCAGCTTCCGGCACAATGATACCTTAGTAATTGCAATACATTATCAAAGCCAGGAAAATGACATTGGCACAGTACTCACTCAGATATAGACTGAAAGCTCTTTTTAATAGGTTCTTGTTTCCTATGTAGATTTTCACGTCACTGCCACCCTTTACCCTCGGAATCTTTGAACGGTGTTGTAGTCAGGAGAGCCTGCTCAGGTACCCACAACTCTACAGAATTTCTCAGACAGGTGATATTTTCAACATAAAGGTAAGCAGAAGGTTATTGCAGATCTTTCAACTTCCCTCCAAAAGGTACTTTTGTCTCTTTCCTTTCTCATGCTTTAGGAAAAATAATTTAAAAAACACAGGGAATGCAGCCCTATGCCATATTTCTTTGTATTCTACCCAAGGTTCCGTGAATCCTAAGGTCTTCCAGTCTGGCATTAGCTTTATGTTTGAACCAGCTTCTTCCCTAAAAACTGCTTTGTGCTGTGCTGTGCTTACTCCAGGAAATTTTAGTTGCAGGCCAAAGATGTTTTTTCCACACTCTTTTTTTTCTCTAGTCCCTCATCTGTAAGTCTTCCCACAAGCATGAAAAAAAAAAAAATTGGTGTATTTAGAATTGAATGAACAAAGAATTGTTTTTGTTACTTTTCTGTCATATCCTAACCATGTGCACCCTTCTTTGATTGAGTCCAGAGATATTATATTATTGAGATATCCTTTAAGAAAACTGTGCAGGCATACCTTATTTTATTGTGCTTTGCAGATACTATTTTTTTTTCTTTTACAAATTGAACTTTAGTGGCAAACCTGTATTGTCAGAAGATGGCTAGCATTTTCATTGATGTGTATACATGATTTTTAGACAATGCATACTTAATAGACTATGTATAGTGTAAACATAATTTTTATATATACTGGGAAACTAAAAAAATCACGTGACTTGCTTTATTATGATATTTGCTTTATGGTGGTGGTCTGGAATCAAATCTGCAATATCTCTGAGGTATGCCTGTATATGGTATATTAAACATTATTTTGACCACAGTCAGGGTATAGATATAAAAATACAGGGTGTATCATGTAAAATATGATATTAAATTATATTTTAAATGCTATAATTTAAAGATTGAAAGTATTTTTAATTATTTCTTTAGATTAGTTCTTTTTTGCTAGATAATTAAAGCCTTTATATGTTTTTATAATAAATACATTATCTTTGAATTCTACATATTTATATTTATTAAATTTGTTTTTCAAATGATATTACCCTATAATTTCACAGTCATTTCTTTTAAAAGGAGACTAAAGACATGGAAATTTTTAGTCTCCAGAAAGACATTTTAGCTTTGTAACTGTGTTTCACACAGCAAATAAACTTTATAACATATAGCATAACTTTATAACATATTTTTAGAGTTAGACCTGGATACTATCTTGATTTTCTTGCTTTGTTTTCTTTTAGGTGCTTTGGATTCAAAGTATAAATGCTATTGTCCATTCATTCATTCTCTTCTGGTTGCCTGCAAAAATGCTGGAGCATGGTAGTAACTTCATTGTTTTCTGTGTGTGTGTGTCCACAGATAGAACTGAAGAAAGCAAAAGTAGGATTAAAAATATGGGTTCATATATGTTCACCTAAACTAATAGTGCAATCTGGTTAACAGATTGTAGTTTGAACATTTAACAGATAGCCTTTAGAGCCCATTCTCCTTGCTTCTGATATGTATAAATTGTAACTTAGTGCTTTTATTGTTAATTTTTAATAAATATTTGAGTCAGGATGTCTGGTAGAAAGCACAACAGTTCTACTGAGTCATAGGTTCCCTCTGTTAGTGAGTTTGAAACTTTTGTCTACTATATTTATTGCTTTCATTTCTCAAACTTTATGCTTCAATTTAAACTGTAACAAGTCCAGCAGGCCATATAGAAATTTAACCTTATATTTTATTATTGGACTAGGTCTCCTTTTCCGGACATACAGTTTTCCAAATAACATTATGCGTGAACTTTTTTGCCAAACTGGTTTGTGTATAAGTAGATCCAGAAGTAGGAGATATATTTATGAAGTGTGTTACTGATGTGTAATGGGCTCATAGCCACAAATTAAGGTGTGAAATATAATTATTTTCCTTTAAACAGATCTAATTTTTATTGGATAGTACTAGCAACATGTCCTAATCTTAGGCATATATTTTGTTTAATTGAGCCTTGGTTGTGTGTATTTATGTCCATTTGTATTTAAAAAAATAAATCTGCCATTATATTGCTAAGGGCATTCCTTATAAAACAAATGAGCAAAAAAAAAAAAAATGAGCAAAATTTTCAAGTGATGATAATATAGCAAAGTAACACGCTGACGAAGAGTTAGTTCCACTTTCAGAATGATAGTGTGAAGAGCTCCCTGGATGTGCTCCTCACCCTCAAAAAACCAAAGCTGCAAAACTATAAAAACACAACTCTGTAAATTCCCTGAAAATTATCCAAAAGGCAAGGAAGATTATCAGTCTACTAAGTAACTCAGTAAGAGCATCAAGAGCCTGCATCACTTGAGCCATGACCCTCTCCCTCCCTTCCCCACGGTAGCCTGGCCGGATGAAAGGTCCACTCCGAGCAGGTGTGGACAGGAATATGGGACTACTGCTCCTGTCAGCTCTCAGTCAAGGGTTCCCATCTCACAGGAAGGGCAGCCCACCAGCATTCTCATCCCTCCAACTCTGAAGAGGCCAGATTTCTGATGGGTGTGGCCGAGATAGAGCTCCCTTTCCCCCGGGCAACTAACATTCACGGGACAGAGTTTCTACCCCATGCACGACAGGCCAAGAACACTGGGGCCCTGGTCACTCTCATCACAACTCACTCATAGGGCAGGGAATTTCTGGGAAAGTCAAGCCCAAGAAGACTGGTGGCTTTGTGCTAGACCACTAGCACAAAAGTACTGGGTCCAAGATTTTACCAGTGGTAAAAAAGAGCTCCAAAACTCTTTCCCAAATAAGATGACTATTCAAAACAAAGTGGGGGAAAGTTCAAGTCTAAGGATTCTCTCAAAAACAGTAGCCCTTCTTCATTAGCAACAAGCTAAATCATAGGCCAACTGATTTGCCAGAGAGAACCAGGGAAAGAGATAGATACAGAACTGAATGAAAACCCTGGAGTTGAAAAGGACCAAAAACTCGAAAAATGTGTTAGAGAGGCTCAACAGTAGATTTGAACTGGAAGAAAACAGGATTAGCAAACTTGAAGTTAGACCAATAGCTAATAAGGGTCAGGCAGTGCTAGTGGTAAAGAACCCACCTGTCCATGCAGGAAATGTAATGAGACGTGGGTTCAATCCCTGAATTGGGAAGATCCACTGGAGGAGGGCATGTCCATCCACTCCAGTATTCTTGCTGGACTACAGTCCATAGGGTCTCAAAGAGTTGGACAATACTGAAGTGACTTAGCACAGCACAATTTGAAGACCAGAGATAAAAGAGTGAAGAAAAATGAACAGAGCATTAGAGAATGTGAGATGCCTTTCAGCACACCCACAGAAGCACAATGAGTATACCAGAACAAGAGGAGAAAAACCAATGAAGCAGAAAAAAAAAATTATTCAAGGAAATAATAGCTGGAAAGTGTCAAATTAGCTGAAAGTGAAAATGCAATCTACAGAATGGAGCAAAGGATACACAAGTTACAGATAACAAAAGATTTGTATCCAGAGTAAATAGAGAAGATTTATAACTCAACATAAAATGACAAATGACCCAATTTTTAAAAATGTACATAGGATTTTAATAGACATTTATCCAGAGAACATAGACAAATAACTAATAAATACGTGCTCAACATCATTAATATTTAAACAAAAAAAAATTGAAACCTTGATATACAACTTCATACACGTTGTATGTGTCCTTAGCATGTCTGATTCTTTGTGCACTGATTGACTGCAACCGGCCAGGCTCCTCTGTCCATGGCATTCTCCAGGCAAGAATACTGGAGTGGGTTGTCATTTCCTTCTCCAAGGGATCTTCCCGACCCAGGGATGGAACCGGCCTCTCCTGCGTCACCTGCACTGGCAGGCAAGTTCTTACCACTAGCACTACCAGGGGAGCCCAGGCTGCAGTCCAAAGGCTCACAAAGAGTCGGACATGACTGAGCAACTGAGTAGACATTGCATGTTTTAGTGAGTTCTAAATCAGAAGAAAACATAAATCAGGAAAATAAGTGAGCCTTAAATATATGGGTGTGCTACCTGAATTGGGGTTAAGGGTCAGGGATTTGCACTTAAAAATTTCTATATCAACCAGGACCAGGTCCACCAATATTTACTGAGAATTTTTAAAAGTGTAAAGAAGATCTTAAGAAATTATCCTAATCTTGAGATAATATTGACCCTTTAGAATGAAATTTGTAAGTTTACAGCAGATTTAAGAATAGTTAAAAAGTATATGAAATTCTATTTTAACTTTAAGTTATATGTTAGATTTATTATTTTAGTCATCCTGGAGAAGAAATAGTGTGAAAAATGTGATGACAAAAATCCTTAAAATCCCTGTCTTGCTACTTGGTGTCACTAATTGGATTGCTTTTAAAAAACTTTCTTTTTCTTAAAAAATATTTATTCTTATCTATTTATTTATTTGGCTTCACTGGGTCTTAGGTTGTGGCATGTAGGATCTAGTTCCCCAACCAGGACTTGAACCTGGCCCCGTGCATTGGAAGTACAAAGTCTTGGCCACTGGACAACCAGGGAAGTCCCTGGGCTTTTGATTTATAGATTCTGCTAGATGTTTAGAGGCATGTGACACTAGGTTTAATAATCACATTCACGTAATCCTTGCAATTTATTTATTTGTTTCTAAATCTATCTTTGGAGGATGTAAGAAAAGGAAAAAAATATCACAATTGTGGTAGGCAAAGTTAGCATTGTTGTCACTGACAGAGCACTTGAGAAATGTGACCAATAATTGATAAACAGTTTTGGTGTCCAGTGTGGGTACCTTTAGTAAAAATAAATTTAAAAAAATCTATGTTTCAGACTCTGTAAAGATTAAAAAATAACTTTTTCACTTTTCAGATATGGTCTCGCAAGGTGGTTACACTACAGACTATTTGTTTCTTGGAAATTTTATATATACGGTAAGATCATCCATGTAGATTGTCACTTTTCCTAGTGTTTAATGAAACAATTAAAGCATTAGTGACAGTAGTGATTTTCAAGAAGGCACTGTTATAATGGTTGCATTATTTATGTTTCTAGAAACGTGAAATGCATATACATTTGTTGTTGTTCATGCAGGCGGTACTCTTCTGTGTCTTGTCATTACATAACTTGCCTTGTCATTACATAACTTGCAGTCTGCCTTTCAGGGCTGCTTGTGTAGATAACTCACCATTGTTTATTCAACTAGTCTTCAGCTAGTGGATGTGAAGGTTGTTTGAGATCCTTTGCCACTATGAACAATGCTGCAAAGATGATTCTTTGTGCCCATGAGTAACTATATCTTAGGATAAATTTCCAGAAGTGTAATTTCTGGATCAGAGGGTATTGTGAATCTTGAAAAACCTTGGCTATTTATCCCTAGTAGAGTTGGCAGAAATTTAGTGATAGAAATATTTGCTTCTCCACCATAGTTCAAGGCCAGTGGACGTGATCATATCACACTTTCTGATCTAGTCAGCAAAATGATAGTTTTGCAGTTTTTGCTTTGAAGGTCAGCACAGTCACAAGAGATTGTAATCCACTTCTAATCTGAGTCAGATCTTCCACACTGCTCATAAAGAATATAAATAGAAGAGCTGAAAACATAAGCATGGGATTTTCATCATATGGTACAGAGCTGCCAAATAAGGAACACTTATTGAAAAGTGTAGCATTTTCTCTATTACTAAAATGCAGCAAAACACTTAGCAACCTAATGACATCACAGCTCAGCAGACGTGGTGGAGAGCCATGGGGTGAGGGGTCAGGAAGCAGGTGCAGAGGTGCAGATTCTGATGGAAAGTTTTAATACTTTTTCTCCAATCTCTTTCCCTTCGCATTGCACCTGGCGCCTTGCACAGTATGTTGTTGTCACTGTTTGTCTGAAAGCTGGTTTGGAGACGCTGTCTTGGAATAAAGTGAGTATTTGTTAAGATATTTCCTCAATATAGTATAGTTGTTGGCATGCTGATGTCCTTCTTCAGCTTCAGAAAAGTAATAAGCCTTTTTTTCCTGGTCTCCACATTTTACTTCTTGTGTTACATGTTTGAATGATGATTTAAACCAGAGGAAAGGCATACTAGTCATCTAATGGCTGTCGAATATTCATTTTCCTGCCTTACGTTTGAAACAGATTCAATTTATCATGACATTAATTGAGACCCTTAATTCACTATTATCCAAGTACAGAATGATAAGAGAGAATTTAGCAAATACAGAAAAAAGGAAAATACATATCGCTTATTCCTTTCAGTGTCAATGATGTTGACATTTTGGCTTCTTTGTCTTTGTTCTATGTAGTCTCCCCCCACCCCTCTATAAAAACAAGATTATAATGTACCTAATATTTTACAAGTTGCTTTTTTTCACTTAATGACAGATCTTTAATGTTTTTCCAAGTTTTCAATTTTTATGCCTTATTAATTGATGGAATAATGTTTCAGCACATGGGTGCTTGTTATTTGCATTACTGTATTTATTAAAAAATTTTGCATTATTTTTAGAAAATTGTTTTAACTTTAGTTACTGTAAATGATATATAATCAATACTGTTATCAATACAGATGTACTTACAGATATGAGTAATGATTTCCTCAGGATACTATTAGAAGTGTAATTTCTGATAAATTAAGCAGAATTTTAGTTTTTATGACATCAATAGTTTAAATAAATTGTATGTGTATCTGCACATACATATTTACATTTATAAATAAGTTGTGCCTCAAGTTGTACTCAAAAAGTTTCTGAGAGAAAATGAATTTTTATGTTTGTCACTTTTGAAGAACTAAGTTGATGCAGCCTATGATATATTCCTTTTCTGATGCAATCAATTCAGATTTCTGACTGTCACCATCCCTACTGGACCCCAACACTAAGTTGGAACCAAGGAGTTATGAGAAAAAACATTTTATTACAAATTATAAGGCAATCTAATTGTATTATACCATATTAATGGAGCATAGACCACTTCTGTCATCTGCGTATACTGAACCTCATTTGTGAATAAGGCAATAGTCTAAGGCCAAAGCACACTTAGAACTACACGAGGTGTCTCTTCTGGCCCAAGATGGATTGGGCTCCTGCCTTCCAGCTCACCTGGGGGCTAAGAAGGAGTGGTGATGGAGGCAGGAGAGAGAAGGGCTTGTTTCTCACCTTTGCGCTGATGCTGCCCTGCCTATGGGGAGGGCTGAGGAGGCAGTGTCTTCACTGGGGAGGAGGGTGATGCTGGAAGCCACCGATCAGGTGCAGAAAGCGAGCAAGGGCAGAGAGACACAGAACACAACTCTAAGCAGCAGTGGGGGCTGGCTGCCTCCAGAAGGTGATGATCCCAACAGAGACCCATCCGAAAATACTCTCGAAGCCACACAGAATACCTCACATTGCATATGATACATGATGCTGACTCTAAGGGAACTCTTACAGGAAAACTCACTGCAGTTCTGGAGACTTTGAAGTTCATAGCTCAAACTGATCCTCTTCTCCATCATCTGTGTTATCATGAGACAGAGTCCTCAAGAGACCAGTTCTGTTTACTCTAATCAGAGAAAGAATTGTTTGGGTTAGAGGCTATTTTTAAGGAGTGTGAAAAAGTGCCTTTGAAAATGACTCCTAAGCAAATAATATACTTGGAGAAGTAGCAGATTTGGGGTTTTTTCTCTATAGTTTTTGTTCAGTATACTGCTCATTACTTAGTAACCTCTGAACAAAATATTAAGGAAAAGAACCAAAATCCTATTAGGATAAGAGGGCTTCCCAGGTGGCTCAGTGGTAAAGAATCCTCCTGCCAATTCAGGAGACACAGGAGACACAAGTTCAATTCCCAAGTCAGGAAGATCCCCTGGAGCAGAAAATTGCAATCCACTTCTTGCCTGGGAAATCCCATGGACAGAAGAACCTGGTGGGCTACAGTATACAGGGTCTCAAAGAGTCGAACACGACTTGGCAACTAAACAAAAACAATTAGGATAAGAACACTTGATCTAGTCTAGCCAGTTGCCTTATTATAGATAATATATCTTAGGCCTGCTCAGTTTAAGTGGTGTACCCACTGTGGCCAAGGGTAGAACACAGGTCCGCTAAGTCGTTTTCCTCACTATTCTCCTGCTAACACCAACTGCTCAAAGCAACAGATTACAGATCCACAGAAGGGTCTACTGTTTTAGCACCTATCATTGGAGAATCTGGTACCAGTTCCCAGACTCAGGCCTGGTCAGTGGTACTTCAGCTGTAGTCTCAGCCAGAATGGCATATACTGTTGATACGTACACAAAACCTACCAGTTCGAGTCAGTCTAATGATCACAACTTCTGCCATTGTTCCACAGTTATATGGAGCAAGTATGATACATTCAAATTTTATCTCTCAATGATTTGTATTTAAATTATTTTTTACTGTGAAAAACTTTGTATTAATAAACAGACAGAAGCCCAAGTCTCATTAAATCACCCACCAATTGTAATGAACCACATCTACTGAGAGTTGATCTTTATGCTGAAGACTCTGAACACCACTTGGCTTGGGTGAACAAAGTATAGTTGTTTTTGATACTTGCCATACAATGGTGCCTTGAGTTCATAGCAAAGTATTCTGAGAAAGATGTTAGGAAGTCTCAAATACCAACAAATTGAAAAATGATCAACTTATTCTTATGAGAACTTATGATTTGGGCAAATGGATTTTGATAGCTGATTAATAGAGTTCTTAAAAATGTCCTTTTAAATAGAGGAGGCTGAAATATTTCTGCTACTCTTCCGTCTGCAGTTTACCCATTTCGCCATTTGGGGCAGCATAATGATTTGGCTGGGGTTTTTTGCGGTTTACTCCTCCCTCTGGCCCACTGTTGCTGTTGCTCCTGAGATGACAGGACAGGTGAGTGTGCTCTAAATCTCTCCCTCCCACTTTCGAAAGACAGTCTTGCCAGAAACTGGGTTTCTGTTTGATAGTATTTTTCTTTTAGCACTTTGAATTTATGGACTCAATGTCTTCTGGCCTGATTAGTATTTCTGATGATAAATCTGCTAGTGATCTCACTGAGGATCCTTGTATGTGGTGATTTACTTCTCTCTTGCTGCTTTCAAGATTCTGTTTTTGTATTTTGAACGTTTCAATGAAGGTATTAAGTTAGTTAATACTATATTTAGGCTTTATATACCTGTTTATTTAATTGATTTAGTAGTTCTAGAGTCATATGACTGCAGTCATATGGATTCATATCCGTACCTTTCCTGACATCTCCAAGTTGTTTTTTTTTTGTGGAGGGGAGGAAACTAAAAGCTGCTCTTTGTACTCATTGTCGCCAAACTAAAAGATTCTTATTTAAATGTCCCTTATCTCTGCTTATTCGCAGGTCAATATGGCTCTGATGTGTCCACACTTTTGGCTGGGTTTTTTCATAGTCCCGATTGTGTGCCTGATTCAAAATGTAGCGTGGAAATCGTAAGTTGATAAATGAAGTGGTAACCAGAGAATATATTATCATAGTTAATTATCCTTTATAATTGTATGGCTCTCAAATTAAACACTTAGTTTAATGCCACCCTGTGAATATTAAATGTCATGGAGCTTATAAAGGGAGAAAATGCCGAGATTTAACAGCAATCAATTTAGGAAAAAAAGATGGAATCAAATGTATGAGAGGGAAATTTGGTAGAAATATTATAAAGTTCCTAATTTTTTTCTGAAAAGAGGTCCATTTCGTCACTCTTCAGTGTGGAACTCTTATCTACTTTACAGGAAACAAAAGGTGACACCAGATGATCACAGATTAAGAATTAATGATAAAATAAGAACTAGAAGGGAAATATTGAAATTAGAAAGTCATTCTTTACTTTAAAAAAATTTGACATAGGGGTCTTTCAAATCCAATTCTCCCAGAACATTTAAATATTAGATTGAAAAAGTGTTAGACATTCAGTCGTGTCTGACTCTCTTGCAACGCCATGGCTGTAGCCCACCAGGTTTCTCTGCCCATGGGATTCTCTAGGCAAGAATCTGGAGTGGTTAGCCATTCCCTTCTCCAGGGGATCTTCCTGCCAGGAATTGAACCTGGGTCTCCAGCATGGTAGGCAGATTCCTTCATTGTCTGAGCCAATATTATTAGATTTGTTGTTGTTCAGTTGCTCAGTCATGTCTGACTTTTTACAACCCCATGGACTGTAGCACGCCAGGCATCTTTGTCTTTCATCATCTCACAGAGCTTCCTCAAACTCATGTCCATGGTATTAGTGATGCCATTCAACAATCTCATCCTCTGTCATTCCCTTCTCCTCCTGCTTCAATCTTTCCCAGCATCAGGGTCTTTTCTAATGAGTCGGCACTTCACATCAGGTAGTCAAAGTATTGGAGCTTCAGTTTCAAAATCAGTCCTTCCAGTATATATTCAGGACTGATTTCCTTTAGGATGGACTGGTTGGATCTCCTTGCAGTCCAAAGGACTCTCTAAGGGTCTTCTCTAACACCACAGTTCAAAAGCACCAATTCTTCTGCACTCAGCTTTCTTTACAGTCCAACTCACATACATATATGACTACTGGGAAAACCATAGCTTTGACCAGATGGACCTTTGTCTGCAAAGTAATGTCTCTGCTTTTTAATATGTTGTCTAGGTTGGTCATAACTTTCCTTCCAAGGAGCAAGTGTCTTTAAATTTCATGGCTGCAGTCACCATCTGCAGTGATTTTGGAGTCCAAGAAAATAAAGTCTGTCACTGTTTCCATTGTTTCCCCATCTATTTGCCATGAAGTGATGGGACCAGATGCCAGGATCTTAGTTTTTGAATGTTGAGATTTAAGCCAGCTTTTTCACTCTCCTCTTTCACTTTCATCAAGAGGCTCTTTAGTTCCTCTTTGCTCTCTGCCATAAAGGTGGTGTCATCTGCATATCTGAGG
This sequence comes from Cervus elaphus, assembly GCF_910594005.1. Lineage (NCBI taxonomy): Eukaryota > Metazoa > Chordata > Mammalia > Artiodactyla > Cervidae > Cervus > Cervus elaphus. Next base: position 33,497,304 of record NC_057844.1, read on the forward strand.
TTGTTGATATTTCTCCTGGCAATCTCGATTCTAGCTTTGCTTCATCCAGTCCGGCATTTCTCATGATGCACTCGGCATATAAATTAAGAAAGCAGGGTAACAATAGATAGCCTTGACATACTCCTTTTCCAGTTTGAACCAGTTTGTTGTCCCATGTCTAGTTCTAATGGTTGCTTCTTGACCTGCACATAGGTTTCACAGGAGGCAGGTAAGGTGTCTGGTATTCCCATCTCTTGAAGAATTTTCCACAGTTTGCTGTGATTCACACAGTCAAAGGCTTTAGCGTAGTCAATAAAGCAGATGTAGATGTTTTTCTGGGCTTCCCCAATCACTCAATGGGTAAAGAATCAGTTTGCAATGCAGGAGACACAGGAGATGCGGGTTTGATCCCTGGGTGGGGAAGATCCCCTAGAGAAGGAAAGAAATGACAACCCATTCCAGTATCCTTGCCTGGAAAATCCCATGAACGGAGGAGCCTGGAAGGCTACAATTGATAGAGTTGCTAAGAGTCAGACATGACTGAGTGACTTCACTCACTCAGTCACTCAGATGTTTTTCTGGAATTGTCTTGCTTTTTCTATGATCCAATGGATGTTGCAGTTTGATCTCTGGTTCCTCTCGGTCAGTTCAGTTCAGTTCAGTCACTCAGTCGTGTCCGACTCTTTGTGACCCCATGGACTGCAGCACACCAGGCCTCTCTGTCCATCACCAACTCCTGGAGCTTGCTCAAACTCATGTCCATCGAATCGGTGATCCCATCCAACCACCTCATCCTCTGTTGTTACCTTCTCGTCCTGCCTTCAATCTTTCCCAGCATCAGGGTCTTTTCCAATGAGTCAGTTCTTCACATCAGGTGCCCAAAGTATTGGAACTTCACCTTCAGCATCAGTCCTTCCAATGAATATTCAGGACTGATGTCCTTTAAGATTAACTGGTTTGATCTCCTTGCAGTCCAAGGGACTTTCAGGAGTCTTCTCTAACACTACAGTTCAAAAGCATCAATTCTTTGGCACTCAGCCTTCTTTATGGTCCAACTGTCAAATTCATACATGACTACTGGAAAAACCATAGCTTTGACTATATGGACCTTTGTTGGTAAAGTAATGTCTCTGCTTTTTTTTTTTTTTTTTTTTACGCCGGTGTCGCCGCGCGACTCCACCGGGGCGGCCGCGCCTGCGCGGCAGCCAATGTCTCTGCTTTTTAATATGCTGTCTAGGTTTGTCATAGCTTAACATTTAGGAGTTCTCACTTCACATACTGTTGAAGACTAGATTGGAGAATTTTGAGCATACTTTGCTAGACTGTGAAATGAGTGCAATTGTGCAGTAGTTTGAACATTCTTTGGCATTGCCCTTTATTGGGACTGGAATGAACACTGACCTTTTCCCATCCTGTGGCCATTGCTGAGTTTTCCCTATTTGCTGGCATATTGAGTGCAGCACTTTAACAGCATCATCTTTTAGGATTTGAAGTAGCTCAGTTCGAATTCCATCACTCCACTAGCTTTGTTCGTAGTGATGCTCCCTAAGGCCCACTTGACTTCACACTCTAGGTGTCTGTCTCTAGGTGAGTGATCACACCATCATGGTTATCTGGGTTATGAAGATCTTTTTTGTATAGTTCTGTGTATTCCTGCCACCTTTTTTAAATTTCTTCTGCTTCTGTTAGGTCCATACCATTTCTGTCCTTCATTGTGCCCATCTTTGCATGAAATGTTTCCTTGGTATCTCTGATTTTCTTGACGAGATCTCTAATCTTTCCCATTCTAATGTTTTCCTCTGTTTCTTTGCTTTGTTCACTGAGGAAGACTTTCTTATCTCTCCTTGCTATTTTTTGTAACTGCATTCAGATGGGTATATCTTTCCTTTTCTCCTTTGCCTTTTGCTTCTCTTCTTTTCTCAGCTATTTGTGAGGCCTCCTCAGACAACCATTTTGACTTTTTGCATTTCTTTTTCTTGGGGATGGTCTTGATCACTGCCTCCTATACAATGTCACAAACCTCCGTGCATAGTTCTTCAGGCACTCTGTCTGTCAGATCTAATCCCTTGAATCTATTTGCCACTTCCACTGTATAATCGTAAGGGATTTGATTTAGGTCATAAGTGAATAGCCTAGTGGCTTTCCCTACTTTCTTCAATTTAAGTCTGAATTTTGCAATAAAGAGTTCATGATCTGAGTCACGGTCAGCTCCTGGTTTTGTTTTTGCTGACTGTATAGAGCTTTCCATCTTCAGCTGTGAAGAATATAATCAATCTGATTTCGGTACTGACCATCTGGTGATGTCCATGTGTAGAGTCATCTCTTGCGTTGTTGGAAGAGGGTATTTACTATGACCAGTGCATTCTCTTGGCAAAACACTGTTAGCCTTTGTCCTGCTTCATTTTGTACTCCAAGGTGAAACTTGCCTTTACTCCAGGTATCTCTTGACTTCCTACTTTTGCATTCTAGTCCTCTACGATGAAAAGGACATCTTTTTTTTTTTTTTTTTTTGGTGTTAGTTCTAGAAGGTCTTGTTAGAAGATCTCAATTTTTTTTTTTTTTTTTTTTTACTAAATCTAACAGAAAGGGGGTGGGGAAAAGACTAAGGTGTTAGAAATCCCTGTCTCCAATATTGAAGGTAATTTTAAATGTAAATGGAGAAGGAAATGGCAACCCAGTCCAGTGTTCTTGCCTGGAAAATCCCATGGATGGAGGAGCCTGGTAGGCTTGTAGTTCATGGGATCGCAAAGAGTCGGACATGACTGAGCAACTTCACTTTCACTTTAAATGTTAAAGAACTCATGAAATTAATAAAAATTTTAAAAAAATATTTATTTGTTTATCTGGCTGCATTGGGTCTTAGTTCTGGCACGCAGGATCTTAGGTGTGTCACGTGAGCGCTCTCGTTGCGGCACGACGATTCTGTAGCTGTGGCACACAGACTCAGTATTTGTGGTGTGCAGGCTCAGCACATACCCAGACACATCCAGGCTCTCACAGTCAGTCATCAGTGTTTGAGGTGGCTGGTTGCTAATTCACATTGTCCAAATCTGTAATGCTCTCGGGGCTTCCCAGGTGGCACAGTGGTAAAGAATACACCTGCCAATGCCGGGGACATAAGAGATGAGAGTTTGATCCCTGGGTTGGGACGATCCCCTGGAGGAGGGCTTGGCAACCCACTCCAGTATTCGTGCCTGGAGAATCCCATGGACAGAGGATTCTGGCGGGCTATAGTCCCTGGGGCTGCCAAGAGTCAGGCACGACTGAAGTGACTTAGCAACAGCAGCAGCAGTAATGCTCTCAGTTTCCAGAAAAGTAGGGGCTGCTGCTCACACGCAGACAGGACATGCTGCCTTGCATCCCTCCACACTGCTTGTAGCCAAGGGGTGTCCAGCTGTCATCCAGGAGGGGAGAAACCATCACTCCCAGTGTGCAGAGCGCATGTGTTATGTCCCTTTTCTCTTTCCGTCTCTTACAGGATTAGAAACACCTGCCACAGAACTTTGCTGGAGGACGTTCGGGAGATGGAAAGCAGTGGAGTTCAGGTACTTCGCAGAGACTCTGCACGGAGGTGAGGCAGTTCCCTTTATCCTGATTTTTGTGAAAAACCTGTTTCCCTTTTCTTTCCCCCTCCTCCCCTTTCCCTCCCAGGGGTATGGGGATTGACCCGCCATGGTTTCCCAGGTCCTCTTGGAATCTTGAGCATCGAATCCCCAGCAGGGCAGGCCCTTCTTCTGCTGCACCCCTCCACAGTCTTCCTTTCAATCAATGGCTTCCTGGCCCCAAATCCTGAGGTCCTCCTCACTTCCTCTTCCTCACATCCCATGCCCAGGGCAGGGATCTTGTCAGGAAATCTCATTCCTCTCATCAAGACTTTAACCTCTGCATGCACACCAGCTCCAGAGAGAGATCAGTTCCAACTGCTTGACATAACCTGGGAGCTGTCCTGAGTGAAAGGACCACGGGTCTACTCAGTAACCATGTCAGATGTTTGTTCTGGGCTTTCACTGGAGGCCTGGGAGTAACCTGGAGTTTCCAGTCAGCATTCTCTGAATCTGGAGTGTTTTTGCGGGGTTTCTAAGGCAAAGAATCAATCTTTGGAATATGCTGAATACCTACTACATTTAAGTGCTTTGTTAGGCTTAAAGGAAAGGATGGAAAACAACTGATGGTGTGGCTTGGGTAAAGAGACCCAAAAGCATATTTAAAAGTTCTAGGGGGAAGCAACATTGTAGTACAGGCAAATCTAAAGCAAATGAATGGGGTGATTAACAAATATCCATGTATTTGGCATCTACTGAATATGTATGATTGATAGTACCAAGTGTGATGAGAATGAAGAGTGGCTAGGACTCTCGCACAATCAGTTTGGATAACTGGTCATTCTAATCCGTTTAAGCAAACACCTATCCTGTGACCCTGCACCTTCATTTCTAGGTATTTACCCAAGAGAATTAAAAAAAAATACATCTACATATTCAGATACATAAAGCCATAAGAAAGCCTCAATCAGATTCAACCCCTAAAATATTTCACTGAGACTCATTAGCAAATTATAGTCCAACAGGCTTCTCTGTCCATGGGATTCTCCAGGCGAGAATACTGAGATGGCTTGCCATTTCCTTCTCCAGGGGATATTCCCGACCCAGGGATTAAACCCAGATCTCCTGCATTGCAGGCAGATTCTTTATCATCTGAAATATATATATATATATTGATATGTATAAATATATACATATAAATATAAATATGTATTTATATGTATATATATATTGATATGTATAAAACTGTGAAAAATCAAAGATGAAGAGAGACTCCTCAAAGCTGCAAAAGAAAAGAAGTTCATGACACAGAAGGGGATGCCCATGAGGCTATGAGAGAATTTCTCAGCAGAAACCTTCCAGGCTGAGAGAGAGTAGGGTATCATGCTGAAGGAGAAAAAAAGTACCAACCAAGAATACTTCACTCAGCAGAGGTATACTTCAGAAGTGGAGAAGAGATAAAGAGTTTTCCAGACAAGCAAAAGCTGAAGGCATTTATTACCACTAGACTGGTCTTCAAAGGGGGACTCCCCTGGCAGCCGTGGTTGAAAATCCATCTGCCAATGCAGGAGACATGGGTTTGACCCCTGGTTCGGGATGACACCGCATGTTATAGCGCAACTCAGCCTGTACACCACAACTACTGAGCTCACACACCACAGTTGTTGAAGCCCAGGCGCCCTAGAGCCCATGCTCCACAACCGGAGAAGCCACGGCAATGAGAAGCCCACACACTGCAACTAGAAAGGAGAGCCCACTCTCCACAACTAGATAAAAGTGCGCGTGCAGCAACGAGGACCCAGTACAGTCAAAAAGAGAGAAGGAAATGTTAAAGGGGCTTCTGTAGGCCAAAACAAAAGGGCACTAAGAAGGAAAAGGAAAAGATGTGAAAGTATAAATCTAAATGGTAAAGGTAAATAGTCAGATTCAGAATAATCTGATGTGAAGGTGGTGAGCTTAATCACTTATAAACCTTCACTTAATGTGAAAGTTAAAAGACAAAAGTAGTTAAAATTACTAAAACCACAACCATTTGTTGATGGATACACAAGATAAAAATATGTAAATTGCAACATCAATATACTACAGCACTGTTGTTGTTTGTTTTAGTTGCTAGGTTGTCTCCGACTCTTTGTGACCCCATGGACTGTAGCCCGCCAGGCTCCTGTGTCCATGGGATTTCCCAGGCAAGAACACTGGAGTGGGTTGCCATTTCCTTCTCTGGGGGATCTTCCCAGTGCCGGGATCAAACCCATGTTGGTAAAAGTGTGAAGTTTTAAAATGCACTCTAACTTGAGTTTTTATCAACTTAAAACAGACTGTTACCAATATAAATTGTTTTGTGTAAGCTTCATGGTAGCCACAAAGCAAAAACTTATATTAAATACACAAAAGTAAAGAAAGAGGAATCACACTTATCACTATAGAAAATCATCAGCTCACCAAGGAGGAGAGCAAGAAATTAAAAAGTTGTAGGAGTTCAAGATTCTCGGTTCTCTCGCTGTTGGCTTTCCTGCGTGGTCCCCTAGTCAGCCTTGGGATCTGGAGAAGCTCTCATGCCCAGAACTGACCTGTCTTGACATACATTGTCAAGAGTCTCAGACCAGGACTACCCTGGTAGTCCAGTGGTTAAGAATCCGCCTGCCAATGCAGGGGACACAGGTTTGATCTCTGGTCCGGGAACTAAGATCCCATATGCTGACCCCTGGTCTGGGAAGATTCCACATGTTGCAGGGCAACTAAGCTCACACTCTGCAACTACTGAAGCCTGTGCACTCTAGAGCCCGTGTGCCACAAAAAGAGAAGCCACTGCAGTGAGAAGCCCTCACTCACATGACTAGAGAAAGCCTGTGCAAAGCAATGAAGACCCAGTGCTGTCATATTAAAAAATAATTTTAAAAAGAGTCTTGAACCACTCTAGATGATGGCTTTGCCATAAGAAAAGGAAACTGGGACAAAGATTTTGAAAATACATGCCATAAGAACTCTAAGGTACTCTTAGAGGCCTGAGGGGAATAGGACATTCATTGTCCAGTTCAGCTCTTTGGAGAAATCAGTTAGGATTTCTGCTATACATGAAGCAGTTATGTACGGATGTGAGAATTTGACCATAAACAAGGCTGAGTGCCAAAGAATTGACACTTTCAAATTGTGGTGCTAGAGAAGACTCTTGAGAGTCCCTTGGACAACAAGGAGATCAAACCAGTCCATCCTAAAGGAAATCAACCCTGAATATTCATTGGAAGTACTGATGGTGAAGCTGAAGCTCCAATACTTTGGCCACCTGATGTGGAGAGCCAACTTATTGGAAAAGACCCTGATGCTGGGAAAGATTGAGGGCAGGAGGAGAAGCAGGTGACAGACGATGAGAAGTGGGTGACAGAGGATGAGATGGTTGGATAGCATCATCAACTCAATGGACATGAGTTTGAGTAATAGTGGGATATATATATATATGGGCTATAGTGAAGGACTGAGGAGCTTGGTATGCTATAGTCCATGGGGTCACAAAGAGTTGGACATGACTTAATGACTAAACAATAAAATAAGAGATGCTCACAGCAAAATGCTATTTTAGAAGAAGCATCTTACCGAGAGTGTCTGGATAATATCCAGTTTATTTTAAATGTAAGAATATTCTCCAAGTGGTAAGGAAGATTTTTTTTCACTTTTACCTTGAAACTTTTTTTTCCTCCAACAAATCCCTTTAAATCTGCTTCCCAGGTGGCACTAGTGGTAAATAACTTGCCCGCCAATGCAGGAGACACAAAGATGCAGGTTCAATGTCTGGGTTGGGAAGATCCCCTGGAGTAGGAAATGGCAACCCACTCCAGTATCCTGGCCTGGAGAATCCCATGGACAGAGAAGCCTGGTGGGCTACAGTGCATGGGGACACAAAGAATCAGACATGACTAAAACAACTTAGTATGCAACGAACTAAAGTCAGTCTGTGTTTGATTTAGGCCCAAGGTGGAGGAGGTGGATCTCCAAAGGTCTGTGAGTCCCAGGTCCTGTAAGGTGGTTTTCCGGAACAACTCTGTGGACCTAGGTGCCCCACGTAAGTCACACACTCCACACGGAGATGCCATTGACTCACAGAAGGAGGGGCGGTTAAACGTGAGGGCCTCCTCCTTGAAGGCGCATGCTGAGTGAAATAAGCCAGACACGAAAGGACAGGTACTGTGTGACCCCACAGACATGAGGTCCCGGAGCAGTCAGATTCTCAGAGGGAGAGCAGGCTTTCCAGGGGTGGGGCGAGGGGAGTCTCAGGTGGGAGAGGCAGAGAGTTCCGGGGCCAGAGGGTGGGGGTGTCTGCACAGCCTTGTGTCTGTTCTCTGTGCCACTGGACTGGACGCTTCCTATCCTTAAGATGGTAAACTTTATGCCTCATGCATTTAACCACATTTTTAAAAAGGTAGGTAACCGCCTGAATTTTTTTAAACCATTAATGCAGAACAAGGAGACCATTTAAAATGTGAACACATCTTCATTTTACAAGGTGGGGCTGCTTTCACATTTTTATTTTTTACAGCCCTCCATGTTTCTGCATCTAGAACATTTGAGATAAAGTGAAGGACAGTGGTTTTTCCACCTTTGGCAGTTTGCATTGCCGACAGAGCCTGGACTTCTGCTTGGGCAGGGGAGGCCTCTGTCCTCAGAAAATCTTCTCAGAGACTTGCTGCCAAGGGCACTCCCTCCTGTCCCCACAGCTGCGCAGAGAATCCGTGACACCCGAGAAGTGCCAACCCAGATTCCACCTTGAGATTCTGGGTGGAGCCATCCCGAGTGGGAGGAAGGTCATCCCTGGCAGTGGGAAGCCACTGATACCTGCATGCACTCCAAGACTGTGGTGAAAATGGCCTAAAACAGTGGTGCTCCATGCACTGTCCTTAACCCAGGAGCAGAAGTGTCACCTGGGAAGTTGCTAGAACTGTTGGCTCTTGGGCCCCACTGCAGACTCACTGAATCAACCCTCTGGTGGTGGCGCCCACTCTAGTTTGAGAACCGCTGGTCCTGCCTTTATGCGGGGTACTAGGCTTCTCACCAGTTCCGGGGTGGCTCTCCATGCAGAGAAGGCTGTGGACCACCACATCCCTCTCTCCTTCCACACACAAGCACATAAGCCAGTTCACAACACGTGGACACAAGTTACTTTTTCTGCTTCTAAAGAGCATGGCCACTCACAAGTAAATCCACTGTCATCGGTGAGCCGTAGTAAACCTTGGGAGTGTGTGGAAGCAGCATGTGCTCGCTCTGGGTCATGTTTTAATCTAAATGTATTAATTTTGTTCAAATGTGAGACTGCTCTAGGTCTGACCTGTCAAGGTCAGAAGTTAGAGAAGAGAGGAAATAATCGTCAGCTCTCCTCATTGCCCCATGAGAGCCGATATCTCTTTCAGAAATGATTCTAGGCTTGACTCTCCCAGAGAGACAGTGCTGGTCAATGAGTTATTCCCTCTGGGAACTTCTACCCATGACCCTGTTATTCACGTCAACCCAAGTAAACCACTTTGAATTCCTAGTTAAATCAGCTAAATTTTAAAACAGAGGCATTTCCAGCATGATGGACCTTTTTTTTTTTTTAACCAAGTTTACTATTAATACTGCATGTTGTCCCCCAGCATGTTTTCAGCTTCAAAACTTACCTTTCTGGGTTTCAGTTGTAGATTTTAGTTTCAAGACTCAGACTGTTCCAGGGCCTCTTCTCTTGAATGGTGGTAGGAAAATGTAGTGAGGGGCCTGTGGGTCCCCTCTTGAGCTGCTCAGACTAGGCTGGGCCACAGCCCCATAGAGACAGGCACGAGCTCCTGAGCCCCTTGGCCAGGCTGCATCCTCCAGGACATGGCTCTCAAGGAGCATCGGGCACCACATCAGAATCCTTGGGAGAACTTTAAAAAGCACCCAGCCATGTCCAACCATGCAGATCCATTGGCCCCAGAAAGATGGATGCAGAAAAGTCTTTGTCGGTGGTTCTGACGCAGCTAGGTTTGCAAACTGCCCCAACGCCAAGCCCTCCCCAGACCTCGCCACTCTCCCCGCCTCAGCCACCCTGCCTGAGGTGGCCAATGTGTCCCAGTCAGGGAGGGGTTTTGATTTCTGTCACCAGAATGTTCACTGTACGTATTTGCCTTCTAACAGCATCCCCCATGCTTTGCTCTTTCAGATGGGTATGCGTTTTCTCAGGTAGAACGAGCTGTGATTTCTCAGGAAGAACTAGTCCGATCTTACGACACCACCAAAAGCAACCTCCAGGGGACTTTTCCTTCTGCCACCTTTGAGTAAGAGCTGGGTCTCTGGGTCCTACCCTTTTGTGTCTGTTCTGGGGACAGCTGCAATGAGCCAACGTTCCTCAACACTCCTGTGACTCTGGCCAGTTTGTTATTTCTATACTGATTAAATCATTACCCTTGGGTATAGATGATGGGGAACCCTATGTGCTTTTTCTTAATTTGTCTTCAATGTTTTACCTAATTTATTTATTTTTCCTGTAGCTGTGAGATGATTTATCAGTTGAGTCTGAAGTATAAAATTACAAAGTATTATGTTTTACCAAAATTTAAACTTTTGGTACAGGTTGTTTTGGGGAAAAAATGTCAAGGATGTTATGTCGCATAATAAACTTGTCTTGCTTCATTGGAAAGGGGTCATGCAGGAAAGTCACAGACTAAGGGGTGCAGGCAGCATATAAAACATTTTTCTAAGTAGAATGTCCTGTCCTGTTATGTTGGAGTTTTATCTGATAAGTATGAGAGTGCACCATATTCTTGATTTCAATGAACTCATGTAACGAGTATAGTGTAGACTGACCTTGAGCCTCAAAACCAGGCGTACGAGAATGACTGTGTCTCATCCTCCCCTGATTCCCCCGCACATCAGGGCCAGTAGAAAATTCAACCTCATTCTTTTTTTTTTTTTTTTTCACTCTCAGTCATTCTTGTGATTCTGCCTCAGGTGTGTATGAACTCTCCAGGGTTTCAGATGCTGCAAAGCACTAGGCTCCTCCATTCTTTTGTCATCTGCCCACACAGGTCACCATTAAAGACACGTGCTTTCTTTTGGCCTGGCCATTTTATGAGGCGTCTGTGCCAGGGATAGTGCACCGGAGCCTTTGGGGAGCTGGGACCCCCATGCCCATGGTCTAACATTCCTGTCTTAGGGCACACTGTCTACCCAGTGCACTCTGAGGGGACAAAGAGATGTCTCTCAGATCTCTCCTGTAGTCCAAGGTAGAGAGCACCCTTCCTCAAGCCCTGTTCTACCTCTTGAGTTTTTAGAAGTGAAGACCGAGAATTTTTGTAAACTAAGTCGATTTTCTGTGCTGCCAAAGACCCTTCTTGAGGAAACAAACCGAAAATCCTGAGACCTGTTTGAATGGAAATAAGACAACGAGGAAAACACTGGGAGAAAAGCCCATAAATACCTCAAAAAGTTATCCAGAAAGATATAAAATGTGGTATAGCCATAAGATGGAATGTTATTCAGCTGTAATAAGAATGAAACACACACAAAATGGAAAACCTTAAAAACATTATGCTAAGTAAAAAGAAAGCCAGTCCTAAGGCGGCTCACGGGCTTCCCTGGTAGCTCAGTGGTGAGGAATCCACCTGCTAATGCAGGTGACATGGATTCGATCCCTGGATCAGGAAGATCCTTTGGAGAAGGGCATGGCAGCCCTCTCCAGTATCCTTGCCTGTGAAATCCCATGGACAGAGGAGCCAGGTGGGCTATGGTCCGTGGGATCACAAAGAGTCAGACACAACTTAGCGACTAAACAACATCAAGGGGCCACATACAACACGATTCCATTCACAAGAAAGTCATAAGCAAATCTACAGATGTAAAGTAGACTAGTGGTTGCCTAGGGCTGGGGGTGGAGGGGCTGAATGGAAGGTGGGGCGATTGCTCAGGGGCACAATGTGTCTTCTGAGAGTGATGAAAATGTTGTACATTTGGATGGTGGTGCTAGTTGCACAATTCTGTAATAGTCTAAAAATACTGAACTATGCACTTAAGGGTGGATTTTCTGGTATACAAATTATATCTTAATAAAACCATGAAGTTTTTTAATCACCTATTTCAAAAGTGATAAATTCAGACATTTCAAAGCTACCACGTCCATGCTTTTATGTGATTGTAGCAAAAGTTTATTATGCAGATAGTACAGGCTGCACACTTTGCTAGGGGTACCAGCAGGAAACAGGAAAAACAAGTTGCCTGACACCATGCAGGTTACAGTGTGCTTAGGTAAAAAGTATTACATGCCTACTTTACTTTGACAGCATCTCACTTGTTTCCTGAAAAATATCCTTTCTCCAGCCAGTGAGGCTTACTGAGAAAAGATTTCCTGACCAAAAACCAAGCCAATGATGGACCATCCTATGTTAATTATTTGGGAAAATGTCTTGTTCCAAAGCTCCTTGTTAAAACTTCATTTCTGGGCAGGAAGCCTTTTTGGGAGGCTTCTTTGTGGAAAGGAACTTATTAATATTAAAGACATGTGCGGTCTCTTGCTGGCCTGCGTTTTCCAAGGCTAGTTGCTCAAGCTTTCCGTCTACTGTTGCTGTTTGATTGGTTTCTTAAGAACTAGGACACCAGGTGGTCTGTCCATTGCCTGGAAACATAGGCCAGCCTCAGCTTCAAGCGGCCGCGAGGATTTGATCCTTTCGGGGGATGTCTGCACCTGGTCCACTACTGATCCACAACCTAGTATTAATAGAATGAAACACAATATTCGCCGGCAAATAAACGATTGTACACCCACGCTCTGAATTTGGGTTTTGAACCTCTCACGTTGGTATTTTTGTCTAGTTACCTTAAAGTTTTTTACATTTATGAACTGTGCACAGAGACAGCAGCCACATTTAATACTCTGAAAACCAAAAACAAACAAAAGTTGAGTAAGATACCCTTGGACAAGTCACTGCTCAAGAATTTTGTTTCGGCAGAGCACGGATTCCCTGCACGTTCACCTCTAGGCCGCCTCTTTTCTGCGCAGGTGGCTAGAAACCCGGGATGCTCCGGGAATCCAGGCGCAAGGAGCGTGCGCAGGTGCGCCGGCGCGGCGCGGGGCGGGGCCGAGCGGGGAGGAGCGGCGCGCGCTGGGAGGGCGTGGGAGTGCGCGCGGGCTGCAGTCCCCGGTGGTTCACGCAGAGCCGGCGGATCCTTCCAGTTCGCGAGGCGAACGCCACACCCGACGGCAGGAAGCAGGCTTCCCGAGGCGCTCCCAAAGTTCAAGCAAGGGGCGTCCCTCGGCAGCCACACCTCTTCCCAGCTCCTGAAAAGCCCCCTAAGTTCGCGGCTTCCTGGACTCTTTTTACCAACCCTGGTCCCTCCAGCCCCACCAGTTGAGTGCGGGACGCCGGGCCAGCCGGACCTAGGAGGGGACGGGGTGACTGGCTTCGAAAGGGTCGGGGCTCGAACCGATGCGGGGGCGACTCGGGCGCTGGAGGGGCGAGACCGGCCTTCCCTCCCTCTGTGCACCCCCTTGCAGCCGCAGGTGAGCAGGTCTGCGGCGGGCGGCTACGGGGAGCGGAGACGGAGGTGGGCGCAGGGGTGTGCACAGGTGTGTGCGCTGCACGTGCTTGTGCGTTCACTAGAGGGGAGAAGCGCCCCGACACCCCGTTGGGCATCGCATGTCCTCGGACCCAGGGGTGGGTCAGCCGGAGCCGGGCATGTCTCTTCCGAGGTCCAAGCTCGCGGCTGTTCTGCGCGGGGACGCACAGCTGGGCTTGTTAGAGACTCAAATTCGCGGCGCACCCGGCTATTGCGGCTTTGAAAATTCAGCTGTTCCCCGACTCGCCGCGGGGTCAGCCAGCCAGTTCAGTTGGGGTCTCCACGAGCACGATGCGCTCTGGCCCGCAGGGGAGACTTAGCCCGGGCGCCCAACTATGGGTTTTTGCACGCGAGGAGCGCGCGGGGCCTCGGACGCACCTGCTAGCCGATCGTTAGTTTCCTGGCCCCTTAGGCGCCCAGGTCTGGCTGAGCTTCATGAGAGTGGCTAGGATCTAGAAAGCCGTGTCCGCGGTGCACGCTTGGTGCCCAGTTCGGAAAGAGCATTGTACGTGCCTTGGGTCTCTGGGGTGGCCCTGCTGTTGGAAGCCGCTGGGTTGCATTCGCAGAGGGGAGCCCTGAACCCCTGGGCTTTTCAGGGCAGACGAGGGCCTCAAGAAGCCTTTGGATTTAGACAGTGGGGATTTAGACCGTGGGGAGCGTGCTGCCCTCCCCTCGTGATACAAAAACAATTTGTCTGCAGTTCCTCCGTGGTGCAGTTAATGTGCATAGCTGAAGGTTGTGTTACTCCTCATCCTCCACCTTTGACTTGGAAAAAGTAAGGATTGGCTACTGTTTTCACCTGCCCCGTATGGAGCGGGCAGAAGTGTTGGGGTCGTGAGGGTGTCCTCCCTGGACCAGGAAAACATCAAGTGCAAGGTTGAGGACTTAAAACTTCTAGCTTCAATGGAAGCAAATCCTTCTGATTGTTTGGGTTCACCCAAGTCAAAGGGGGAGTATTATTCAGTAAAGGCACACTTAGTTTTCTTCTGCCTTTCAAGAGATTCTGTTTGAAAACAGATGGGTGACCTCATCATGATAAGATATGGTTTTGTTGGCTGTGAAGTCTTAGGAAGATTTTGGGCAGCCGCACAAATCCATCTCTGAAAAGCAGTGCCTTGTGACTTTGGGCAGAGGGAAGCTGGAGGGGTGGAACAGGTGGAGACTGGCAGTAAGGTAATCCCCTAGGCATGTCCCAGAGGACTGGGTGGGTACATCCCAGCAGAATCCACCCCAGCACCCGGGGAGCCAGCTTCTCAAAGTGATCCGACCTCCCGCTGATTGTGGTGTTGATTATTTAGTGTTGTCGCTGGGAGACCAGTGTTTTGTATCTGTGGGACCTCTTGGATGCTATGTCATTCAGCCACGGTCAGTCCAAATTGTGCAAAAACAAACCCTTCCTGGGATGTCAGGTGCACACCTGCTGCGGTGCTCAGACCTCAGGCTTGAAGAGATGGAGATGTGGCTCTTGAGGTGGTAAGTAAGGAAACTGATTCTTTGAGCCCTGTGTTCTGTTTCCTCCTCTCACCAAAATCACATGCATGAAAAATACTTTCCCAGAAGCCTGCTGTCTGGCTTTTAGTTTTGTTCATGTTCTTTAGCTATTTGAACTTTTAAAACATCAAATTCCTGAAGCTTCTAGTGCAAGTGGTAACAGCAAATAAATACAGACCTTTCTCAGCACTCTTCTGATCACATTATTTTGATTATTTCTCTGAAGGGGGCTTTATTTTTTTTAATGGCCCCTTTCTGTTAGTTTGTTTTGATAGTTGCTTATTTGACCGCCTTAGATCTAAACTAGGTTAAAGCAACATTCAAAACTCCCAGCTCTACACAGCCGTCAGCAAACACTCAACCTCCCGTCATTTGTTGTTGTTGTTCAGCTGCTAAGTCGTGTCTCTATGACCCCGTGGACTGCAGCACACCAGGCTCTTCTGTCCTCCTGTGTCTCCTGGTAGTTACTCAAATCCATGCATGTTAATTCATAAAATATCTCATAAGTAAGGATGGGGAATTAAAATTCATTCACTGTTCTAGAAATTGTTCTGAGTCAGGGAAAAAATCTACAGAAATCCTTTCCCTTGAAATAATGATTCAAAAATTTTAGAATGCTGCCAAGTCAGATGGAAAGACAGTAGGGGGCAGGAGAGATCTTTTTCCTTCTGGTCAGTAGCACTTTCCCTGAATAGGAAGAAAGAAGACATGTCCAATGTTGATGTTTGTAGCTTTTCCACCTACCAGATCTGCGTTTGTTTTGTCCACAGTTTATATATTTTTCTATTCCTCTTTCCCCCCTAGCACTGGGTGAGAATCAAATTGGCTGTGTATTAACAGCAAATCAAACATCTGGGCTGACAGTGAATATTTGTTTCACATGATTTACTCCCAGAGCAGCAATTGAGGCCTAGAAGAGCGTTCCATCCTGGTCATGCAGCTTCCTTCTACTTCAAGGTATTAGGATGTGTTCAGAGAGGGTTTTCCACTTGCCTGGGGGCTCAGACGGTAAAGTATCTGCCTACAGTGAGGAAGACCTGGGTTCAGTCCCTGGGTCGGGAAGATCTGGAGAAGGAAATGGCAACCCACTCCAGTATTCTTGCCTGGAAAATCCAATGGACGGAGGAGACTGGTAGGCTACCGTCCATGGGGTCACAAAGAGTCAGACACGACTGAGCGACTTCACTTTAAAGAGGGTTTTAGGGGGAAAAAATGGTACCTTTGTGCACAGAGTAGGAAATACTTCCTAGAAAGTACTGACTGGGAAAACAGATGCCAGTAATTCAAACAAATTGCAGGTGGTAGGCACTATATTGTGTTCAATAATTGTTACGTAGTTGTTGAGTCACTAAGTTGTGTGTGACTGCAGTCCCATGAACTGCAGCACACCAGTCTTCCCTGTCCTTCACCGTCTCCTGGAGTTTACTCAAAACTCCTTTCATCCTCTGTCGCTGCCTTCTCATTGTCAAGTTACCTGAATGAATTTATAAAAGGTGCTTTGGAAACAGTAGTATTCAACATTTTTAGCCCTGTTACCCAGTGATTAAAATAATTTTCCTATACCCTCTTGAATGATGAGAAATTTCAAAAGTGGTTTGTCTGTTTTTCTTATCAAAGTTTTTTTATTGGTGTATAATTGCTTTATGGTTAGTTTCCTCTTCCAAGTAGTCAGTGATCTGAAAACAGTGAATTTTATGCTTGCCCACCTCAGAGATTCAGAGGTGTCTGCCTGTTTCGGTTGGGAAGGAATCAGCTTCATGGTGGGCACAACTAGGACGTATCCTGTGACTAACAGGAGACAAATGTTAGTTTGTGTCTCTTGTCTTTGATCAGGCTCCTTGCCCTCTTTAGTTCACCTGTCTAGGCCATCTTCAGATCCCAGTAGAGTTATCACAATGACGTAACCTTGGCAACTCTGCCAGAGATGGTTGAATCCCCCTGCCCCAACCCACCCACGTGCCGACCCCCTGCAGAATCCGCCTGCCTGATCTCTCCTCCCTGCCTGGGGCTCCAGCGCCTCTCCACGGGTTCATCCAGTCAAGATGCCCTGCTGTCCGTTTTCAGACCTATGTGCCTTTGCAGAAGCTCCAGTCCCACCTGAAATGCACCGTCTCTTTCCTTCACCCAACCTAGATGCCTCCCTCCAGTCTCCTCTGAGCTCTGCTTGGACCTGTTTTAACATCACGTACATTGTCTCCATCTTGTGGACTAAGAGTCTCTTCACTCACATTTCCAGGGCTGCATGCGTGTTGTCCATTTGGTAGATGCTCAGTAAACCCTTGCCGGATAAATAGACTTCTGGCCAGGTCCAGGGCTGAACTTTTCTGCAGGTTTAGTTTGGGTTCTCTGGCCATGAGTGGTCCATAAACTGGAGTTTTAAAATTCATTCTTATGGAAGGCAGAGGGAAAAAAAAAATCCAGGTCTGAGTAATCACTTGAACCATTATCTTTTTTGTATCAGGCACTTTTGATTTCCATCCTATATTTCAGACAAAGTTCCTGAATGCATGTAGTCAGCTTGCCCTGGCCGAGCATTCAACAAGGAGCCCACCTTCCCTCGCATCTGTAGCGGCTGCTTCTCGTCTTCTAATCCCGCAATCTCTTGAATCCCAACCAGCTGAATTTCCTGATACTGATTTCAGAAATAGCTTTATCACAATTAACTAAAAGTTAGGCTATTCCAACAAAAAGCACGTTTCTTCTACTGGATGTGCCATTCTTTAACTTGGAGGGAAAGTTTTTTTACCTCTTTCCTGTACATAACACACAATTCCCTTCCTCTCTCACACATGCTTCTGCTGTTTTAAAATAGCAACTACAGCTGCCAGTAGAGACTCTTGGGGGAATTTTTAAGGCCACTAATCAGTTTCACAGCTGGAGGCCAAGCACGTTGCTGGGGAATATTTTTCGCATGACACACCAGGTGCTTTGACCTTGTCGGGGCAGCCAGAGGGTTAAGCTTAAGGAGCGGGGGGGAGCGAGGGCCGAGTGACGAGACCACCGGAGGCCCGGCTCCTTCCCCTGACCCCTGCACTGTGCAGAAACCAAGCCAGGCACCAGGGGGATCCCAAGTCCTCCAGGAGCCTCTGGGGGCATAGAGCTGGGGCCATGGGGACGCCCCCCCCCAAGTCCTCCCAGAGTCTCTGGAAGTGCTGGGAAGGTCAGAGCTCTCGATTCCTCTCTGAACTGAGCACAAGCCCCAGACTTAAAATGTATGCAGAAGCAAAGTCCTCCTTGAAAGACACCTCCTCCTACCCGATGTTGCTCAGCCTCCAGGGGCATCAGAACCTTGGAGGGTTCCTTGGAACATGGATTGCTGGGCCTCAGTCCAGACTGCTGTCTCCATAGGCCCAAGAATCTGCATTTCTGACCCATTCCCAGGCGACTGGAAACCACTGTTAGAACTTCTTTTCTATCCAATCAGTTTAGTTTCTTTCACTCAAATATTTACTCACGAGAAAGTTTGTTTCCCCCAGACACACAACGTGGATGTGGTGAGCAGAGCAGATGAAGAGAACAGAGCAGTGGTTACCAGAGGTGCCTGTTGGGAGAGGTGGTGACCGGTACAGGGGGTCAGTTGTCTGGTGACTACAGAAACAAAAGTTTTGGTGGTGAGCATGTTGGAGGCTATACAGAGACCCAGGATGCTCTGGGAATCCAGGCGCAAAACTTAACTCACAACTCTCAAGTTGTACATTTTTTTAGTTGACAGTTTTGGTGACCATGAAGGGACCCAGAGTGGACTTCCTTCCTTCACCTGAACTCCATGAGGAACCGGAGCTTTGGTACCAGCAGCGGCCCCTTGTGCCCATTCGCCTTCTTGGGGAATCCAGACGAATTTGGGTAAATCTCTCCTGGTTCTCGAATCTCCTGTGTTGGTTGAGATTCTGAGTTTTATTTGGTGGTGGAGCAGGTTAGCTGCCCCCTCCCAGTTGGAAAGATGCAGTGGGGGGGAGGGGGGCAGCTCAGGTGAAATATCCGGGGCATAACCACTCATGGTCTAGACACTGAGTGGGGCTCAGTTGGAAGATACTGAGAAATTCCCACCCAGTCAAGAGATACTGGGTGGGAGGCTGGGTGAAAAAACCCAGCAGAACACCCAGCCCGTGGAAAGGTACTGGTCGGGGGCCTCGACTGAAAGAAATCGAGGTATACCCGGGGCTCGGTTGGAAAGGTCCTGAGGTCACTCCATTGTAGAGGATTGAATGATCTTGGCTGAGAGCACAGGTAAGAGGCTGATCTGACGCTTTCCCTCAATTCAGCTGTCTTTATAGCATTTGTTGGGATAAAAGTATGGAAAATACATGAGAGCTTTGCTCTGAAGAAAAGGGACAAGACTCCTCCTGGCCGGTTACGGTTTTCTCAGGTGATGGAGAAATTTACTGGAGTGGTGGAGGCCTAGTCCTCATACCATGCAGTGGTCCCATAGGGAAACCCACTCATTAATTAAAATATTTGCTCGTCCAGGGGTTGCACATAAGAACTGGCCATTTAGCAACCTGAGCAGCCACGGTGGTCTTAGATTGCTGGAGGCAGAATCTGAGACACATAAGAGGGCCGAAATGACTCTAGGGTGACTCCTAGAAGAGTTAAGCTCACAAGCAGCACATGCGCCCACTACACCAGTTCACTAGTGATTTTTATCCGGACAAATTCAGCTTAAAATGGGAAATAGAATCTTGCAGAATCAAAAAGCAGGGGCATCAGGAAGCCAACCGCCGACCCACACCCCAGCCAAATTCATGTACAATATGTACGGAGCTCATACTTGCAAGTACCTAGTTAATTGGGGAATTTATACTAAAGGAGACCCTAACTTAAAATGACCAAACTGGCATTCTTTTGATATTCCAAAATTGATATTTTTGCATGCACAACTAGAAAAAGCCAGCTGTAAGATCAAACAGACTGAATGGAATGCTTGCTTTGAGTAGTATCTAGAAGCTTCTAAAAGAGGAAATAATAGAGTAACTTCTTTGCAGGAAACCAACAAAAAATTGCTTGATATGATATCAGAACTAGGAAAAGCCACTGCTGCTAACTCTGTCTCTCCCTCTGCTCCTCTTCTCTGTGAACTGCCAGACACTTTGTCCTTCAGCCTCCTGTTGCTCCTCTTTCCCCAGCAAAGGAGAATAAAAAATCAGAAGTGATTATGGCTCCCTTTAATGAGAAACCTATCACAAGGAGAGGTGACCCATCCTCAGTGTTGACCTTCACACCCTGGACCAGTACAGAACTTACAGCCATCGCTAAGGAATTTCCTGATCCCAGTCAGGATCCATTGGGATTTTCTAAGGAATCTGAATTAACCATCCAGGCCTACAAACCTGGGCTTTCAGATCTATATCAACTAATACAGCTATTAGTTTCTGAAAGTAAAGCAAGGGAATGGAGAAAGCCAGATGGAAACACCCCTTAATGAATTTTGAATCCCACAGTCCACAGGCTCATACTAAATGCAAGGAATTGGCTCAGAAATTATTCGAACTTATCCCAGAGCTTTTTTCAAAGACTGAGGACTGGACAAAAATTCAACAGTGCAAGCAGAGACCAGATGAATCAATCCAGATTATTATGAGGGATTTGAAAAAAACTTTTAAACAATATTCGGGTTTGACGCCTGAATCATTCTCCAGCCCCCAAAATGACCTCGTGCTTAACTCCACCTTTTTAGAAGGTTTAGATGAGGATTTGGCTACTTTGGTCAAAAGACACAATATAGGTTGGTCTGTGTTGTATACCAGTGGTCTCGTTACACTGGCTGACCAACTTTTCAAAACCATTAGAAAGAAAAAGGATTATCTACCAAAATCATGAACCTTCAGCTGTGCCAGTTAAGTACTCAAAGCCAGTTGAAGGTCAACCAACCCCCATTTAGTTCTCAACTGAGAGGAAAACAAAGAGTTTGTTTTTACTGTGGAAAACCAGGACATCAGAAAATGAACTGTAAGCTAAGAGGGGAAAAAAAAAAAAAAGGCAAGAGGGAGAACTGGGTTTTAGACCAGAATTCCGAGTTAAACAGGAATAGGGCTGCTGCTCCTAGGGAACGTGGGGAGCTTTCCCCCCATTTCCTCTCTAATACTCTGGGAGAAGTAGAAATGATTATAAAAGGGGAAACAATTAAAGCCCTAATAGACACAGGGGCCACCTTTTCAGTTTTAAGCCTTACCAAAATTAAAGGCACTCTCCCTCAGAGTGATACCTCAGTACAGATGGTAGGGGCTTTTAATGCGCCTATTAAGGCTCCTAAATCATTACCCTTAGAGTTCTACATAGGGAAACTTAAGGGAAGACATTCCTTTCTTCTAGTAGAAAGTGCTCCTGTTCACTTGATAGGTAGAGACCTATTAGAAGTTTACGAAGCCCGTGTTTCCTTTATTTCTGAGGGAGAAGTGTTTCTAGATCTAAAGGACAATCAGATTTCCTTCATCATATAATGTTTGTGACTCATGATGAGGATGATGCTGAACAAGATAGGTTGCTAGCCTTTAGTACCTAAAGAATTATGGGCACTTGATTCTGCTGACAACAGATGAATACATTCTGCATCCCCCATCAAAATTACTGTAGATAAAGATAAGCCTCTGCCCAATATTCGCCAGTATCCATTAAGGCAGGAGGCCATAGAAGGAATAAAACCTTTAATATCAGCTTACATCAAGAAAGGGCTCATTGTGCCTTGCACAAGCCTTTGTAACACTCCCATTTTGTCAGTTAGAAAACCAAATGGCAAGGGTTGGAGATTTGTACAGAATCTGACATCTATCAATGCTATTATTATCCCTCGACATTCTGTAGTGCCAGACCCCCATACTTTAGTGTCGTGGATTCCTAAAGACAGTAATTTCTTTTCTGTGATAGATCTCTGCAGTGCAGCTTTTAGTGTCCCTGTAGACCCTGGTGATTAGTATCTTTTTGCCTTTACTTGGAATGAGTGGCAATATACGTGGACTGTAATGCCACAAGGATATACTGAAAGCCCCACTTCTCCCAGATATTGAAAGCTGATCTAGATGCTCTGGACTTCCCTCATAAGTCCGTGTTGATACAATATGTAGATGATTTGCTGCTGTGTTCAAAGTCTTTGACAAACAGCCAGCAAGACACCTTGTATTTACTCCAGAAACCTTAAAGGGACATAAAGTGTCGAGAGAAAAATTGCAGTTCTGTAAGACTGGTAAAATATTTAGGACGTAGGGTGATGACCCAAGGACAAAAGAGCAGATAAAACCAAGGAGGGTCTTGGAATGCAGGAACAGAAAAACCAGACCCTTATCGTCCTTCCCTCCCCCATGTTGTAACTATTAATGGAACAGTATAACCTATCTCCCCTCCTACCCTATAGGGAGAAGGTATTTGCCCTACTCTTCCCCCACCCAGTATACATGCCTCATCCAATCAGCAAATGACCTGCAAGACCCCTATCCCACTCCTTGTACCCTGGGTATAAAAGTGGACTAAGGACTCCCTATTCAACGTTGGTTCTCCCTTGAGCTGGCCCGCTGTTCTAACAGTGTCTCCCACTCTAATAAACTTTATTTCCCTCTCATTCTGTCTCATGTCTGGAAATTCTTTTCCAACCTGTGCCTGGACCATGACACATAGGATCTCTAAGGAAGAGCTTCTGATTGATCTGGATGGAGTGAAGGGCATTCTGGCCTTCCCTGCCCCAAAGACAAAAAAGACAACTAAGGGGATTTTTAGGACTTGCAGGCTACTGTAGAAATTGGATTCCAAGTTTTTCCTTAAGTGCTCAACCATTATATAACCTACTCAAACAGGACCAACCTGAACCACTTTGCTGGAATGCAGAACATTCTGAGGCCACACGGAGACCTTAAAAAAACAAGGCCCCAGGCCTGGGGCATCCAAATTATGATCTGCCCTTCTTCCTCTTGGTTCATGAAAATAAGGGAACTGCACTAGGAGTACTAACTCAACCACATGGTGGTTACTACCGGCCCATAGGATATTATAGCCAACAGCTAGATTCAGTAGCCAGAGGCCTCCCCCCTTGCCTCCGGGGTATGCTATGTCAGATCACAGAAGAGACAGTCATGAGTCCCCCTCACTATCTTTGCTCCTCATTCTGTGGAAGCCTTACTAAATTCTCATCACACACATTACTCAACAAGTAGACTGACTTCCCATGAGATTGTCTTGCTCTTGCCAAATATGACTATTCACAGAAGCTTAACCCAGCTACCTTGCTGCTGGAGGAGTCAGGTATCGAAGATGAAAAACATGATTGTATTGTTTTTAACTGACAATCTTTCATCCCCCAGGATTGACCTCCCAGAAAGCCCTATGGATAATCCTGATTTTATATTATTCACCTATGGGTCATATTTGCGAGGACCTCAGGGGAAATACCAGGCTGGTTATGCTGTTATTTCTCCAGTATCAGTCCTTGAGAATGGTCCCTTACCTGATGTCTCTTCGGCCCGAGAGGCCAAATTAATAGTATTAACCAGAGCCTGCCAGCTGGCAAAAGGGAAATCTGCTAATATTTACTCCAAGAGCTGCTTACGCATTTGGGGTGGCACATGATTTTGGCATGCTTTGGAAACAAAGAGGATTTTTAACATCTGCAGGGAAACCTATAAAAATGGGAGACAAGTTGCAGAATTGTTGGATGCAATTCTGCTACCAAGTGCATTAGCTTTCATTAAGGTGTCAGGTCATTCAAGGGCTGACACTGCAGAAGCTAAAGGGAACTCTTTAGTAGATCACACCACCAAAACAGCAGCTCTGCAGAATGATAATAATCAATTAACAACTTATTTCCCTTTTCAGCTTCCTAGTAATCTTACTAACACCCTGTTAAATTTTCAGAAAACAGCTCCAAATGGAGAAAAAGATACTTAGAAACAAAAAGGAGGAAGGTTTGACTCCAATAAAGGGCTGTGGATAGGCCCAAATGGAAAGCCTATCCTTCCCTTTGGAGCTCAATACCCCACTTTACAATATATTCATGAGTTGGCTCACTGGAACCCAGATAAGATGATACTGTGGGGTAAACAATTTTATTGGAAGCCATCTTTCACTATAGCTCAGAAAGTTTATTCTAGGTGTAACTTATGTCTGAAATACAACTCAGGAAAGCCATTACATAGTTCTCAGGGAAACTTTCCATGACTAGCTGGCCCTTTTGAAATTTGGCAGATCGATTTTATCCAGATGCCCCCCTGTCAAGGTTACCAGTCCGTACTTGTCATGGTTTGCATATTTTTACATTGGATTGA
This sequence comes from Cervus elaphus, assembly GCF_910594005.1. Lineage (NCBI taxonomy): Eukaryota > Metazoa > Chordata > Mammalia > Artiodactyla > Cervidae > Cervus > Cervus elaphus. Next base: position 33,521,113 of record NC_057844.1, read on the forward strand.
GGCATTCCCATGCAGAAGGGCCACTGTGCAGTTGGTAGGCAAATTAATCTTAGAAAGAGTGACTCCCATTTGGGGAGTCCCTGCAGAAATACATAGTGATAGGAGAACCCATTTCACCGGACAAACTGTTAAGGAAATTTGCAAAATCTGGCCAATTATGCAGTATTTCCCTTGTGCTTACCATCCCCAGTCCTCTGGGCTGGTGGAAAGTACAAATGGAACAATTAAAATTCAGTTGGCTAAAAATCTAGATGCTTATTCCCTACCCTGGCCAAAGGCTCTTCTGTTGGTTCTTCTCAATCTAAGGTCTACTCCCTTTGGGAAGCATCCTTTGTCTCCCTTTGAAATTGTCGCTGGGAGACCAGTGAGACTAGATGAAGGATTGTATGAACCTATATTATTAAAAGGAGATATGTTACCTTATCAAAAAGGCTTAATCAAACTCCTAAAGGAACATTCTAAACTTGTTTCTGAAGCTCATCATAGTAATCTATCTTTGGATGAAGATAAGGTATCGCATGATCTGCAACCAGGAGATCATGTGTATTGGAAAAGACATCATATAAAGGACTCCCTGAAACCCAGATGGAAAGGCCCTCATCAGGTACTCTTAACTAACTCACATGCAGCGAAATCCAAGGGAATTGACTCTTGCTTTCATTTTTCCCACTAAAAAGGGGCCCCTGCTCCAGACTGGACTATAGAAAGGGCTACTGATCTCAAACTCACATCAAAACAATGCTCAAATAGAGGAGGAGCTGCACTCACTCCAGGATGAGAAGACGACGACATCAAGTAGACAGCTTGCCCAAGATGCTGGACCTGACCCGTATGATCATTTATAATGTTTTCCTGACTTTTGGGCCTTTGCATATGAATCAAATGTTTTCGTGGCATGGGTACAATCCTGTGCTCATTTTAAGAATCAGTCCAATTGTTGGTTTGTGGCCAGTTAACTGCATCTAGTACTTCTGAGTTGCCTTGATCTCCCCTTCAAGGCTCTGATTGGATAGCTCTTAGGAAATTTATTTTAAAAGAGAGATTTCAACTCTGTTTTGTCTACTCCTGATATTACTAGATGGGATCCTCTCAATTGGCCAATTAATAATACCTGCTCTGACCCTGGCCATAAGTTTAAGTTTTCTGTTAGGATTACTTAAGCTCATTCAGAGCAACAAGCTAAATCGCAATCAAAAACTGTAACGTCTCGTCTATTAAAAGGAAAACTTCCACGATTATGGGATGGATCCATGTGGTTAACACCAGGCTATGGTCATTTAAGTTTAAAAGCTCCCCTATGTTGGGGACAATTAAATCATACTAAAGATGACCAACCTAGAAATATCAGGAAACTAGGCTGGTTGCCTTACAAACAATGCCTACATACCCTTAGAGAGTATGGAACTGACTGGCTCAGACGACCAGAGATTTGCTGGGTTGCACCTAATGGAACTCAGTGGATTTGTGGTACTAATTTATGGCCTTGGCTTCCATCAGGATGGATAAGAAAGTGTACCCTGGGATTCTCATGGATGCAAGGTCTTATACATAACAAATTAGAGGTAACTCTAGCCAATCTACCATTGATGTGAGCCCGATGGGTCAAACGGTTTGTATTCCACTGGTATGACCACTTAGCAGCTATTCTTTTGCCTCCAGTAGGATTAGAGGATGTAATTGTCCATATCGAAGGCTTAACAGCTTTCACTCAACAAGTTTTAAATGACAGTAACCAGGCTATTAGCCTGTTGAACTCTGAGGTCTCTATGATGACAAAGGAAGTGCTACAAAATCGCATGGCCCTTGGCATCCTTGCAGCATCTCAGGGAGGCACCTGTGCCAAAATTCAAACTGAACGTTGTGTTTTTATACCTGATGAATCCTCTAATATAACACATTTGATGAATCATATGAAAAATCAGATTTCTGCCTTAGGTGACCCACTCCCTAGTCTTGATGATCTTTTAAAATGCTGGTTTGGTGTGGGATGCTCATGAATAAAATATTGTAATTCCACTAATGTTATTAACTTTACTATTTTGCCTGTTTTACAAGATTATTGTTTCTTGTATTACCAAGTGTATGACCGAGCTTCCGACCAGATTAATGATGACTAGATTTGAAGCAGTTGGTCAAATGTATAGTTCCATTTTAGATCAATGATTGTAGCCTAGGAGGCAGCACCTCAGATAGCTCTGAGAGACTGCTCCAAAGAAGTAGTAGGGGAAGGTCAATATATAGGATTTTGGTGAAGGGGGGAGTTCAACACCATTAAGCGTTCCTAGATATGGGAAGATGCAATGATAGGGAATACTTTCCTGGGCCATAACTAGAAGACAGGTGTCCAGAGATCTTTAACTATGAAGACCTAGTCCAGTAATAGCACATTGAGTGGCTTATCAGCTAAAACCTTCTTCAGAACTGGAAACAAGCCTCCCCAGCAGTGCGGGCCAAAATGGTCAAAGTATGGTTGGATTTATGACCACAAGGGGGCCATGTCAACTACAAATTGGCACTTGCCAAGATTGTTGCCGATGACTGTACAACAAAGGCATTCGCCATCTGCCTCTGCGGAGACCGAACCCTGCACTGTTGCAGCTGCTGACCGTCAACACCTCCTGAGAGGGTGCAGGGTGGAGTACGGCACTCTGCGCTCCAGGCAATCTGGTCAGACAGGTCTTTAGACAGACGTTTTAAGAACAGATTTTATGATCTCAATCCTTGCATCTCCTCATATCTAGAAAAGCAATAAGCCCCTTCGTGGTGACATCAGATCCTCGTGTCTAGCAGAAAATTTGTTGTTAAAGGAATGCTTAATGGTATTGAACTCCCCCCCTTCAACAAAATCCTATATATTGACCTTCCCCTACTACCTCTTTGGAGCAGTCTCCAGAGCTATCTGAGGTGCTGCCTCCTGGGCTGCAGTCCTCATTTTGCCCCAAATAAAACTTAACTCGCAACTCTCAAGTTGTACATCTTTTTAGTTGACAGCTAGGGAGAAATATCAATAACCTCAGATATGCAGATGACGCCACCCTTATGGCAGAAAACAAAGAACTAAAAGAGCCTCTTGATGAAAGCAAAGAGGAGAGTGAAAAAGTTGGCTTAAAACTCAGCATTCAAAAAACTAAGATCATGCTCTCTGGTCCCCTCACTTCATGGCAGATAGATGGGGAAACAATGGAAACAGTGAGAGGCTTTATTTTGGGGGGCTCCAAAATCACTGCAGATGGTGACTGCAGCCATGAAATTAAAAGACGCTTGCTCCTTGGAAGAAAAGTTATGATCAATCTAGGCAGCATATTAAAAAGCAGATTACTTTTCCAACAAAGGTCCATCTAGTCAAAGCTATGGTTTTTCCAGTGGCCATGTATGGATGTGAGAGTTGGACAATAAAGAAAGCTGAATGCCGAAGAATTGATGCTTTTGAAATGTGGTGTTGGAGAAGACTTTTGAGAGTCCTTTGGACTGCAAGGAGATCCAACCAGTCCATCCTAAAGGGAATCAGTCCTGAATATTTACTGGAAGGACTGATGCTGAAGCTGAAACTCCAATACTTTGGCCACCTGATGCAAAGAACTGACTACTTGGGGAAGACTCTGATGCTGGGAAAGACTGAAGGCGGGAGGAGAAGGGGACGACAGAGGATAAGATGGTTGGATGGCATCTCTGACTCAATGGACATGAGTTTGAGCAAACTCCGGGAGATGGTGAAGGACAGGGAAGACTGGTGTTTGGCAGTCTGTGGGGTCACAAAGAGTTGGACACGACTGAGCACCTGAACTGAACTGGCATTATTGGTTATACCAGTCGGTGTGTTCAGTTTAACTGTCTTGAAAGTGTGCTACTTGCTCAGTTGTGTGGACTCTTTGAGACCCCATGAACTGCAGCCTTCCAGATGACTGGAATTTCCCATTCAAGAACAACTGTGTTATGGACAACTTTTAGCCAGAAGATGGTGCTCAAGAGCCAAGATGGGAAATCTTGGCACATTTACGGCTTTCATTCTTTTCCTCTGTTTTGAAAGGCCTGGAGTCATACTCTTCAGTTTAGCCCTTGAGCCCAAAGTTCAGCAGCCAGATACATGTGAAGTTAGCCAAGCTAACAGGAATGGGTCCTCCAATGATGTGTTTTAACAAGCATACGATTGAGAGTTAACAATTTGTTGACAATAAGGAAATGTATAAATCAATCACCAGCATGAGAAAATGGGACTTGGGTCTGTTCTAACAAGCAGTGTACAATTGGTGATGTTGGTGCTGTGATGTTGGTCTTCGTGTCTGTATGGCAGATCACCCCAGATCAGAAGGAGCGGGGTTAATCCATTCTGTGAGTCACTGTTTGGCCATAAGACAGATTGCCTGAATGTGAAAAATTGCTGACCACGGTAAAGGGGTACAGAGCAGTGCTGTATGCCATTCTTATTCATGCAACTCTTTCTCCAAGTTTGAAGTTATTTGCAAGTAAAAAATAAAAACAAAAAGCAAGCTTCCTAGTTTACAGAGTCAGTCAGATATGACATGATTTTATCATTTGGATAACAGCAGCGCTGACACTGCCCTTAGCTTACTTCGTAGGAAAAGACACTCAAATACTGGAGTTGGCGGAAACCTACAGCCAACTGTGAAATGATAAGTCATGAGCATTAATCAAGGGAGTTTGAAGATTTGATATGTGTCAGCAATCTGAATCTCAAGTGTTCACAGTCTGAGGAATCTTAGAGTCTCCAGTGACCAGAGACGTGGCAGTGTGTCTGAATTCTTCCAGAGAGGCACGGGAAAAGGCGAGGAGCTAGGTTTTGGCTTTCTTTATTTGTCTTTTAAAAAGAATCTTCCAACTTAGTGTGCTTGCTCACTCTTCATCCATGACTCAGCCAGGATAATCCCTGCCTGTGCTAGAACATCTCCCCCTCACACCCAAACCCACAAGTGGCTGTGCCTCAGGGCCGGGGGGTCGAGATCTATTCCAAGTAAAGTAAAGTAAAACCAGCCCCAATCTTCAGCTTTACCTCCAGGACGACCAGAACAGGACCCACCATGATGAAGAAAACAGCAGCGAGAGCTGTGCTGGGAGCCAGTTCCTCATATTTTTATTACTTGGAGTCTGTCTTAATCTTTCTCTTCCTATCAGGCAACATATGGATTATATTTTCTCAAAAATCAGACTGAGTTTGGCAGCCCCGTGCAGATTCTGGAAATGTATGAATGAGTTCAGAAGGAAGTGGGCTTTTTTTTTTTTTTCGCTTGTTTGCTTGTTTTTTTGTTTTGTTTCTGAGCACTTAGTGTTCATTCCATACCAAGAGGATATCGGATGTGCAAGTACGTCTGAAATAGAGCTGTGGACGTTGGGAGTTCTCCTCTCCTATGGCTTCAGCACTCAGTATCAGAACCACTGTGTTCACTTGGCAGGACTTCTCCACATGGAGTGAGAGATACCGGTTTTACTGCACTCTATAAATACGCCACTTATTGGCTCCAACACATTTATGTTCCCCTTCACTCAGTGCTCACTTAAACTGTCCAGTTTGCTTGACCTGGTCTATAAATGTAAATTGCCTACATCTGAAACCCACTCTGGTTGCCTTCTGAATGCACAGGAACTAGAGTCTCATTACTTCTGCAGACAGACAGAGACCAGGTCTGAAGATAGCCCTCAAGCAGGGGGTCACCTTCTTACTGTCTCTCCCCCACCCCCCGCAAAAGTGTTAAATATGCATATTATTCCAAAACTTTAAACTATTACAGGGATGGGATACCAGGTACATTTTTGGAGGCAACGTTTTGTTTTAAAATGTTTTCTTTGTTGAAGGATGTCAGGAAGCTTGACTGATGTCATAGGAACAAAGATGAACCACATTTGTTTTCTTTATTATAAGCCTGACACTACACATTGCATAGTAAGAGTCAGGAAATACTAGTAAGGAATCTTGAGAGAGTAACCGGTCTTGGCCCTGTCTATGGCACAGCTGTTCTAAGACATCCTTCCCTCTTCCGAGGCTGGAGTATGTGTGCTCAGTCACTTCAGTCGTGTCTGACTCTTTGAAACCCCATGGACTGTAGCCTGCCAGGCTCCTCCATCCATCCATGGAATTTGCCCAGCAAGAATAGCGAAGTGGATAGCCATTTCCTCCTCCAGGGGATCTTCCCAATCCAGGGATGGGAATTGCGTCTCCAGCATTGTAGGCAGATTCCTTCCCCTGAGCCATCAGGGAAGCCCAAGCTCTTAAGGAAGGTAGGGGCTAGGCAATTTCACCCCCTATTTTCATCCTCCGTGTTCCTGCTTCTGCACCTACACGGGTTAGACAATGTGCTTTAAGTATCGCTCTCCGTGAATTGATTCCACTTGCTCTAGTCTGCTTTCTCTGTAAGCCCACATCGTTAAAGGGTGTTCTGAAGCAAATCCAGCGTCTTTTTTTCCCTCCGTCACAGTAGCTCATCACCTGAAGTCTTTCTATACTCTCCTGCTTTCCACTTTTTAAATATTTTCTTCTGGACTTATCTCTAAAGTCAGTCAACCTACTTCCAAACTGCTGTGCACCAAAAAGGTGATCGAAATTAAGAATGCCAGCGGTTTGTCGTCTTCTAAGACATCTCATTTGTGTCACCTTAGTAACTGGTTCGTTGACCATAAAGACTGCGAAAGGAATGCTAATGATACTTGTGTTAAAATTAATTGGATGACATTCTGTGTAGGCTGGAAATTCCTTTTTAACTTCTTTGGAAATTTTAGAGAAGTGGATGAAGAAACCTTTTTAAAATGCTTTCTTAGTAAACTTATTAGGAGAGACACTGTAATGATAATCAAAGAATTCAGCACAATGCCCAGCACATACCAGATGTTCAGTAGTCAGTGGTCCTTATTAGCTGACGGAGCTTCGGTCTTTGAGCTATTCAAGCATATGTTCTAATGTAAAAACATTAAAAAAAATAAAACAACCCTTTCTTCTAATTAGGTAATGAAGGCTAGCCAGTTGGAAACTGTCCAGAGAACAGTTACATTACCTGAGAACTTACAATATCAAGCAAGCAGTGCCCTGAATGCTGCAAAGCTGCAAAATGGTCTGAAATACTTGAGTCTGAAGTATAATTGGGCTGCTAAATTAGATTCATGGGACACAGACTCATCAAACCTTTCTCCGCTCATCTGAATACTACAGATGAGTTCTGAATAATACAGAACATTCTTCCTGTATTCTTTTAGTGAAGACATTTTGAGGAAACACAAATGTGGGGTGTTATCCAAGGTCTTTTAAACAAATGTGAAGTTTAATTCAGTTGCTTCCTGAGAGGCTGACTTCTTGCAAAAGCCAAGGAAAATCTCATACTAATCCAAAAGGTACCCAAAAAAATGTCGACACCGTAACACGGGGGAGGGCTCAGTTTGGAAAAGTTAAAGTGTTTGGACAGGGGTAATTATGAGGGCTGTGAGGCTGCACTGTAAATTCCATCATCCCGTTTCTGCTCAAAAAAGCAGCACAATGGTTCTTTTATCTTTTTATGTTTTCACCAGGAGACTAGTAAGGCAGCTTTGATGAAGGAAATTCCCATTTATGTCAAATCTAAACACCCAGGATGAATGGGATTTTTTCCCTATGACCCAGGCATATAAAAACAATGATCTTAAGAGTGAGAAATCCCAAGGAACCAATGGGCTCAAAGTGACCTCTGAATTATTAAGTTAAAGATATGAAATTTGAATTCTGTATAAAAATGACATCCTTTCATACTACATAGCATTAGACATGATTCCAGGTTGTCTTGCTCTGCAAGGGCCAGCCCTGCCCCACCTGGAAAGTCCTCTCCATTGAGGGAATCCTTGGGTGACTGAGCTTCTCAGACTCACCTTTGTGGTACCCACTGAAGCTGGCAGCCTGCTGGGCCAGCCCTGGGTCTCAGTGGTACCCAGAGCCCCAGTGCCCAGGCTTCTGCTTGGGGAAGGCCTGGTGATGTCCCACCCCCCACAACACTGCAAATGATGGAAGTTTCTGGCACTGGTTCTGTGGATGGCAAACTTTCCCGTTTCACCTGGTGACACCCAGGAAACAGCTTGTTTCTTTTCTCAGCTTCCTTCATTGCAAAGCCACTCTCACCTTCAGCCTCAAAAGGATTCAGTTAGGCAGGGCCCTGGGAGGCTCCAATCAGGAGTTCCCTCCCTCTGAGCCTGCCTTCCAAGGCTTTCATCCCCAGCGTCCTCTGTCCTCTTAGAGTCACATTGAGGGGTTAGGGCTTCAGCCTGTGCATTTGGTGGGGGGCGGGGGGCGGGGAGGGTCATAATTGAAGTCCATAATGGAGAACTTGCAGCATTCATTTTAGAGGGTAGGAATTACATTCAGAGGTGTCTGACTGTGTCTAGCTTCCTTGGTTTACCATAGTCTTTTCAAAGTTCATCCGTTCTGTAGCAGGTGTCAGTACTTGATAATATTCCAGTTGTATGGATTGACCACCTTTTGTTTATCTGATCATCAGTGGCTGGACACTGAGTTGTTTCTACTTTTTTGACCATGATAAATAGTGCTGTTATGTGTACAATTTTTTGTATGGACACAAGTTTCCAACTCTTTTGGGTGTGTGCACCTAGGAGTGGAATTGCAGGGTCATAGGCAATTCTGTAACTTTTGAGGAACCGTCAACTTGCTTCGCACAGTGGTTCGTATTCCCAGTTGGCAAAGTGCAAGGTTTCCAGTTTCTCTCCAACACTTGTTATTTTCTGTTTATTATTATCTTTAGTATTACTACTATTGCCATCCTAGTAGGTGCGAAGTATTATTGTGATAGTGACTGGGATTCCTTGGTGGCTCTTGACAGTAAAGAATCTGCCTGCAATGTGGGCGACTCCATTTCGATCCCTGGGTTGGGAAGATCCCTAAAGATGTTGAACGTCTTTTCATGCGTTTGTCAGACTGTCTTCTTTAGAGAAATGTCTATTCAACTTCTCTGCTTCTTTTATGATTGGATTGCTTTTGAGTTGTATATACACTCTGGATACTAGACTCTTCTCATATAATTTGCAAAAACTTTCTGCAGGCTTTTTGATGGTGTGTTGATTTTATTTATGTCACCCTTTCAGGTACTCTGGCATTACTGGAAGTCCTGGCTGGTGTTTAACTCCATATCTTCAAAAAGAAAATATACCACTAGTAAACAGAAAAATCAACATAAAAATGGTTCATTAAACTGTGGAGTTAGGGATGAGGGTGGGGCAGGAAGAGAAGTATGCTAAATGTTTAAAGTGAATAGTAGATGAGAAGGAAAAGAATTTTAAATATGGAAATTACTTTCCTGAAAGTCAGTGTATTAATTACAAGGAAAAAACAGGAGGATGAAAGATGAAAACTTTTAAAACAACAGGAATTTTTTTTTCAGAGTTTTATGACCATTTTTATTTTCAGATGAGGTTAGGTAACCACAAGACAAAATTAAAGAAAGGTAAATTAGCATATTTGTTTGGGTTTGTGGTCTCATTCGTTAACACAAACACTTTAACTTGAAAGAAATCCTGGTAAACCAAATGTGAGTTTTCATTACTGCTCCCATTTATAAAAGGGGACGGAAAGAAGCGAATGAACCCAGGGAAAGACATTCTTCCTAAACAGACTGCTGACTGGTGTGCAGATGGTAGTGACCTTCTGCTCTTCCTGAAATTTATAGAAAATCACTGTAGATCTTGCAAGTTTTAGAACTGCCAGACAAATGAAATATGACTACCCTCATATGATTTGCATCAAGTCCAGTTAGCAAAGTTATAAGTAATGATTTCTATAGTTCTGTGACTTTGTACTTGTACTCTTGAAGATGTGTCAGAAATTTGTTTTTAAATAATTGCATTTTATTCACATATATCTGTATATAGGCACAGACTGAAAGGTAAAACAAACTGAAAAATCTGTAGTTAGTGTCTATAGAATTCAACTTTTTAAAAGGGCACACCTTCATTGGTGTTTAAATCTACTCTGGCAGACTGCCTGACATTTAGTTTTGATTATAATAAATTATTATTACTACTACCTATATATTTTGATAACTAATTACAGCTGCTCAGAAGAGACTAGTAAAATAGTTTAAGGCTATCTGTTGAGGATGGTCAGGGAATTTTTTATGGAAGGAGTTCCACCACCTTACTATGTTCAGGTAGCACCTCTCACAGAGATGCCCAGTAAGTACCTGACAACTTATTTTATAAAACTTCAGTACAACATACTAGATACACAAAGAAAAAGTAAAATCAAGTCAGATTGAGGAACAGAGTGGTATAAACTCTCCATGAGCATTGAAGACAGTCAACCACCACATTGAGCAATCACAGGAGAGGCCACTCCTTCACTTTTAGGGATTACAGGAACACAGCAATGCAAAAAAAAAAAGGATGAATTTGCTCAAAGCTTTGCACTTCCAAGTCTGCTGGTTGTGGACTAAGTTGTGAACTGTTTGGGAAAAACTTGTGTTTAGGCTCAGGTATCACCAGCTCATAAATCAATTTCCATATGAAAATGACCAACATTGCTTTCTTTATTAGTAAACTCTGACAAATGGTGGGTGTTTCGGAGAAGTGGATAAATGTATAGTGGAAGGAAGATATGACATAGGTGCTGTCTGAAGAAATGGACAGTTCCCTTGCATTTCCCCCTGCCCCAAGACAAAAAGCAAGGTAAAGGATTAAACCTTTGAACACCACCCTAGTTATTTTATGGTGCCATAGGAAAATAATGCTGCCTAACCATCTGGTCATTGGTATAGACTCTGAAGTTCATTCCAGGCTTTTTGTAGTGGAGCCTGGTGACCAGCAGCATAGTGGGCAGGCTTTGGAGTCCAGGAAACTGTCACTTTCTGTTTGTAAGGATTTCGAGGGCTATCCTCACCAGTAAAGTGGGGCAAGTCATTATGTCTTCTTTGTGGGGTTGCTGTGAGGATTACTCAGGTAAAACTCAGCCCTGTGTCCAGCATAGAGGAAGCACTCAGTAAACATTTGCTCATAGTATCTTCTAAGAAAAAGACCCAATCTTAACACCTGAGTCTTCCCTCCACTTCATCTGGACAAATGCCATTGCTCTGATGATTCTTCTGACCCTCCCACCCACCTCCCCACCCCCAGGTTATGTGCTTAAACTGACTCTGGACATCACCACTCAGCTTTATAATACTTGTACCATCTTTGCTTAGTCAGTTCTTTGTGTCTCTGTCCAATTTCCGTTGACTTTCAGCTCTGTTTGGAGGAAATGGCCAGGATGTCTGGCTTTTTGGAGAACCCCCAGTACCCAACCCAGAGTACACTGAGACTGCTTAGCATGTAGTTGTGGAACAAATAATTTGATATTAAAATTTTGTTAATTTACTCGGTTTAGAAAAGTTCCTGGCTGGTGCATTTAAATGCACAATTTTCTGAAGCTAAAAATACACGCCTCCCCACAATGAAATGAAGTAAAGTGCAGTGCTTAGAGAGAGGTTTACTGAAGAGTAAGATGTTTGTTTCCAGGGCGTAGGGTAGGTTTTTTCCTTTGATTCTGTGTGGTGGCTGGCAGGGTAGCCACCCTACTTGAGTAGGACAGGTGGCCCAGCCTACACAAGCGCTGTGAATAAAACTGCCTTGTGTTACACGGTCATGGACTTGGAAGGGACCTCTGTGGGTCGTGTGTGTGTGTGTGTGTGTGTGTATGCTAAGTTGCTCAGTTGTCTTTGACTCTTTGCAACTCCATGGACTGTAGCCCACCAGGTTCCTCTGTCCCTGGGATTCTCCAGGCAGGAATACTGGAGTGGGTTGCCATGCCCTCCTCCAAGGGATCTTCCCAACCCAGGGATTGAACCTGTGTCTCTTATGTCTCCTGCATTGGCAGACAGGTTCCTTACCCCTAAGTGCTACCTCGGAAACCCCTGCAGGTTCTGTGCTCCACTTTACAGAGGAGGAAACTAAGGCCAGCACAATGCAAGGTTCTTCTTCTGGTCAGATGAGGCCTAGATTTCAGGTTGCTGACTAGCAGACCTTGTTGGCTGGGTCACCAGATCTTTTAAAAATAATCTGGCGGCTTTAATAGTGTCAGCACCTGTCACTGCTGCTTCCGCAGGTCAGCAGCTATCAATTTCTCCTCCTCAAAGCCGCGCTGAGGGTCTGTCAGGAGCCTTGTTTGCTTCCTCCCACAGCTGTCTACACCGCCGGGGCCAAATGTGGGGCCCAGGCACCTTTCTGCCTGGGTCCAATAAATCGCTCGGCGCAAATTTAGAAAGACAAGAAGCGACACAAATCATGGGAAGGAGGCCCCATTGGGGCATTCTCCGTCCCACCTAGTAGAGGCCCGAGCCCACCGCGCGGCCCCCGGTCCGTGCGTGGCTGGCCGAGGCCTGGACAGCAGGGGCCTGGAACTAAGTGGGACAGTGATTCTGAGCGACAACTCTCAGTGTCTTTCAAGTGGAGCGCAGTTATCATCCTTCTTTGGGGAGTTTTGAGAATCAAACTGAACTGTGAATGCCTAAGACCTGCAGAAACACGTTTAGTTTGTCCTTATTGCCAGGACTGCTGTTACTGTGTCAGCTCCGGCCCGGGTCTCCCGCCCGCCTTCCAGCCGGCAGCCCACCGCCCGCGGCCGCAGGAGTCCAAAGGTGCAGGGCGGGCGGCCGGGGAGGCAGGAGCAGGGGGGCGGTGGGCCAGCGCGCATGCGCGTCCGCGGCGCCCGCCCCTCTTAAGAGCGCAGCGCAGCCGCCGGGCCCCAGAGTCGGAGCCGCGCGCGCGGAGTCCCTGCGCTCGGCTTCGTCCGCAGCCCGGGGGGACCAAGACTTCCGTGGGAGGCGCCCGGCTGTGCGCGCTCCCTACCCACCGCCCCCCGCCCCCCGCAAGGGCGCAGAGCCGGCGGAGAAGGAGCGCCAGACAGAGCTGGCCGCGGCCGGAGAGCAGAGGAGGGGAGCGGGGCGAGCCGCCCGCCTGGATCCGCGCCCAGCAGCAGCAGCGGCCACCGCCAGCCCGGCCGGCTCCCGGGACCGCGGCGGGGCGCGACGGACCCGCATCTACGTCCCGGACGCCCGCGAGCGTCTGGAGACCGACCGTCCGGCCGCGGAGCGGATCGTGGGGGCTGCCGCCGGGTGGTGGGGAGGTGCGCTGCCCGGGTGGCGCGGCCGGAGCCATGCGGACCGAGCTCGGAGCGCAGAAGGCTGGGCGCGGCCGACCGCTGCACTTGCTGCCCGGAGCCCTGCGCCCGCTGCCCGGCTTCCTGGGCTCTTCTCACCGCCCGCGCGGGGTATAAAGGCAAAGAGACGCACTCTGGACCCTTGGGCTTAAACTCGGCGGAGCGCCCCGGCTCTGGGTACGCCGCGGCGCGCCCACTGGTGGTCCGGCTAGAGTGAGCGTCCCCTCGGGGATGCACGGGCAGGGTCCCGTCGCGGGTGAAGCCTCCGGGGGCTGCGCCACGGCAGCCCCGGGGACCCTCTGACTCGTAACCCGGAGAGCTCGGTCGGCGAGTGCCCACGAGTCCAAGGCTGCCTCTGCTCGGACCGCGCCGCCGGCCGAGGGAGGGCATGGCTTAGGTCCCGGACGTCGCGGCGGGGGCGGTGACCCGCGGACCCGACACTCGGCGAAGAGGACCCGGCCTCGGCACCGCGGGGACCAGGGCGCCGGAGTCGGTTCTGCGCCCTCGGAAGACGCGCCGCCTGCGCCCAGGGTGGTGCCATGTGGGCCGGCCGCCACCCGGCCGCCGCCTCCCCGGACGCCACTTCACTCCTGCGGCTGCTGCTGGCCGCGCTGCTGGCGGCCGGGGCGCTGGCCAGCGGCGAGTACTGCCACGGCTGGCTGGACGCGCAGGGCGTCTGGCGCCTCGGCTTCCAGTGCCCCGAGCGCTTCGACGGCGGCGATGCCACCATCTGCTGCGGCAGCTGCGCGCTGCGCTACTGCTGCTCCAGCGCCGACGCGCGCCTGGACCAGGGCGGCTGCGACAACGACCGCCAGCAGGGAGCCGGCGAGCCCGGCCGCGCGGACAAAGACGGCCCCGACGGCTCGGCAGGTAGGCGGACCCGGCCGGCCAGGGCGAGCCGGAAGGGGCGCTGGCTCGCCGGCGGGCCCCGCGAGCCTGGAGGGGGGGGTGGCGGTGTTAGGAGGCTGCGATTGCGGGCCTGGGGTCTGGACTGGGCGGGGGGGGGGGGGGGGGCGGGGGGCGGTAGGCGGGGGACGGTGTCTGCACTGTGGCCCAGCCTTTAATGTGTGCGGAACCGGACACCGGTGTAGTGCCCTGGGCCTCAGTTGCCCCATCTGTCAGCTTTAGGGTGGCTTGGCTTGGATTTTTCCCGAAACAAACAAGATCGTAACATGCAAGTCAGGGTTGGCCACAGACAGCCCCACGTTCCTCCTCCCCGGGGGTCTCTGTGCCCCTCCCCGTGTCTCCTGTCTCCATGAATATAAGTCCCGGCAAAGGGTCCTGTCCTGGCGGGGGCACTCGAGGGCTCCCCGGAGGGGAGACAGCTCCGGGGTCTTCCCCGGGGTGATGGTGACGCGGCGCCCCCATACCCCGGGAGAGTTTAGCTTTCCCTAAGACACACTCCTCTGGCCGGGTCTCCTTACCACGTCAGACCTGGTGCGTGTGACATCAGAGCGCTGCCAGTCTTGCACTTTGTGGCTTTGATTTTTTAATTATAGTTTTTTAAATTGCCGAAGTTAGAGTTGGAAAAATATACGCCTGAAAGCCTTTGGTAGGTTCCACCTCCTGTGCTTGTCACCAGCCTCCAAGGCCCGTTCCTACCTCGAGGGTCCACCCAGGATGTGTCCAGGGAGGGAGGACATGGTCCGATGGAGGTGGCAGGGCACCTGTAGCCCGGAGGGGCATCTCCTCTGATTCTTTGGCAGGTATTGAGAAGGAGAGGACTTTGCACCCCGAGCCTCCTGGGTTCCAGCTGCCTGAGCCCTGCTCTGCTGGTCACTCTTCCCAGAACTGGCTGGGCTTGTGAGTGGCAGCTCCTTTCGGTGTCCTTCCCCTTGCAGTCACACATTTCTGTTAGCCGCCCTTCCTGATCTCTGCCTTGACTCTGAACAGGAGAAGGGAGGGTGACTCCAGACGAGGAGCTGTCCTGGAAGGCGAGCCCAGTGCAGCTGGGTGTGTGGCCACAGAGCAGACCTGGAGCTGGAGGGAGGAGCCAAGGCACTGGGCTCCCGCCGGCTGCCCAGTTGGCTGTAGATGGCCTCCCAGATGCTGCGGTGACTGCGGACCAGTCAGTGGGCAGCCGGCTTCTCACAATCCTGTCGTGTGAGCAGATGCCTTCTGAGTTGCACTTTTGGATCTGTTTTCCTAAAAGCCCTGCGCTTCTGCATTCAGTAAGGACAGCATGTCTAATCAAGCAGTCTCCAGGGCTTCTAGGAGCACTGCCTTCTCTGCCTTGCATAGTTATTTAGGCTTCTGATTAAAATCCTGGAAAGAGAACAGTTATTTCCCCCCAAAACTCATTATGTGGACTTAAACTGCTTTCAGTTAGTTATACTATAACGTTTGGGGTACTTTTTCTTAACTGTTAATTCGTTTACTTCTCAATAACATATAAGGCTGGTATCTTAATTTAGAAAATGTTATCTTCCATCATCAGCCTTTGGTTACATGCTTAATAAAGTATGTTTTACTGACAAGCCATCTTTTTTCTGTGACTCTGTGTGGTTCTGTGTCCTAGAAACACCAACTCCAGAAATATCAGTGCTGTCAGAGGAGCATGGTTAGAACAGCCGCTGCCTTAGTGGACAGTTAGGATAAGAGAGTGTTTTGAGTCTCTGCCCTCGGGTGCCGGGTAGCTGCGCATCTTCCTGGACCGTGTACTGACCGAGACCGGTGGGACCAGTCCTTGTCCTCATGTCCAATCAGATAGTCAGGGAGATGGGAAGGAATACCTCAAAAGACATGGTCATGTAGGGTGGGGCCCACAGACCCCATCAAGCCAGTGTGTCCAGCTTCTGAAACCCCATAGTGCTAGGCCCACAACACCCCCCAAGATCTTTGTAAGTAAAATAATTTTAAAAATGGAGCTCACTACTGATTTTAGGAAAGTGTGTATTTTTATCTTGACGGTTTTATTTTCTGGAATAAATCTTACTGGCTAGGTACGATGTCCACTGCTATATGTTCTATGGCTTTCCCTGGGGCTTTCCACACAGAATCCAGTGTCCTAAGCCAGGCCTGTGACTCCTCTTCCACCACCTGGTCCTGCCTAGGCCCTTCTTGGTGCCCCTGGAGACAGTTGTCCTCCTGGGTACCTTGTTTCATGCTGACCCATTGTCTGGACAGCTCCCCTGCTCCCTCCCCACCGCCTCCCAGTTATCAGCCTTCAGCTTGGCAAATGTGTATGGGAGGGCTTTTTTCCCTTAAAACCCTACTTTGACCTTTGTGCCTTACAAACTCTTTTTGGAAATGGTTGTGACTAGGATGTGACCTAAATTTTTGATTTATTTGCCTGTGAAACAAGAACCTGCGAAAAAATGGTCAAAGAAGTTTGCAAGGAATGCAAATAACTTTCTGGGGAAAAGAAAAAAGATTTTGAAATACTATCGACTCATTTCTGTGCAGACCACACAAACTTTAGGGCAGACTGAAATGTGGGCAGTGCAGTTACTGTAGAAATTTTAGAATAAACTCAATGTGCAAAACTCATATTTTTACTAAATTGGATATCTGCCTCAAAGAGTGTTGTGATTGGTGAGTCTAGCTGTCAGCGTTAACAGCTTTGCTTTGGGAACCGACCCCTGAGTCTGCAGGCAGGTCCTATTCCTCACCCCCTTTTCCTAAGCTCCTGATAAAGACGGTGCTTCCTATGCTGTGCGCTGCCGATCAGCGCACACACCAGCCCGGCCGCGGTCCCGAGGTTCTGGGTACTGGCGCGGCTCATTTATTCACCTCTGCTGCCCATCACCGATTTTTACTGCATCCCTCCAGGAAGTCCTCAGATTTTTACTGCCTCCTTCCAGGAAGTCATCATGGTATATCTCTCTCCTTTTCTTCAGTCCCCATCTACGTGCCCTTCCTCATCGTCGGGTCAGTGTTTGTCGCCTTCATCGTCTTGGGGTCCCTCGTGGCCGCCTGCTGCTGCAGATGCCTCCGGCCCAAGCAGGAACCGCAGCTGAGCCGGGCCCCGGGAGGGCCCCGCCTGGTGGAGACCATCCCCATGATCCCGAGTGCCAGCACCTCGCGGGGTTCCTCCTCCCGCCAGTCCAGCACGGCCGCCAGCTCGAGCTCCAGCGCCAACTCGGGGGCCCGGGCACCCCCGACCAGGTCCCAGACCAACTGTTGCCTGCCCGAGGGCACCATGAACAACGTGTATGTGAACATGCCCACGAACTTCTCTGTGCTCAACTGCCAGCAGGCCACCCAGATTGTGCCCCATCAGGGGCAGTACCTCCACCCGCCCTTCGTGGGGTACACCGTGCAGCCAGACTCGGTGCCCCTGACCCCGGTGCCCCCGTTCCTGGATGGGCTGCAGACGGGCTACAGGCAGCTCCAGGCTCCCTTCCCTCACACTAACAGTGAACAGAAGATGTACCCAGCGGTGACCGTGTAACTCAGAGGGCGGCCGGGGCCTGGACCAGACGGCTGAGCGGGCGCGTGGGCTTGGGAAGGATGCCAGCCTGGAAGTCTGTGCCTGGCGGTGTTGCTTATGGCACGGTTCTGTTGGATGGCTTCATTTGCCCCCAAACTGTATGAAAACATCTTTCTCCACATTAGCCTGTCTAGATTTGTTTATCCTGGTTAATGATTGATTTACGATGGGAAAGAGCAGTCCCTGGAGATACCTGTGTCGTTACCAACGGCTCCGTGACACCTGTAAGCCTTTAAGTGCCCTTGAGGTATGGCTGTCAAAAGAATTTTGTAAACAGATGGAGCGTTTTTATTATTTTGTTATTATAACTTCTTTTTTCTGTTTTTTTGTACAAGATCAGAATTGCTGTTCCCTCCCTGTTACCTGGGCCGGTTTCTAATAAGCATCTAAGGTTTTAGGGGAGATGCCAAGAACAACAGTTCTTATAAAAGGCAGCCAACCTGGACTCAGACGTTAGTCCTTGATCTCAGTATTTCCCAGGCACATCTTAATTTGTTGTAAAAAGATATATATATTATCTATTTTTGTGCTTTTTGGGGGTCCGTTTTGTGCTTTTTTACCTTGTGTAGAGATCTTATTACAAAGTGATTTTCTACATTAAAAAAAAAGACTGAAAGAAATTGTATAGTTCTTAACTGATGACATTTCAGAACTCTGGGATTATTTTAATCTTGAAGTAGTGGATGGTGTAGTAATAAAACCATTCATCCCCTTCTTGATTGTATCTTTTAAATTTCTGGCTTTACATTGATATCTGAGAAGAAGTAATTGTTTTTGTGTTGAAATCATAAACTCTATCACCTGCTACTTCTCCAGGTTACTTTTTAATTTTGCCGTGTGGTATGGCTTGGCTTTCATTCTCTTTGATGTTCAGATCTCCATGTCTATGTGGTACTGAGTGCAGGTCATTACTGTTGTTATAAATGTTATAACATCAGCCTTTCTGCCTAGATCTGATAAAACATTTTCTTGTTTTCCCTATAAAAACTCACATGCTTTATAAAGATACTTAGTATCGTTTCTCAGCCATAATCCCAGTCTTGGGATGAAATTTAAACCATAAATACGATTTACTGTGCAAATCATAGGCTTTTTATACTGTCGTTATCAAAATGTCTTATTTTTCAAGCAAGAGGGACTGTTAAGTTGAGAAGAGCTTTTCAAAGTAGATATTGTCTTTCTTCCCCACAAAGTTAGTTCTTGTTTTCCTCTCTCTCGGTTCTCAGCAAGCACTGTATTCATTACCAGCGTGGTGAATTATGAATCTCAAGCGACTTTATTTGTGTATTGTTCACTTATAAGAAATAAGTCAAAATGTGTGCCAGTAAATTTCCAAATGCTAGCAAAACCAAGATTTGTAATTAAATGGTCATAAGGTATGGTCTTTTACATATTTATATCTGTATCTGTGGTTATCTGTCATTAATCATCTGTCTACCTGTTTGATTGCTTATGTGCATCTCTACCTGTTATCTCATGACTGAATAATGTAAAACCATTGTTGGCAATTGGTGTCAACAAGATACTCCATCAAACCTCTTAATAACCAAAGGCAGGGGAAAATCATTTTACTTATTAATAAATATTTTATGGGATGAATTCCTAGGAGAGTTGTTTTTTTTTTTAAATTTTCATTCTACTTGGTAATTTTTCAGATGGTCTATTAAACCTGTTAATAGAGTAAAATTGCTAAAAATCATAAGTACTGCTTTCTAGAACCAAGAGCCTGCCTTTAAAAGTGATTAATATCTGGGAAAGTGATGGTGTGTTCTGAGTCAGTGGGTGTCATTTTACATGTATCTTGGGAAATGTTGACAGCACTAAATAAGCAGTCCTTCTGGGGTCATTGTACTATCAGGCTAATGTGTGTTCTGTACCTTGTCTTTGACGGAGGATTCTAGCTTATCTAAGGAAGTAAAATTCCTAGGAATTTGGAGGTGAAAGGAGCCTCAGAGATCGCCCAGACGAAAGATTGGCAAACTTTTTTTTTTTCTGTAAAGAGCCAGATTGTAAATATTTTAGCCTTTGCCTGTTGTCTCTAAAACTATGCGGCTCTGCCATTACAGCACAAAAGTAGCCATAGAAGGCACATGAATGAGCGTGTCTGGGCTCCAATAAAACCTGATAGATGGACACTGAAATCTGAATTTTATGTAATTTTCACATGTTACAAAATACTCTACTTTTGATTTGATTTTTTTTCCCTAGCCATTTCAAAATATTAAAGCTATTATTAGCCCTGCTGCGGCTGCTAAGTCGCTTCAGTCGTGTCCGCCTCTGTGCGACCCCATAGACGGCAGCCCACCAGGTTCCGCAGTCCCTGGGATTCTCCAGGCAAGAACACTGGAGTGGGTTGCCATTTCCTTCTCCAGTGCATGAAAGTGAAAAGTGAAAGTGAAGTCGCTCAGTTGTGTCCGATTCCTAGGGACCCCATGGACTGCAGCCCACCAGGCTCCTCCGTCCATGGGATTTTCCAGGCAAGAGTACTGGAGTGGGTCGCCATTGCCTTCTCTGATTATTAGCCTTAGGGCTAAACAAATCCAGTGTGCCAGATTAGGCCATGAGGCCATGGTTTCCCACCCTCTTGTGGCTCAGCTGGTGAAGAATCTGCCTGGGTTCTTTGAGTGCAATGCAGGAGACCTGGCTTTGATCCCTGGGTCAGGAAGATCCCCTGGAGAAGGGAAAGCTGCCCACTCCAGTATTCCGGCCTGGAGAATTCCATGGACTATATAGTCCATGGCGTCACAAAGAGTTGGACACAACTGAGCGACTTCCACTTTCCCAACCCCTAATCTAGTCCATGGGCTTCCCAGGTGGCTCAGTGGTGAAGAATCCACCTGCCAGAGCAGGAGATGAGGGTTCAATCCTTGGCTTGGGAAGATCTCTGGAGAAGGAAATGGCAACCCACTCCACTGTTGTTACCTGGAGAATCACCATGGACAGAGGAGCCTGGGGGGTTGCAGAGTTGAACACGACTGAGTGACTCACACACACACAGTCCAGTCCATCGTTACTTGGCGCTGGAGTCCCCATGCAGCGTCCTCAGCAGCCTTTTCTAAACACAGAGATGGAGGGCGCCTGCTTCTCTATACGAGACTGTCTGACTTTGTCTTCTTTTCAATATCATGATTCAAGCAAAAGTGCACTTTAATGAAGGAAATGAGTTTTTCACTTAATGAATGCTACTTGGTCTTTCAAAATAATATAACATCCCTAGAAGCAACTTCAGGTCTCTTCAGTTTTGGTCAAAACCGGAGAAATGTAGCTGACAAAATATCCATAAAGACGTTCAAACACCTGGTTTTGGTATACCTGCCTTACTGCCAGGAAATCAGAACTGGTAAAGTGTAACGGGCACCCCACAGAAACATTGTAAACCGTGGGGAGAAGAAAAAGAGCACATACAGACAGGAAATAGTCAGTGCTACATCCTCTGTGTGGAAAACTTCAGCGTTGGCTGGTTCATGATGGTTCGGGGCCATTTGGGGTTCCCGTTTGTAAGAAAGTTAGATCCTTTGACAGCAGGGAAGAAATTAACTAGGTCTTGGCATCCACCTGAGAACCTGGAAACTCCCCATCTCCTATCTCTAATGCTGCCGCTGGGAAAGTTAAATTTTAACAAGAATATCAACAGTCAAAGTGGCGAGAAGACCATTGAGACAAATGTGTTTTTCCAGTGTTTACTCTGCAATGCTCACCTTGAAGCCAGACTTCCGCTTCTAATCAAGTCCTTAGACTCATGACTAAGGACATATTTCATTTATTAAATTTACCTTGAGCTCATTTTTTCAAGATTGTACTGTCATGCTCCATGAATTCTGTGACTTGTATTTTCTCTGTGTTTTGTTACAAATTAGGATTTAAGTTTCCTCCGAAAGCATCTCTCTCCTGAGGAATGCACGAAGGTGAGAATGGGGTTGGCGAGGCAAGCAGGGCAGAAGTTCTGGGCACACGAGAGAAAAGTTGTTGATTAGTCACTAAGTTGCGTCAGACTTTTTTGTGAACCCATGGACTGTAGCCCGCTAGGCTCCTCAGTCTATGGGATTCTCCAGGCGAGAATACTGGAGTGGGTTGCTATGCCCTCCTCCAGGGGATCTTCCCAACCCAGGGTTCGAACTCCATGTCTCCTGTATTGGCAGGATTCTTTACCACTAGTCACCTGGAGAAAGGTTTAAATAGAGCTACAAGTGGGGCTCAGACAGTTTGGAATACTGTTTTCTCTCCTCAAGTGGCCCCTGCGCAATAACAGCGATCACCCTTTGTCCCTTTTTCTCTCGAGACTTTGACAGTGTCTCCCTGCAAATTCAAAGCAGTCTTTCGCTTACATAACATCTTCCCACCACACACGTGCCCAGCTATTCATTAAAGTGGTTTAAATTAATGCACAGATGCTTGCTTTTGGTTGCTTAAACTTCCTAAGTGTATAAAAGGAATACGTTTATTTACAATTGACTTTAACATTGTGACTTCCCAGGAACTTGGCCTGGTCCTCCTCTAGTCTGTCAAAGTGCAGATTAAAATGAGTCATGGGTGTTTGACGCCATCTATTCCTAGCCTGTTCTGGAGAGGGCGGTGCGCTGGTGGGATCTGGGGAGAGGGGTTCCCCGGGCTCAGAAATGAGACTGACTGTGTCAGTCATCAGGAGGGAAGGCCAGTGTCTCAGGCACCTGACTTGATGAGTTGCTGCCGAGTGAGTCAGGTGTCAGCAGCTGTGGCCGGCTGAATTTGTTGGGAGTCTTTTGTTTTTATTCTATTTAAATTTTTTGTCAATTTTTTAACTTTTTATTTTATATTGGAGTATAACTGATTAATAATGTGATAGTTTCAGCTGTACATCAAAGTGAGTCAGTTATATACATATATCTGTTCTTTTTCAGACTGATGCTGAAGCTGAAACTCCAATACTTTGGCCACCTGATGAGAAGAACTGACTCATTTGAAAAGACCCTGGTGCTGGGAAAGGTTGAAGGTGGGAGGAGATGGGGACAACAGAGGATGAGATGGTTGGATGGCATCACTGATTCAATGGACATGAGTTTGAGTAAACTCCAGGAGTTGGTGATAGACAGGGAGGCCTGGCATGCTGCAGTCCATGGGGTCGCAAAGAGTCGGACACGCCTGAGTGACTGAACTGAACGGATTCTTTTTCAAATTCTTTTCCCATTTAGATTGTTACGTGATATTGAGCAGAGTTCCCTGTGTTATTCAGTAGGTCCTGTTGGTTCTCCATTTTAAATGTAGCCGTGTGTACATGTCCATCTCAAACTCCCTAACTATCCCTTCCTCCCGCTTCCCCCCGGTAACCGTTGAGTTCGTTCTCTAAGTCTGTACGCTACCCTCAAGGTGAAGGTGCCTGATCTCATCTGACCTTGGACGGTAAGCAGGGTCTGTCCTGGTTAGTGCTCGGATGGCACTTTTTATCGTGATCGCTTCCCTATTTTGTTTGTTTCCTTCGCATCTTGAACAGGAACAAATCACAGTGTCTGAGGAAGCTGTGAAGGAATCCCCAGACCCAGAGTGGGTGGCCGCAGGAACTTAAAAAAACCAGAGGAAGGCCTAGGAGCCCGGCAGTGGGTCGGAACTGGCCGCTGGGGAAATCACATGTCTTGTGCTCATACAGGGCTCCCCAGGTGGATCCGCGGTAAAGAATCCGCCCACCAGTGCAAGAGACGCCGAAGACCCCTGGGTCAGAAAGATCCCCTGGAGGAGGAAATGGCAACCCACTCCAGTATTCTTGCCTGGAGAATCCCATGGCCAGAGGAGCCTGGCGGGTACAGTCCACGGGGTCACACAGAGTCGGACACGACTGAGCGAGCACATGCACGTATGCTCGTAGATCCCTTGCATTTTTTGAGCAGCCTATATATTGCAAGGAAGAATGAGTCATGCACACGAGCGAGAACCCCATTCCCTGTCATCAGCCGTGATCCTCCTTTTCCTCCCCTTCTTAGATAGTAGAGCAAGGAGGACAGCTCCGTCCTTCTGCCCCCTCTCTCTTTTTTAAGAACCAGAGATGAACTATTTTCATCGGCCCATTCATTCCAAAATACTTATATAGAAAATTTCTTGGACTTCTGAGAATTTTTTCTTAATTGAAAACATGATTTAAGTACCTTTCAGGTGGGCAAGTGAAAGATGACAAAGAGAAATTATTAACCCCTTTCCTGAAAATCATGGCACTACATGGGCACACGTGTGTCCTGCAGATTTGTCAGTGAAAGATGAAAAGATAAAGCCCTGGAAAAATAGTCCCTCCTGTCTAGAATGTTTGGTATTTTTTAATATTAGCTATAACCCACAGTACTTTGAGATAAAATGTAGGGGGTTGGCTATAATGGTCATTTTACTTTTCATAGTTAAATGTTCAGAATGCTGTCAACACTTACAGTCAAAACTGAAGGACATAGATTCAAATCAAGAACAAGAAATTTAGAATTAATGTTTAAAAATTTTTTGGTGAGAGATGATAAAAAGGGGTAAAAATGATGGCAGATTTAAGATCAATTTTAAACATAAAACTGGCATCTTAATTTCACACATCTTGAAATGCAGGTCTTTCCATTTAGAAAAACCATAGTTTACACGAGACATTATTTACTCAGGAGCCATAACAGCTGTAGAAGTCTGATTACCGTCTGTATCATGTATATACAATTGCCACATGTGTGTGCACATAAGTGTCCAGAATGCACAGAGGGGAAATTGGAACCGGAATGACTTACTATATGAAGCTGTCTCATCCATGACTCTGCTCGGGGTCCTTGACTGTTATTTTGAAACTGGAATTTGTTTGCAGGGCTCAGCTTTTCCTGTTTTGATAGAGTTGGTTCTGTCCACCCACTCTGGAAGTAGATGGGCCCAGGTTTGAACCCATTTCTGCCACCTGCTGTGTGGCCTTCGAGGAGGGTTGCCAGTCTTTGAACCTTGGTGTGAATTCTGTAAAAGGCGATTAACACCCACCTCCTATGGTTGGCATGTGGATGGAGGACCTGGCATCATACACTTCTGGTGGCATCCAGTAGGTTTCTGTGATACACATAGAACTTAACTTCTTTTCAGGTGTTTTTAACCTGCTCCATATAAAGAAATATATACCTTATTTGACAAAGTATATCACATAAGTATATATGTGCATCTTTATAAGAGAACCAGCTTAGGATATTTCCCTTATTTTTGTTTCAACCACTAACGGGTTTTACCTGGGTTAGTCTACATTTCTTGTATTTTGGGGTTGCCTAGTATACTTGTATGGGCTTCCATGGTGGCTTCCGTGGTAAAGAATCCACCTGCAATGCAGGAGACCTGGGTTCGAATTCTGGGTCGGGAAGATCCCCTGAAGGAGGGCATGGCAACCCACTGCAGTATTCTTGCCTGGAGAATCCCATGGACAGAGGAGCCTGGCTACAGTCCATGGGGTCCCAAAGAGTCAGACACGACTCTGCGACATCACGCATGCACAGCGGACTTGTGCAGAACTGGCCTTCTCTGACTCTGGAGTCATTTCCATTCATCATAACACCCCGAATACCTGCGTTACTTTGCTGTTGCTTTGTAAATTCCCAGGCTCTGTCTGTTCCTTGCATCTCTACTAGATTTGGTGGTTCCTACCAAGCCTTCCTACTCTGCCACTTGGCATCTCTTTGAAGCAGTTACGGTTCAGTCCACAATCTGGACTGAAACATTAAAATTTCCCACTGAATTACAACCAAGCACACACATCTGAATTCTACATCACAGTGGACCATCACACAGATCAAGAATAGAAAATATCCACTTGATAGCACCCTTAGAAAATAAGTGCTCTCTCATCACCAATGATTAGCATTGCCTGGTTTTGAGTTTCATACAAATGGAATCACACAGTATGTACTCTTCTGTGTCTCAATGTTATGACTAGTGTTGAATAGGGCTATTTATTCCTCTTCTCTGCTGTGTACTATTCCACCCATGGACTGCAGTGTAAGTGTAATTATTTATCAACTCTACTGTCAATGGAGTTAGTGGAGGACAGAGGAGCCTGGCATGCTGCAGTCCATGGGGTCACAAAGAGTGGGACACAACTTAGCAACTGAAAAAACTGTGGGTGGACATGGTTTATTTTCAGTTTGGGGCTGTTAGAAATACGCAGTTAGGAACATTTTGAAACTTGTCTTTTGGTGAACAAAAACACTCGGTTCTCTTGGGTGGAATTCCAGAAGTAGAGTTGCTATGGTGTAAGATATGTTTGTATATATTTGCCTTCGTATAATAGATATGGCCATTGACACACCAGTTATTTTTAACAGAAATTGGTTAAACAGGAATTGGTTAAACAGGTGTGAGAGGCCTGGAACAGCAGAAGGGGATGCTGAGATAACTCAGAGGGAGACAGAATTGTTACCCACTCGAGGCAGTTACTTCCCCAGGGTCAAAGTGAAGGGAAGAAGCTGGGGTGTTGGAATCTAGGAGCTGGAGGACCCACCATGATCAGAGAGAGGGTACCTGCAGACCGGTGTCCAAGGGGTCACAGGGAGGCTGATTCTGAGGATATCTATGTTAAATATAGCAGTGTGTACATACATGTCAATTCCAGACTCCCAATATAGCCCTTCCTCCATCCCTCCCCCCATAGTAACCATAAGTTCGTTCTCTTAAGTCTGTGAGTCTATTTCTGTTTTGAAAACAAGCTCATTTGTATGATGAAAGCTTTGTCTTAATTCAACATTTTCTGTCACTGACGATGCATTGGTGGAACAGTTCATGGTGTATAAGTTGTTCTCACATCCATTACCTCTTCCTGGGTGAGACCATCTCCTTTTCCTAAAGTCTCATGTATCCTCAGGGAGGCATCTTGTGCCCACACTGCTTCAGTACCTTGTACACACCTCACTTCTATGTTGAGCTGGAATAATACGGGCCACGAATTCTCTAGAACTCCTTCCACGGAGAGGTGGGGCTGTCAGTCCCCTCCCCTGTGATCTGGGGGACGAGGGGCTCTGTGGCTTCTGACTGACGGCATTTGGGGGGGTGATTCTGTGGTGTCTCCAGGCCGGACCTCAGCTTAGCTTCGACTTCTTCCTCTTGGACGCCAGAGCTGCCACAAATGACCTCTGACTGTGGTGAGAGTGAAACTGTGGGTGTGACAGTGAAAATGTTAGCCACTCAGTCATGTCTGACTCTTTGAGACTCCATGGACTGTAGACTGCCAGGCTCCTCTATCCCTGGGATTCTCCAGGCAAGAATACTGGAGTGGGTTCCCAGTCCCTTCTCCAGGGGATCTTCCCGACTCAGGGATTGAACCGGTGTCTGCTGCATTGCAGGCAGATTCACAGTTGGAGTCACTGAAACTGTGGGTAACCATGAGTTAAATCCATTTCACCTGTGACTACCTTTCAGAAATCAAGGTAATTTTAATTGTTGTTAGGAAGGACTTGCATGTCCTCCACTGGAGAGAACCTGAACAACAAGAGGTTTCCTAGTGACCGTGGAGTCAGCTGTGTCTAGTTCTAGCTGAGCCTGTTAAGACTGGTCCTGACAGGAGCACCTGCCCTCCGGCTGGGCCGGCCCGCGTGTCCTCCTGACCTCGTGACGTCAGAGGACCTCAACCCCACCTTGAGCAGGTGCTGCCCGCCTCCTGCGTCTCCATCCCTCATCCCACGAATACCCCGGCCTCACCTTCTGGAGAGCTAGTCTGAGGCTTGTTCTGCCATCCTCTTGGACCTTTTGGATAAACCCCTCTTTGCTGCAAACCCCAGTGTCCCTTGGGCTGTGGCTCCTGACAGCATGTCCGGCAAGCGGACCTGTTTTGGTGACAAGGTGAGACCAGGTTGCGGGGCCGCCCGTGAGGCTCAGAGGCGCGGGCGGCTCGGCCACTGCGGCCTTCCCAGGTGATGGCTTAGCATCGTCAGCAGTCACTGCTGCTGAACTCTGTGCAAATCACTGATTCAAGCCAAAGAAACGGTGGTTCTTTTTCTTCTTTTTGAAAAAAAAATTGTAAAATACACAAAATTTGCCACTCTGACTCTCTCTAAGTGTAGCATTGAGGACATTCATATTGTTAAACATGCACCACCATCCATCTCTAGAACTGTTTTTTCACCTTCCCAAACTCAAAAACTCTACCCCAAACACTCACTTCCTGTACCTCTTTTACCCAGACCCTGACGACCACCATTCCACTTTTGGGAGGGGGATGATTTTATTATTTATATTTTATTGAAGTAGAGTTGATTGACTAGTATTGATTATAATATTCATTTCAGGTGAAGTATAGTTGGTTGACTAATATTGATTACAATGTTAGTTTCATGTGAATTATAATTTTATTTTCATTAAAAGTTATTGCAAGATAATGGTTATAATTCCCTGTGCTGTACAATATATTCTTGTTGCTTGGCTATTTTATATAGAGTAGTTGTATCTCTTACTGCCTTCCCTACTGGGAACCACTAGTTCTGTGAATCTGTTTCTGTTTTGCATATACATCCATTTGTATTATATTTTGGATTTCACATGATTGATATCATACAGTATTTGTCCTTCTCTGACTTATTTCACTAAGCACAAGATTCTCTAGGTATGTCTACATTGCTGCAAATGACAATATTTTATTCTTTTTTATGACTGAATAATATTCCACTGTGTGTGTGTGCACATGTGTGCTATATCTTCCTAATCCAATCCTCTGTTCATGGGCAGTTGGACTGTTTCCATGACTTGGCCATTGTCAGTAGTGTTTCTGTGACCACTGAGGTGCATGTACCTTTTCAAATTAGTGTTTTCATTTTTTTCCAAATATATACCCAGGAGTGGAATTGCTGGATCATATGGTAGCTCTAGTTTTCATTTTTTGAGGAACTCCATACCATTTTCTATAGTGGCTGTGCTGATTTACATTCCCAGCAATAGTGTAGGAGGGTTCTTTTTTTTTTTTTTTTTCAGAGCTTCTGCAGTGTTTGTTATTTGCGGACTTTTAGATGATGAACATTCTGACTGGTGTGAGGTGATATCTCATCACCTTGATTTGCATGTCTCTAATAATAAGCAGTGTTGGGCATTTTTCATGTGCCTTTTGGCCATCTGTATGTCTTCTTTGGAAAAATGTCTATTCAGATCTTACGTTCATTTAAAAAAATTTTTTTTTTGATATTGAGTTGTATGAGCTGTTTGTATATTTTAGATACTAATTCCTCATCAACCATATCATTTACAAATATTTTCTCCCATTCTGTAGGTTGTCTTCTTATTTTTTCCTTTCCTTACCAAAGCTTATAAGTTTAATTAGGTCTTATTTATTTATTTTTGTTTTGGTTTCCTTTGCCTTAGGATCCAAAGACTATTGGTATGATCTATGACGAGTATTCCGCCTATGGTCTCTTTTAAGAGTTTTATGGTTTCAGGTATTAAATTTGGGTCTTTCATCCATTTTGAGTCTATTTTTTTTAATGTGGTGCCAGGAAGTTCTAATCTCATTGTTTTACAGGTATTTCTCCAGTGTCTCAGCAGCATTTGTGGAAGAGACTGTCATTTCTCCACTGTGTATTCCCGCTGCTTGTCATAGACTGACCATCGGTGTGTGGGTTTATTTCTGGGCGCTCTCTACTATTGCACTGATCTGTGTGTCTGTGCTTATTCCAGCATGCTGCTTTGTTTACTGTAGCTTTGTCGTACAGTGTGACATCTGAGAGACTAATACTACCTGCTTTGTTCTTTTTTCTCAAGATTGCTTTGGCAATTTAGGGTCTTTTGTGGTTCCACGTGAATTTTAGGATTATTTGTTCTAGTTCTGTGGGAAAATATTATTGGTATTTTATACTTAGCGTCATGTCTTTGAGCTTCATCCGTGTTGTTGCACATGTCAGGATTTCCTTTGGAGAGTAAATAATATTCCACTGTATGGACAGATGAATTTATGTATCTGTTCGCCTGTTAGTGGACACTTGTGTCGTTTTCAGTTTGAGCTGTTGAGAATAATGTGTGTAAATATCGGTCTGAGTCCCAGCTTTCAATTCTCTTGGATATATACCCAGAAATGGGACTTCCCAGATGGCTCTAGTGGTAAAGAGTCTGTTTGCCAAGGCAGGAGATGCAAGAGACATGGTTCAATCCCTGGGTGAGGAAGATCTCCTGGAGAAGGAAGTGATAACCCACTCCAGTATTCTTGCCTGGAAAATCCCACGGCGGGCTACAATCCACAGGGCTCACAAAGAGTCGGATGCAACTGAGTGCACACACATACACACCCAGAAGTGAAGTTTCTGGATCGTACTTAACATCTGTTTAATTTTTGAGGAGCCTGTTGTTTTGAGCCTAAGTTCGGAGGTGGTTTGTTCCGCGGTAACAGGCAACCCGAACGCTCCTGGACTGCACTGTGTGTTTGCATGTCTGTCTTCTCCACTGGGCAGAGCTCCTCGGATGCCCTGTTGGTCTGCGTTGTTAGCTTGTAGCAGCGAGCGTGGAGCCTGGTTCTGGCACTAGTGAATGGAGAGTCTCACAACCAGCTGTGACTTTGAGAATATTTACAAATCTGATGAGCAGTAGGCATGGGTTCATTACAAAGGACCAGTGCCTTGTAGGGTCAGGAGCACCCCCTGCCCCCTGGCAGGTATCCCCTCTAGTTGCTGGATGGTGAGGTGGTCCAGAGGTGGTGGTGGAGTGGACCCACCTGCTGCTTTACTGGCAGGGATGCAGCTAGTTATCACCTGGTATGGATGTTTCAGCATCTCTGCAGGCAGCCGTGTGGTCCTAGGGTGTCACTCGCAGCAACAGTGTTCACCATTGCTGTTGGGGGCGTGGACCACGTCCTGCAGATGAGGAAACTGAGGTGTGGAGGGGGGCGGGTCAGTGACTTCTGTGAGGTCACAAGGTGGACAGGTGTCCAGGCTCATGAAATGGGGGCTTTGATTCTTAGTCGAAGTCCTTCCATCACACAATGGGTACTGCAGGGGAAGTTCACGGTCATCCTGGGAGGACGGGCTTCTCGTTGTAAGCCCTCTGGCTGCGGGGCCTGGGGACTCCGGGCTATGGGTGCAGGCCTGTGAGCCCTGCGGTCTGAGCCATGCCCTGGGGAGGCTGTGGGAACCAGGCTCTGAGGATGTGGGTCTTGGTCGGGGGGAGGGCAAGCAGGGAGCCCAAGTGGGCAGTGGGCCTGGATGTCCAGAGGCCCTGAACTCTGGCTGAAGTGGCGATTCTCTGGTGAGCAGACAGACGGCCGTCTGCTGGGGAAGGGAAGAGACACACTTGTCCCCTCTCTGGTCACTTACTGTGTGGCCGATGTGAATGTCCATTCATGGAGAAGGTTGTGCAGTGAGAAGGAATCCACAGAAATATTAGCAAGAGGAGAAATTCATTTTCCAAGAGAGGGAAGAGCCAGATGCTTAGAGTGGCATTGGCACAGAGATGGGGGTCTGACTTTTATCAAGTTTAGGGGACCAGGTGCAGGGAAGAGGGGGTGCGTGCATGTCTATCTTTGTCCCCAGCAGAATCTGGGCTGCCGTGTCTGTATGATGTGGTTTTACTGCGATTCTGTACGTTCTTGTTTTCAGTAGTTTTCCAGTCCTGGGGTCTGAGAGAGACTCGATAGTGGCCCTTGACAGGTGCTACTCTGTTGTGAACAGTGTTAGATGGGTTTATATTTCCCTCCTCTGAATATTCTGGCTTCCTAGGTAAAGAATCCATCTGCCAATGCAGGCAACGGGTTCAATCCCTGGGTCGGGAAGATACCGTGGAGGAAGAATGTTAACCCACTCCAGTATCCTTGCCTGGGAAATCCCATGGACAGTGGAGCCTGATGGGCTACAGTCTGTGGGGTCGCACAGAGTCAGACACGACTGAGCGACTAAACAGCAGCAGAAGCTTCTGAATATTAACTTAGTCTTAAGAGTTACATAGAATCTAGATGGCCCCTCTGTTGGGAATCAGGACGGAAGGCTCGTCTTCTGAGCTGGGCTGCAGAGCTGTCCCCACCTGGGGGCCCTGGAGGGTTGTCTCAGAATTGAATTGACCTGTGATGGGGGTGGGGGGCGGGGAAGGGCAGGAAAACAGTTCTTGGTGAAGGAGAGGAGAAACCAGACAAGACAGGGAGTGAAGCAGAGGAGACAGCAGAGCAGTTACGGAAGAGTACAAGATAGCCACGGTTAGTGCCTGAAGCCAGAGCTGCAGCCACGGTCACTAGGACTGACAGAGGCTGTCCTTTCATCTGACATCTGAAAAGGTGGGGGGAGGCATAGTCCTGGTGTGGCTGCTCTTCTGGGGTGATAGGGGTGCAACAGTGCAGCTTTCGATCCAGTTAGGAGGAGTACAGAGGTCCCGAGGTCCCACAGAGGAAGTGCAGTCTAGCTGAAAGGGGTATCGGGCTGCAGGAGCTGTGGAAAAGCAGACGTTCACGTCTGACACTTCTGGCAGGGCCTGTGTGGGGGTTACACACAGAGGGCTCCCTCCAGAGGGCTTAAGGTGGCAGAAGCCTTGGGGAGGCTGCAGGTTCTTTTCCCAGGTGAGAAGCTAGCCTTGAAAGTCAAAGCCCCTGCTTTTTGTGGAAGGAGCTGATGTGTTTGTGATGGGTCCTCGTTTCACCTAGCTGTGTAGGGCAGGTGCCAGGAGTTACCTGGAGAGGAGGTCAGATGAAAGTCAGTGGAACTGATAGGAGGACAAATAGAAGTCCTGTGACTAGTCACTGAAGGAGGATGGAATTGTTTAGATGCCCGATTTAGGAAGGCCCCTAGGTTGGGAAAATTATTTATTTTAGCTCTGTTTCTTGTTCTGCCCCAATGTCAAGAGAGGGTTTAGGTAGAGAGTTTGATTGCAGTTGGGAGGAGTTGGGGGTGAAGATGTGGTCTGGGTGTGAGGCCAGGGGACCACCCCTGAGGTAGTGCTGGCCATAACGTACCCGGGGTGACTCAATCAGTAAGGAGACCTCCTGGAAGAGGGGTCCGTGGATGGGGAGGGGCATTAGAGGAAGTGGACCCATGAGACAGCCTGATGTCAGAAATGCCACTGTGGTGGGAGGGCCCTGACCAGGGTGGGGGGCCTGAGTAGGGACAAAGTTGCCTGAGGGGGTCCTGGGAACCCAGAGGAGCCTGTCTCACCAGTGGTACCACACAGCCAGCAGCTGTGATGCTGCGAGCCCTTGGCCTTTGGAAGGAGGGCCGTGGTTTCTTCTGTTGTGCAGAAGGAAGGGCGATGGATGAGAGGCCCCTGACGGGTGGCTGGTATGAAAGAGCATGGTCAAATACAAGGTGAGAAAGAGAACAAGCATTCTGTCTTAGCCATCTGCAGGCCTGGTCCAGCAGGGGCTGGGAACTTCCCTCCAGGGACAGGAAAAGGGTTACGTCTGCCGCTGTGCAAGATTATAAAGAGTAGAAGGGGAAATAAGAGAGTAAGACCCACGTAAGCCCCCCTGGGTATCTGGGTTTCGGTGGTCTCTGGGTTCTGGTGGACCCATAGTTTGGAGGCAGATGATTGCTGACTGATGTAGGGGAAACAGCAGGGGGACCAGTGGGCTTGAGTCATGACAGGTGGGTCTAGCTGGATGTCCCGAGAGCTTGGCTGCTGTCGGAGGTGTGAGCAGTACCTGAAATGGACCCTCTGCAGGAGGTCAGGGGGGTTGGTATGTGCATGGAGGCTCTTTTAGAGGACCTAGTCCCCAGATTGTAGGATTGTGGGTGGGGGCAAGTCCTGAGGTCGGGGTGCGTGCTGCGTGCCAAGTCGCCTCAGTCGTCATGTCCAACTCTGTGCAACCCCATGGACAGAGGAGCCTGCCAGGCTCCTCTGTCCATGGAATTCTCCAAGCAAGAATACTGGAGTGGGTTGCCATGCCCCCTCCAGGGGATCTTCCCAATCCAGGGATGGAACCCAGATCTCTTACGCCTCCTGCATTGGCAGGTGGGTTCTTTACCACCAGCACCACCTGAGGTTGGAGTAGGTATCTATTAGCATGGGTCCATGAAAGGTTCTAAGTTTAGTTTTAAGGCTGAGAGGTTAAGAGCTTGGAGGAGGAGTCCTCATGGTAAAAAAGAATAAGAAGAGCTGAGTGTCATACATGAGTTCAAAGGGATGGAGGTGCAAGCGGGACTTCAGAGTCATCTGGAGTCAGAAAGCATGGGGAATGTGTTCTAGCCAGCCCTGATGGAGTTCCAAGGTGAACTTGGTGAGATGTTTTTTAAGGCAGGGGTCCCCAACTTCTGGGACCTAATGCCTGTTTTTCTGAGGTGGAGCTGATGTAATAATAATAGAAACAAGTGCACAATAAATATAATGCTCTTGAATCATCCCGAAACCATCAAACCATCCCCCCAGTCTGTGGAAAAATTGTCTTCCATGAAACTGGTCCCTGGTGCCAAAAAGGATGTGGACTGCTGTTTGAAGAGAAGAGGGAGCCTTTTCTGGTTTCCCCTGAAGGTTGGGGATGCCAGGCTGTATGTGGTTTGTATTTAATGTCTAAAGTTTGAAACACCTGTTGGGCAATTTGAGAGGTGAAAGCCGAGCCACTGTCACTCTGGAGAGAAGTGGGGAGACCCAATCTAGGGATAATTTCTTGCAGAAGTGCCTGAGTTGCACAGAAGCCCTTCCGGGTGTAGTGGGAAGGACTTGGTCCACCTAGTAAAGTGTCTACGAGTGTTAACAGGTACTTGCACCTTTTATGGGTGGTCATATGGGTGAAGTCTAATTGCCAGTCCTGACCTGGCAGGCGTCCTCTTATTTGCTGGATTGGGAGAGACGGCACAGTCTTTAGATGTCTCCAGGAGTTCACTCGTTTGCAGATAGGATATGGTGAGGTGACATCTTCTAGTTCTACTTCTAAGTCAGCGGAATGGAGAAGAGGGTCTGAGAGAACCTTTCAGGGCTCTGTGCCCATGTGGAGAGTGGTATGTGGGTCAGCCTCTTGCTGACCCAACAACATTTTCCTGAGAGTAAAAACTGTGGCCTGTCCTGAGGAGCTCCTGGTTCTGAGCACACCTCAGCCTCAGAGTGGTGAACATGCAGGGCATCTTGAGAGGGAGAAGGGCTGGAGTGAGCCTGGCGGGAAGGGTGAGGCCCTGCGGCGGCCAGTGTGGCTGCTTTGTCGACTGTGCTGTTGCCTTAGTCTCTGAGCACTGGGTCTCTTGTTGCCCTTTGCGGTGCGTGACTGACACCTGAATGGATGATGGAGCTGCCTGCCTGAGTTATAGGATAAGATGGGCATGTTTACTTGAGGTCCCCTGGGTGGTGAGCAGGCCCCTTTCTTTCCAGATAGCGCATGTGAGTGAAGGAGATGGAAGGCAAATTTAGAATCTATGTGTTGTTGACCTCAAGGTCTCTAGACCTCAAGGTCTAGTTGCAAAGCTCTGTGCCATGCCTAGTCACTCAGTCGTGTCCGACTCTTTGCAACCCCATGGACTGTAGCCCGCCAGGCTCCTTTGTCCATGGAATTCTCCAGGCAAAATACTGGAGTGGGTTGCCATGTCCTCCTCCAGGGGATCTTCCCAATCCAGGGATCGAACCTGGGTCTTCCGCATTACAGGCAGATTCTTTACCATCTGAGCCACCAGGGAAGCCTGTAAAGCTCTAATTAAGGCTATTAATTCAGCCTTTGGGGAAGAGGTATTGGGTGGCAGTGGGGAGCTCTCTCTTACTCGGGTGGTGGTGACGAGAGTGTATCCTGCTTTGCATTGTTCACTGATCATATATATAGCTGCTGCCACTGGTGAACCAAGTGTTATCCAGGGAGGACATGGGGGTGTCTCTTAAGTCAGATTGGACAGTGGTGGACTGTTCCAGGATTTCTACACCAGAGTGTTCTGGGGATTTGGGTTCAGAGGAGTCTGGCAGGAATGTGGCACGTTGAGGACTGAGTGCATAGAGAGACAATGAGTGACGGACTGTCGGGTAAGAGAGTTTGATATTGAGTAATCCTGCTGTTGGTGAGAAACTGAGGGGCCTTGTTTGGAATGTCCATCACCTGGTGAGGTGTGGGGAGAGGAAGTGTCTGTCCAGAAGTGAGTTTGTTGCCCTCTGCTCGGAGGAGGCCAGCCTTCAGCTGTGGTATCCTGGTTCTTTGAGAATTAAGCTACAGCTTTAAAATCAGGGCTGTGTTTTTGTCCTAAGACTTGTGGGGTGATTCCTCTTCATTCAGGGGGGTATAGCCAGAAGGGCTTCTCCAAGTTTGGGGGGCCAGGGCTGGAGCAGTGGGGAGGAATGACTGGGGAGAGGGCCTCAGGAGGAGGTTTGGCTGTAAGGCCACAGTGAGGGGCCAGATGTGGAAGTGTCCAGTGAGGCTCAGAAAGGCCCTGATTTCCTTTTAGTTCCGAGGTGGAAGGAGAGAGGCTGTGAGTTCTGTGTGTTGAGTAGTGACTGCGTGATGTCCTGGGGATGAGAGAAATTCCTGGGAATCCAACTGTGACTGGACTGACGTGTGCTCTAGAAGGAAGACCTTGGTAGCCTCACAGAGCTCGGCGGGTGAGGAGGGCGGTGGATCTGGTGAGGGAGGCGCGGTGGTCCAGCTGTAGAGGAGGGGTCGTCAACACAGTGAGGAGAAGTGCTGCTCAGGAGCCGTGGGTGGATAGATCAGAGCCGGGGGTTTGACCAGAGAGGTGGGAGCTATCTCTGAATCCCTGGAGAAGGGAGGGCAAGGTGAGTTGTTGGGAGCGGAGAGTGTTAGGGTCCATTCATAAAAAAGCAAATATATTTCGAGAATCTCGGGGGAGAGGGATGGTGGAGAAAGCATCTTTTAGATGGAGGACAGTAAAGACCTGAGTGTTAGGAGAACTGAGGCAGTGTGGGAATTTGGGACTGCAGGGTGGAGAAGGACCACTGCCTCATAAATCATAGCTAGGTCCTGTACTAGACGACACGTGCCTTCTACCTTTTAACGAGTTGAACAGGGGTGTAATAAGGGGAGTTGCTAGGTCTAAGGAGTCCAGAGTTTAGAAATGTGTGAATGAGGGGTGTGTGTCCCCTAAGATCTTCCAGTTTTATAGGGTATTGAGAGCAGCAGGGACAGCAAGAGGGGTCCCTCCTGGTGACAGTGACAGGAGTTGGTGAGAGGTCCTCCTGGGGGTGTCAATGTCCCATACCATTGTTGTTCAGTCATGTCTGACTCTTTGTGTCCTCTTGGACTGTAGCACGCCAGGTTCCTCTGTCCCCCACTATCACCTAGAGTTTGCCCAAGATCATGTCCATTGAATTGGTGATGACATTCAACCATCTCATCCTTTGTTGCCCCCTTCTCCTCTTGCCCTCAATCTTTCCCAGCATCAGGGTCTTTTCCAATGAGTTGGCTCTTCACATCAGGCAGCCAAAGTATTGGAGCTCAGCTTCAGCATCAGTCCTTCCAATGAATATTCAGGGTTGCTTTCCTTTAGGATTGACTGGCTGGATCTCCTTGAAGTCCAAGAGACTCTCAAGAGTCTTCTCTGTATAATTGAGGGAACCTGTTTAAGCATTTCTTGTGGGAGAAGAGGGCTGAGCATCAGAGGGAGCATCTCTTAAAGACTCCAGGGAAGGAGGCTCATGATGTAGAATTAGTTCAGTCTTTAGTTTGGTCCAAAACAGGGTTGGGGGGAGGCTTACGAGGGTGCCTAGGAGGGGATGGGACAGCTGGGAAGGACGAGGAAGGAATGTGAAGATCTGGTCTCCCAGTGAGCGTGGTGAGTCAGAGGTTTGGAGTGTAGGTTGAGGTTTGCCTTCTGCTGTGATGATGATGATGGGTGAGGGAATCAAGGGACCTGAGAACTTGGGAAGAGCAGAGTAAGTGGCTGCAGTAGCAGTTAAGAAATTGACTTTCTTACCTCTATGGTTAGAGTTACCCGAGGCTTGGCCAAGTCGATTAAACAATATATTTATTTGACTGTGCCCGGTCTTAGTTGCAGCATGCAGGATCTTTAGTCGAGGCATGTGAACTCTTTAAAAATAAATACATATATATGTGCGTGTGTGTATACACACACACGCACATATTTTTTTATTTGACTGCTGGGTCTTAGTAGAGGCATGAAAACTCTTATATATTTTTATATATATATGGGCTTCTCCAGTGGCTCAGTGGAAAAGAATCTACCTGCGGGCCTGGCGTGCCATGGGGTCACAAAGAGTTGAACGTGACTTAACAACTAAACAACTCCACTATTTATTTATTTATTTGGCTGTGTCGAGTCTTAGTCACAGAACACTGGATATTTGGGTGCAGCATGCTGGCTCAGTAGTCATGGGCTTAGTTGCCCCAAGGCATGTGGGATCCTAGCTCCCCAACCAACGATGGAACCCATGTCTCCTGAATTATAAGTGGATTCTCAACCACTGGACCACGAGGAAAGTCCCACAGGCTTAGTTGATCTCATGTCAGGGAGCCAGGTCCAGGGTCGTGGCCGTCAATCTGAAGATGGTAGACGTTCTTGAAGATCATGGGGGTGGAGGGGTCCTCGCAAGAGGGTACCCGGTTTCAGAAGGGGATTTTGTCCCTTCTCCTCATGGCGAGGGCGGGCAGTCCCTCGCCTCATGCCTTGTTCATTCACACAGTGGGCACGGTCATGTGGGCAACCTTTCCTGGTAATCTTGACTCCAGGGCCCCCTGGTCTGCAGCAGGAGTAGGAGCCAGAGTCAGGGCCCAGTGACTGTTTTCCTTGTCGCTGCTGGGGGGCCTCGGACGATTCTTAGCCTGGTGGGTGCCTCTGATCTATTGCAGAGGTGAGCGTTTAGAGAGATTTTTCTGCTCTCGAGACCCTTGTGGTCTCGCTCCCTCTCAGCCATCCTCATCTTGGTTATTAGAGACCTTAAAAACTGGTCTCTGAGTTCAAACTGGGAGTCTGAGGACCCTTCTCTAATTTTTGGAGTTTTCCACATGTGTTGGAGGTCAGTTGGGAGATGAAACACATTGCCAGCATTGCTTTGCCTTCCTCAGAGGTTAATTCTGAGTTGGTGAAAAGGCATAGAGCCTCTGAAAGATGAGACAGGAGAAGAGCAGAGTTTTTATCTGGGCCTGAAGTAATTTCTTTACTTTTGTCATAGTTACAGCCTTGATGGTGGCCCTTTTAATGCCTTCGGTGAGGCAGGTAAGCACATGGGCCCATCGCTGTCTATCCTGACACTTCCTGGTAGTTTCAGTCAGGGGCATTGTCAGGGACCACCGTGGGTCCCGGCACATGAGCATCAGTTGGCCCCTGTTAAGGTCGTCCCCATATTCCCTGGCTCTAGACCAGATTCTAGCTTGCTGTGCTGTGTTAGTACAAGTGGGGAAAATGACATGTATGTCACACCAAGAAAGGTCTTAAGTTAAAGTAAGATATTCAAATTCTTTAGTAAATTTGGTGGGGTCTTCCAAGAAATTGCCTAGCTTGAGAGAGATCAGACATAGAAAAAGGAACACAGACACGAACGAT
Organism: Cervus elaphus; assembly: GCF_910594005.1. Taxonomy (NCBI): domain Eukaryota; kingdom Metazoa; phylum Chordata; class Mammalia; order Artiodactyla; family Cervidae; genus Cervus; species Cervus elaphus. The sequence goes on from NC_057844.1 coordinate 33,559,982, forward strand.
TCCCTGGGAACCACGCACTTCATGTGAAGGAACTTGGGGGGCTGACTCCAGAGGAAATTGGGGGGGACATCCAGACCGGGTGTGCTGGGGAAGAGAAGGAGAACTGGGGGCTGGTGGAGGAGCGGTTGGTGGTAGGGAAGAGGGGGTGCTGGGGGTCCTGGTCTGGGAAAAGGGTTCAGTGGTTTCCAGGGGCTGGAGGAGGATGTGGCTGAGGGGACTGGGGGGAAGGAGCAGAAAGAGGGAGGTGCTCAGGATTGGAGGTGGGGAAGTCAGGTGGTGTTGATGTTGACATGTGGCATGAGGACCACAGTTTGGGGTCTTGAGTGAGTTGACAGAAGGCCTAGACGTCAGGAACCTCAGACCATTTGCCAAGGTGGCGGCAGTACAGATGGAGGTGGAGAATAGTGTTGTAGGTGAGACAGCTGTCCTGGGGCTGGACCTCCCAGTAGCCCAGTGTATATTGAGGCCAAGCCGTGCGCCAGAAGACCTTTCATTTGGGTCTGAGGTTGTCCAGGTTGAAGTGAAAGTGTTAGTTGCTCAGTTGTGTCTGACTCTTTGCGACCCCATATACTGTAGCCCACCAGGTTCCTCTGTCCATGGGATTCTCCAGGCAAGAAAACTGGAGTGGGTTGCCCTTCCCTTCTCCAGGAGATCGTCTCCACTCAGGGATTGAACCTGGGTCTCTTGCATTATAGGGAGATTCTTTACCAGCTGAGCTACCAGGGAAGCCTAGTCTGAGAGCTTTCCAGTGTTTGAGGAGACATCCCAAGGGGGAGTCTTTCCCTGGGGCAGATTGACAGTTGCCCATAATGACAGCTAGGAAGAAGAGGAAAGAGAGAATTTGGGAGATGGGGCCATTCTGGGAATCCTGGGGTTCAGAAGAAGCATCCTCCACCCTCTTTGAACAACCTAGGATTCACTCTGAGTCAGAGATGAATCGGATCATTGAATGAGACATAAGGAAGATGGATGGGGGCATCTGAGAGGCCATGTTCCAACCTAGACCTCGATGGTTGGAAGACCTGACCTTGGGCTTTCTGCCACCCAGATTCTGCCACTGATCTCCCTAGAGGAAGCCCCAACAAAGGGAATAACTTTTAGTTTGGTGGATGTCTCGGTGGGTGATGAGGAAGGTCAAGCCAGAGGTGAAGGTGAAAGGAGTTCAGTTAGTGGAGGTTCTCCCCGCTCCAGTCACCAAAGTGTTAGGTGAGCTGATGCAAGTTGTGAAAGAATTCACAGGAATATTAGCAAGAGGAGAAAAGAGTGTTTGTATTCACTTTCCACGAGAGGAAAGGGGTAGATGCATGGAGCAGTGCTGGCACTGAAGATTGGGGGTCTGAGTCTTTTATTGAGTTTAGGGTGCAGGGAAGAGGGGGTACATGCATGTCTATCCTTGTCCCCAGCAGACTCTGGGCCACCATGTCTCTGTAAGATATGGTTTTACTGAGATTCTGTTTGTTCTTATCTTCAGTAGTTTTCTAGTCCTGGGGACTGAGAGACTCAACAGTGGCCCTTGACAGGTGCTGCTGTGTTTGTGGACAGTGTTAGGTGGGTTTATGGAGGTTAATAGAGAAGGACAGTCTTGTTGGCTGAGTGGGACTAAACCATCTTCAGGGCTGTGGGATGTGGCTCCGGGTTTGGTGCAGAGGGTGGTCACCCTTTGCTGGGACTGGGTGTTGTGTCCCCCTTAAGTGCTGCCCCTGTGAGGAGGTGGGCCATGGTGGGTGGCGGAGTTAGTGCTTTTGTAGAAGGGACCCAGGAGCTGCCCAGACACTGGTGTGGTGGGAGGACCGGGCGGAAGGATGCTGTGACCTGACCAGACCCCTGTCCTACATCTCAGCCTACCGCCTCGGCTACGTGGGAAAGGAATGGGGTTCTTACAAGCCCTCAGGGCTGAGTGGTCTTGTCGGGGCAGTGTCTGTGCTGTGGGCTGAGCTGTTGGATCCCTCTTTCTGTCTCTGCTTCCCCCTGGAAGATAAGCTCCGAGAGGCAGGGACTTTGCTTCTCTGGCTCCTCTCCAGGGTTGGGAAGATGGCTCAGGAGCAGCTATGCAGGTATGTGACTACTTTGCAGGCCAAAAATCCCTGGACAGCAGAACTCAGGGTCATTGGCAGGTCTTGCTTCCGAGCTTGGCTGTGGCGCCCATGTGGATGGCAGGGCCCAGGTCTTCTACCTCTGCCTCCAGCCTGGCTTCTCCCCAGGCACTGGGCCTCAGCCACCTCATCAGGGAGGCCCAGGTTCTCAAACAGCTGTCTGGGCAGCTGGGACCCAAGGGACCCTGAGCCGTCCCTCCTGCATGCAGTTGCCAGAATTATGTTTTCTCCTGTCTTCAGAAACAAGCTGTGGGCCAGCCTTTGCATACCTTCACAGCATTGTCAGAGCTGCTCTGCCAAATTCTCAAGGTTAAGAAGTTTTGTTCATTTGTGTTCGCGGACATCTGTCTCCTTCACTGCCCACCTCGGAACCAGCCCCTGTTTCACCATGCCCACGTGGTTCCAGAAGTGTCCTTTGTGTCTGCCCTGGGGGCCCTCATGTGGGGGGGCAGGTGGTGGTGGAACGCCTGCCCCCCACCACTCCCGGGTCCCAGGTCTGCAGTAAACCCCCCGGGGCTTATCACCGAATAAATTGGAGAGCAGGATTCCATTAAAATGTTTTCAGCAAAAGTATTAAATAAATTTGCTGGGAGGAGGTTTCTTTTACTGATGCATGAGGGTTTCCCCTGCCCCCATCCAATTTTAAATGTAATATGGAAACAAATTCAAGGGCTTTACCTGCAGCCACCTTTGCATGTAATTTGCAGGCAGCGGCTTCTCTTAATAACACTGAGAAGGAAGGGTGACTTTGTTCTTGGCTGAAGGTCCATTTCCACTCACAGCAGCTACTCTTGCCCCCCATTCAGGGCCATTTGGGAAGGATCGGGGACAACCCAATGTAACCCCCCATCTCGCCTGGCCACGGGCAAGGTGTCTGGTCAGCAGAAGGGCTTTACGTTAAATGAAACTTAACGTATGCACAGATGTTTTGTTGGAAGAGAATCAGGAAGAGTTTCTCAGCAATTAGAGTATTTCAAATCAAAACACACATTCTTTAGAGTAGAGGAGACAGTGCAGGTAGCATTAAACTGTGAACAACTGAGACAAACTCTGTAGATACTGGACAGAACAGACCCTCTCTGTTCAGGGCTCAGGCCAAGGCTGTGACTCTTAGGACAGCCCTGAATCCTTGCTGTCAGCACCCGTCACTCTGCAGTCTGAGGTCAAGGACTGTGCACTGCAGAGAGAGACGAGCATGAAGACAGAGCTTTGAGGGCAGCGTCAGGAATTTTAAGTTATTTTATTTATGTGTGTTGTTGTGGTTCGATTGCTAAGTTGTGTCTGACTCTTCGAGACCCCATGGACTGCAGCACACCAGGCTTCCCTGTCCTTGACCATCCCCTGCAATTTGCTCAAACTCATGTCCATTGAGTCGGTGATACCATCCAACCATCTCACCCTCTGTTGTCCCCTTCTTCTCCCACCTTCTAGCATCAGGGTCTTTTCCAATGAGTCAGTTCTTCGCATCAGGTGACCAAAGTATTGGAGTTTCAGCTTCAGCATCAGTCCTTCCAATGAATATTCAGGACTGACTTCCTTTAGGATGGACTGGTTGGATCTCCTTGCAGTCCAAGGGATTCTCTAGAGTCTTCTCCAACACCACAGTTCAAAAGCATCAATTCTTCAGCACTTAGCTTTATGGTCCAACTGTCACAACTGTACATGATTACTGGAAAAAACACAGCTTTGACTGTATGGATCTTTGTCGGCAAAGTGATGTCTCTGCTTTTTAATGCACTGTCTAGGATGGTCATAGCTTTTCTTCTGAGGAGCAAGTGTGGCCTCCTTTAAATAAGAAAACCTCAGTGTCTGGGAGCTGGACTATGTGGTTTGGTGCTTCTGGTTTTGGTAAGTGGAGGATTTTATTCAGTCCTCCTTTGGGAAAAGATTAAGTCCCACACCTCCAATTATAGACCCAGGTACATCGACTGCCTAGCTTTGCAACAACTGCTGGAAAGTCCCCATGAAAGATTCCTATGTGGAAGAGAGCGTAGGCAGAAGATGTTAGAGGCTGGAGCAGGTTTCTGCCGTGTGCTGTGTTCCTCTGACCATACTTCAGTCCCTCATGTTGTGTATATTGTAAGTAAAGGTTTTGAAAATACACAGTGGAACCTGAATGATTTTTCAGAGCATCCTGAGTCTTTTTCAGAGACAGAACTATTCTAGAGAGCGCTGCTTTAGGCAGAAAGGTAGGGTCTGCGCACTGTCATCAGCTGCCCTTGGCCTTGGTGGCTCAGGTTCATTCTGGTGAGCACATTGGCAAAGGCAGATTTTTGTAGACATGATCAAGAGATGACAAAGGGTGGAATTTAACACTTTGCTGCTGATTGCATGAAATCATCTTGTTTTGCATGACTTTTTTAAAAGAGAAAGCAAGGACTATTTAGAGCAGAGGAAAAGCTGCAGAACTCTGCCTGGAAGTGAGGTTGGCCTCCTCTCCCCACCGTGCCAGGAGATGGGGCCACCAAGGTCATGACCCCTGTCCAAGTCCAGTTCTAACAGCACATGGCCTATCTAGGAGGAATTGATACTGACCAGGGTTCTTGGCCTTCTCAAGGCAATAGAAACTGATCAGGGGCCAGACAAGAAATTCAGGCAGGGCTTTATTGGGGCCCCTCTGCAGCAGAGGGGAGCAAGAACAAGTAAGGGATTCCCTTACTCACTTGTTCCCCAAGGGGAGGTGGTGAGCTGGTCCCTTATATGGGGTGAGGGTAGGGGTGTGTCCAGGGGTCAGGCTGGAGGGTGGCTTAGGTGGGGTTTGCCCAACCCATTGAGGGTGTTGAGTGCAGGGGACATGCGCAGTACCCTGCTTTTGCTCTTGGGTCCTCAGAAGTAGCAGTTGGGGTTCTTTGGTCTCTTGGTATTTTATTGTCCATAACTTGCCCTAATTGCACATTGCTGTTGTTCAGTCTAAGTCATGTCTGACTCTGTGACACCATGAACTGCAGCACACCAGGCTTTCCTGTCCTTTACTATCTCCTGCAGTTTTCTCGGTGATACCATCCAACCACTTCATCCTCTGTCACCCCTTCCCCTTCTGCCCTCAATCTTTCCCAGCATCAGGGTCTTTTCCAATGAGTTGCCTCTTTGCATCAGGTGGCCAAAGTACTGGAGCTTCAGCTTCAGCATCAGTCCTTCCAATGAATATTCGGGACTGATTCCCTTTAGGATTGAGTGCTTTGATCTCCTTACAGTCCAAGGGATTCTCAAGAGTCTTCTCCAGCACCCAGTTCAAAAGCATCAATTCTTTAGTACTCAGCCTTCTTTATGGTCCAACTCACATCCAGACATGTGTGTGTCCGGATATGTGTTTGTTGCTCAGTTGTATCTGACTCTTTATGACCCCATGGACTGCCAAGGCTCCCCTGTCCATGCATAACTACTGGAAAAGCCATAACTTTGACTATATGAACCTTTGTCATCAAAGTGATGTCTCTGCTTTTTAATACACTGTCTAGGTTTGTCATAGCCTTTCTTCCAAGGTGCAAGTGTCTTTTGATTTTGTGACTGCAATCACCATCCACAGTGAGTTTGGAGCCCAAGAAAATAATATCTTTCACTGTTTCCACTTTCCCCATCTATTTGCCATGAAGTTATGAGACTGGATGCCATGATCTTAGTTTTTTGAATGTTGAGTTTTAAGTCAGCTTTTCACTCTTTTTTCACCCTCATCAAGAGGCTCTTTAGTTCTTCTTTGCTTTCTGCCATTAGAGTGGTATCATCTGCATATCTGAGGTTGTTGATATTTCTCCTGGCAGTCTTGATTCCACCTCACCTTGTGATTCATCCAACCTGGCATTTCGCATGATGTACTCTGCATGTAAGTTAAATAAGCAGAGTGACAAAATACAGCCTTGATGTACTCCTTTCCCAATTTTGAACCAGTCTGTTGTTCCATGTCCAGTTCTAACTGTTGCTTCTTATTCTGCATACAGGTTTCTCATGAGGCAGGTCAGGTCGTCTGGTATTCCCATCTCTTTCAGAAGTTTCCCCAGTTTGTTGTGATCCACACAGTCAAAGGTTTTAGCATAATCAGTGAAGCAGATGCATTAAGTTATTTTTAGTCCCTTATTGTTTCTTTGTATCCTGTTTCTGGAGGAGACATTTGTCCAGGTGACAGGCACTGCAGCAAAGGGGCCCAGAGCCTGTCTCAGAGTCATAGTAAATGTGTCAGTCACTCAGTCGTGTCTGATTCTTTGTGACCCCATGGACTGTAGCCCGCCAGGCTCCTCTGTCCATGGGATTCTCCAGGCAAGAATACTGGAGTGGGTAGCCATTGCCTCCTCCAGAGGATCTTCCCAACCAGGGATTGAACCCGCTTCTCCCACACTGCAGGTGGATTCTTTACTGTCTGAGCCACCAGGGAAACCCATGTGAAGTGGACAGGTAAGAGGTTTTTGGGTTCTGGCCTCAGGTCCTGCAGGGAACCGTATCCAGCATGCTTTACTTCCTCCCTGCCCTGCACCCCTGGGACGTGTGGAGCTGCCCAGACAAAGCCAGGCAGGCAGGCCACTGGCCGGGGTTCCAGCAAGGATGCTCCCTCCCCTGTGCTCCAAAGCTGACTTCTGGGCCCTCAGCTCCCCTAACCCAGCTTCCCCATGGCCTGGGCCATGTGAACTGTGCCTCCCAGGGAGGGACTTCTGGGGCTGTGGATGCTTGCCCGAAAGCGACATGTTGTGCCTGCAGGGACATGAGTGGTCTCGTGACGCTCTTGAAAATAATGTCAGTTCTGTGGTTGGTCGGGTTCATTGACATGAAACAGAAGAAGAGCACACACATTTATTTAACATTCTTATGTGCACATAGGAGCCTTCAGGAGGAAAATGAAGACCCCAGCAGCTCATCTACTGTTTTACGGAAAGAGAGATTGTGGGACGTGAGTAGGAAATTTAGGGGGGGAACTTGTGGAGGATCAGGGTTATTTCACAAGATGGTCTGTCCATGCCTATGACTGTCTCCACGCCCATTTCTGGTGGCAAGAACGTCCTTCTCTTCATGATGCAGGGAGGGAGGGCCCCTTTCTCACAGAGATGCTGGGGCCTGACTGTCGGTGGAAAGCGGGGGTGGGGAGCCCTTCCCGCACCTGCTGTTTCGCAGGCGCCTTCAGCTCAAAGTCCTCATTATGCCAAAGCGGTCGCTCTCCGGATGCCGTGTTTGGACCCTCTTTCAGGACAGTGTCATGACTTCACACTTGACAACAGAATCTGAACTTCCCACATCTCAGTTTGCAAGGGAACTGGGATGGACCAAAGGGAATGAAGTGATTGAGAGAGAAGGGCTTCTGTGCACAGTTTGCCCCTTTGCCTGGTCAGTCTGGCTCAGGGAGGCCTCTCGGACCTGCTTCTCATAAAGGGGGCCTGGCCTCCCACTCATCTGCAATTCAGATCGCTCTGCATGCCCGCCGTTTACAGCAATTCCAGGCTGTCAGCTCAGGAGGCAGAGCATGTGTGTGTGTGGATGCGGGGGTGTGTGTGTAGTCTGTAGCTGCTGACAAAACCTCTGTGTAATAGGCCAAAGTCCCTATGGCAGGAGCTGCTTATTAGTGGGAAAGAAATTCACAAATACAGCCTAGTCCAATCATTTACTTTAACAAAAGATTTATTTGAAACAGGTTTGTGCAGACATACACCAGTCAACAGGATTGATCAAAGCCACACATCACTACATTTTCCAACCCCCCCTCCCCAAAATACCAATAAATGCCCTTCATTTGTATTCACTCCACGAGGAACCCCTGGCTCCCCTGTTCTGGCTAAAGACTGCTGTAACTTAACAACCAGAGGACGTTAATAGGACATGAGGACGGTAGTAAGACTTCTAGAGGGGGAGGACAGGACCCCTATACTCCAGAGAAGAGCTGCCTACTCTGCTGGGAGCCAATTAAGCTAGCTCCCCCCTCCCCGTGCCCCCTTCCCTCTGCATAACCAGATGAAATCTCCCAGCCAAATGCCATCTCAGCAGTGGCAGCACAGATGTGACAATGGAAAGGAGAACACGTGGCTTTGCCCAAGTGAAGGAGACACTGCAGGGTGGCACGTTCAGACCACAACCGGAAGGGTGACCTGTCAGGGCTGTAGGCCCTGGGGGCAGGGGGACTGGGGGTAGCAGCCCAACACACCTCCCAGCTCAGCCACCCGGGAGAGGGCAGGTGGACTAAGAGCGACTGGACTTGGGTTGACTTTATTAATGGAAAACCGCAAACGCATTCCCCTGTGCAGGGACCTCGTGGGGCGGAGGGAGGCCCTGAGACAAGGCAGGTTGTCTTTCTGTTCTGTACCTGGTGTCTCCTGCTCTGCCTGTAGCTGCACGCCCAGCCGTCTCAGGACCCCGGCTGGCTCCGGTCCTTCGGAAGGAAGTGGGTTCACATCCTGACCCTCAGGCGGACCCCCTCCTGCTGGCCCTTTCTCCACACTGTCAGGCTGGCTTGTGAGAGGCTCTTGAGAAGGCTCTCTTGACCCCGGGTTTCCCCGGGCAGGGTTATTTGGATAGCGCCAGTCTTTCCACTTGCTTCTTCCTCTTCCGTCATAAATCAAAGCCACCTGACACTTTGTTCCCGGCTTTTAAAATGCACAGGTCTCCTTTCTGTGACCAGGTCAGGAGAAATGCTGATGGGCTAATCTCGGGAGCGTGTTTTTCTTGGTCTGATGCCTGGGAGTAGATATCGCTAAGGCAACTCGGACGAGAGATTGTCACTTGAAAACGAGCCGGCCTGGGTGTCAGAAGAATCGCTCTCTTGTCTCCTTCCTGTCCACCCCCCACCCCCATCAGGGGAGCAGGGGGCTCTGCTGGGTGACAGGTATGGGCTCTATGTGGTGTGGGGACAGAGGGGCGCACGCCCCTCCTCCACTGCTGCTTGTTTCACAGCTCTAGCCGCTTGGAGCTGCTGTGGGCTCCCAGGGCTTTCTTCTCGCCGAAAGGATTCCCGTGTAGACCCAAAAAACCAGAAGCCCTTTAAACAGCCGGAGCTGGAGGTCTGGCATTAAATGAAGCTCTTGTAAAAAAGAGTGGAGGCGTGGGCTGCTGGGCACTGGAGGATACAAGAAAAACTCAGTGAAGAGTCTGATACGTCGAGTATCATGGGTCCCTTCCTTTTGGGAACACTTGTTAATTTGTCATCACATGGGATCTCAGGTCCTGACCTCTAAGACCCATTGGAAAATCTTCTAACTGTCCTCTTAGTTCTTCAAGATGGAAAGATGGCTAATATGAGGCAAAATAATTTTCCCCCAAGACTTACAGAGACCAAGAACAGACTTAAAACCATAGAGCCTCTGCTGTATCGCTCTATTTTTTGGGAAGGGATGCTTTATTTTCACTGTCTCCATCACTTGTATATTTTCTAATTTAAGCATCTGCATGAATAAATTGTTTAATGAATATGATGGAGCGGGGGGTGGCATCCTTTAACTTGACCCGATAAACTCTCTTCTTTGCTACATTATTTCAGGCTCTGCTTAACCAGTTTCCCTGTTAAAATTCTTTATGGCTCCCAGGAAATAAAGGCTACATTTCAAATGCTGAGCCTGAATCACCCTTGAGATACTTGGGGACAGTGACCCTGGGCAGTAATTCAAACCCTGGCTGAAATGTGTGTAGTTCTTCCACATGTTCAAAACTAAAGACCACCTTATCTTAGAGCAGAGCTTTGAAAACATTCTATTCAACCTGTGGTCCAGAATGTAAATCTCTAGGAGTGGGACTATGATAGAAAATTCTCTTCTTTATGGTTCAAAAAGATAAAGGGTCATTGTTATAACAATGAGATGATAGACTAGAGCTTTCTTTAAAGAAAATTCAACCATATAGTTGATAATATTATATCCATATGCATTTTCAGATATTAGTTACTTATACTCACTTTTTCATGATTCACAGTTTCTGGACAAGTGATTATAGATTTTCACTGCCAGCTCCCTACAGCAAGACCTAAAGCCTTGTCAGGGGAAAGCAAAGACCAGCAGAGCTCTCAGCTGTGGTCCACCAAAGCCCAGGCTTCCATGTTAGGGTTTCACTCCAAATGTTAAAGGCACAGCATCTCCTTTCTCCAAAGCACAGGGTTTTGTTGTTGTTGTTGTTGTTGTGTGTATGTGTGTTGGGAGATGGGAGAATGTAACACTGGTCAAGAAGTCTGAAATATTCTGCCTAGAGACTAGAGCCATCAGTGACACCCAAACACTATGACCAAGCCCCCAGACTGGTGATCACAGGCTAATCCCAACAGCCCAGCAGAAATGGCTGATTTCTTCTGCTTTCTCATCTTCTCCTCTCAGACACCCACCCATGCTCGCCGGTGCAGAGCTAAGAGCTGGGGAGGCTACTCTCTTCTGTCTGCAGAGGTTCAAATGCGCATCAGCAGTCTGGGTACCAGGCTAGCCCAGCACTGGGTCCAAGTGGGATCTGCAATCTTAGCCCAATCGAATGTCAGGCCCTGCAGTGCCGACCTGCTGGCCTGTGTCACGTTCCGTGTGGCAGAGTGACAAGTCCCAGGTGGCATCTCCACGGAGCTGACAGCGTGGAGCTCAGTCGGCCCACCCTGCTCCCAGGGAAGGGCTTGTGTGCGACACTCTGACCTCAATTTAAAGATAGGACAAACAACACAGCCCGAGTCGCCCCAGCTGAATGTCATGCATCTCACACAGTGACAGCTGCTCCTCCCGGACACCCAGTTTAGTCATTTGGCTACAAGATATCTTAATCGTGGGAGAGAATAAATAGAAAGGCATCTCTCTAGTGCTTCCTTCTCTGTGCATCTTTCATGACTGCAAAGGCTGTTTAGTCTACTTCTCAAGAGAGCTGGAAAATATACTTCAATCTCAGAAAACTCGGAACTGTATTTCAACGTGAAAAATGAAAACCATAAAGCCCTAAAAAAGTGCACGCAGTAATTCGCAAATCTGATTCGGAAGGCTTCAAGAGCCAGCCAAATGTTTGACATTCCCTTTTCCAACCAGGCTTAGTTCCCAGATGTTTGAATTCCCTTTTCCAACCAGGCTTAGTTCCCAGATGACACCAAACTGTCCTGGGTGCCTAGCGCAGCTCAATCCAAAGGTTCAATTCTCCTCTGTATTTAGGACTTCCTCCTCCTGTGTGTGAAGGTGGGACATCTGCCTGACTTTGTGTGTTAATTACAGGCATGTATTTTGTTGTGATTCCTGCTCAAGGGTCCTCCACCTCTCCTCTCTCTGGTTGCCCTAGTGTTTAAAATGTCTCAGACCTTGGGAAGGGAGAAGGGGCAATTTTCCTAACCTCGCCTGTTTGCTGTGCTGTTCTGCTTGCCCTGGAGCCCTCTCTGGGCTCTCATCACCTCTCCTTTTCTGTAAGCCAGGCAGATTATACCCTAAATGATCTCAATGCCCAATCAGATGCGGATGCTCTGAAAAGAAGCCGAGGAAGCAAAATGCCCCATTGTTTCATTTTGTAATTTAGCACGGCCCTCCCCAGGGGAACTGTGTCGTTTTAACCAGCAACAGCTGCCCAGAAGTATTGATGTTACACCATCCAAATAGCTGGTTTGGCAACAAAGCTGCAAGCAGGGGACATGCCTCCAGGCTGGTTCCAGGTGGTGCCTTCCCGCCTGAAGGCACCGGGGTTTTGTCCCATTCAGAACTTGGACACGTGGCCACCCCAACCCCCACCCCCCCACCCCGTGTTGGAATCAGGGACCCTCCTATTCAGACAGCTGCTTGCATCTAACACGGGCAGGATAGGAAGGAAAATCTGTCCAGGTAAGAAAGGCCGCTTGCTTGGAACATCTGGAGCTCTGTTCAATTAAGACTGCAGGCCTGTGGACACTGTAGGCTGATCATGACGACTATCTGGGCTTTGGGCTTGATTTCAGAATTCTACTGCGATTTGCAGGAAAAGCGTCCTCCTTCGGTGTCTCTGCCGCCACTCCCCTGCAGTTGCTGTCTTCCTCTGCACCTTCAGGGACCCTCACTAGGCTATTTATCCTCCCAGAGTCTGGAGCGACTGGTGTGTTCCTTTGCTGGGGAGACGTGCTGTAAATTTACTCGAAATCCAAAATGTGCTCTGAACTCCCAGGAGAACGAGTGTGGGTTCTAATTTAAGCAGGTGCCAAGGTCCAGGGGTCTGGAGGCCAGAAAATGAGGTTTGCGAGCCTGAGCAGAGCAGGCAGGGCTCCATCAAGTCCACATCACCCTGACCCGCAGGCCTCCTTGTTGCCAGAAAGAGGAAGATAAACACTTGGAATATATGCAAATTGCTGTTTCTTTAGATAGAGAAGAAGGGGGGTTTCTTGCATCCGTTTCTGAATCTGGGGGAGAAGGAGGGAGGGTGAGGGTCGGAGCGGGTGCCCGCAGCTGCCATGCACCAAGCGCAGGGCCAACCATGCAGCAGGACTTTTTGGGGCGCCCGGCCAGGAGGCGCCGGGCAGGAGGGGTCAGGAGACTGTGTGGACCCTGGCGGTTCTGCCCTGCTGAGACTGTGACTGAGATTCCAAAAGTTCTTCTCAGGTTTACCACCCAGATACCTATGTTTATGACTTCATTGCAATCAAGATGATGATGCCAACTTCATACAAACACAGGGGACATCAAAGCCAGCGGGCTGTCCACCTTGAGGGAAGGTTCCGTGCAGCCTGCGGAACAAACCTGCGGGTATCCGACCCCCGAGCTGGGCTCCTCACGCAGCATGAAGGCCTCTCCCTGTTCTCCCAGAGCCACCTGGACGGATGTGTAAATACTGGGGAAACGTAATGGTTTTAATTTCACACCTCACAGCGCACAGTTGAACGTTTGAACAAGAGTCGGGCCGAGCACGGCGGACGAGCAGGGAGGGCGTGGGGCGCCCGGCGGCCCGGGTCCAGGCTCGCCAGGGCACGGAGCGAAGGGACGGGCTAAGGCCACAGGACGTGTTGCGGTGTTCTGGCTGCTGCCATGAGTCTCTTCTTGCGCTCCGGCGGGAGGCAGCGTCCTACTTCTTCCTGGATTTCTGCTTCGTGGTGTCATAGGCGCGAACGATTTCCTCCTGAGTCACGGCTCCGTGTTCCTCCTGGGAGAAGGCGTACCCATCTGCAAGAGAAGCACAGGGGCCGGTGAGGAGGGGCGTTCAGAGCAGCTGCATTTGGGGGGAGAGACCACGGCTCTGTAGCCTTGGATGGGGGTCCAGGGCCCTGTGACCCCCGTGAAGGGGTGGGTGCTGACGCGGCTGGGCAGGGCTCATTTAGCGCAGCCTGTGAGGCATCATCTGTGGGTCACTGGGCCATGGCTGCACTTTCCCACCACCCATCAAGGGGAAAGGTAAGTCGTCCTCTGCGGGAAACATCCCAATGCGCCCCGAGCCGCAGGCCAGTCGGTAATTCATGAAGCCGTAAACACACTAACAGGAAAGGCTGGCAGAGCGCACATGGTGCTGGGAGCCTGCCTGGCTGACGTGCACGGATCTGGACCGGTAATAAATTACAGCGAGTGTGTGTTCGTGTAAATAAAGAAAAAGATCACTAGATAAAGTTGAGGAGTTTAATGATTGGCCCAGTGGCTACATAAAGACTAGATTTTGCAACCAGTACCAATAACGATTTTTTTCTTTTTCTTGGCCACAAAGCTTGTGAGATTTTAGTTCCTCACTCAGGGATTGAACCTGGGCCCTTGGCATTGACAGCCTGGAGTTCCTAACCACTGGATCCCCAGGGAGTTCCCACTTCCAATGATGATGACAGTAGACAATTATTAAATGCTACGTGTCTCGGGCACTGTTGTATGTATTATGCTAAGCACACATGGCTCATTTCCTCCTCCTGACAGCCCTAGGAGACAGGTGAGAGCTCTTCCCATGTCACAGGTGGGGAAACTGAGGCACAGGTGATGTCATTTTTCCCAAGGTGGCAGAGCTGGGGGTCAAGCCCAGGCAGGGCCCACATTCCCCTGCAGCTCTGTCCTGTGTTCCTGGGATGGAGTTTGCATTCCCAGCCCGAGGCAGGACACTCCCTCCTAACCAGCCTTTCCCACTGGAGGGACATTTGTAAGACTGCCTCTCTGCTTACCGACCCTCCTGGGTCAGGGGTCCAGAAACGCCCCACAGCCAGATAAGACGTTCTGAGCAAAAGACAACCCAGGCCAGAGCCTGCCTCCCATCCACACGTTTATGACTTCTCACTGGTGCTGTTATCTCATCATGTCCTTTAAAGAAGAACAAGAAATCAGGAGTTTTGCCTGTGTATCATCCTGGATTTCTTTTTTGTTTGAATTTTTATTTTATATTGAAGTATAGTTGATTCACAGAGTTGTGTTTTGGGTGGACAGCACTTAGTTATACATGTGTTCAGTTCAGTTCAGTTCAATTGCTCAGTTGTGTCCGATTCTTTGTGATCCCATGGACTGCAGCACGCCAGGCCTCCCTGTCCATCACCAACTCCCGGAGTTTACTCAGACTCATGCCCATTGAGTCGGTGATGCCATCCAACCACCTCGTCCTCTGTCGACCCCTTCTGCTCCCGCCTTCAATCTTTCCCAGCATCAGGGTCTTTTCAAATGAGTAAGCTCTTAGCATCAGGTGGCCATAGTATTGGAATTTCAGCTTCAACATCAGTTTTTCCAATAAACACTCAGGACTGATCTCCTTTAGGATGGACTGGTTGGATCTCCTTGCTGTTCAAGGGGCTCTCAAGAGTCTTCTCCCAGTTCAAAAGCATCAATTCTTCGGTTCTCAGCTTTCTTTATAGTCCAACTCTCACATCCATACATGACTACTGGAAAAACCATAGCCTTGAGTAGATGCATCTTTGTTGGCAAAGTAAAATGTCTCTGCTTTTTAATATACACGTGTATCTATTCTTTAAGCTCTTCTCCCATTTAGGTTATTAGGGAGTATTGAGCAGAGTTCCCTGTGCTATAGAGTAAGGTCTCTTGTTTGTCTATTTTATATACAGTCATGTGTACACGCCCGTCCCAGTCTCCTGTCCTATTGCTCCCCCCTACCCCCATACCATGAGTTTGTTTTCTGTGATTCTGTTCCTGTTTTGTAAACAAGTTCATTTGTAGATTTTTTAGATTCTGCATGTAAGTGACATCCTATGATATTTGTCTTTCTCTGCCTGACCTACTTCACTTAGTATGTAAGTGCTGCTCCTCTACTGGGGGAGGCAGGCAGCCACGGGTCTCTCCATCCAAAGCTGGCTGTCCCCCCGCCCCACCTTTACAAGGGATCTGGAGCCCAGGGCCGGGGCCCCAGGTGAGAAGGGCTGGTTCCAGTCCTTGCTTGGCCACAGAACTGGTGCCCTTTAAGGTTTCGGTCTCCTGGATTTACTCTTCTGTAAAATAAATGGCCTGTACCAGATGAGGCCTCCACCTCGAGTCTTCCATGCGGGCACCAGCACGGGCCCTTGGCTGGCAGTGCCCAGGCGACAGAGCCCTCTCCTGCAGGCAGAATTGCTTCTACCCTTGGCGTCCCCAGCGGAGGCCTCCACTCCAGGTCAGGAACCTAGGAGCCTGACTTGACAATCAGCCCAGACAAAACAATTGGTAACTGTGTTTTAATGCATCTTCTCCAGTGGTGGATGGGCTGGAGTGAAGGGGACTTGCTGAGAGGTACAAGTAAACATTGCTTGGGAATGTCCTGTCGGGAAGAGGACCTTAGTGTCTGGAGTGGTCTACTCCCTGTTCCAGGGGAAGGGCTGCAGCCTTATCTTTTATTTCGTGTTTTCTGTTCAGACCTGCCTGCGCCTGGGGGACTCAGTTGCAGTGCCCTCCTGGGCTCACGGGAACAGGGCCATCTGGTGGAGTAGCTTGGCTCCTCGGGGGTGGGAAGGGTTTCCAGGGAAGCTTCTGGTCAGACAGCAAAGCTATTCTCCTGGAGTCCCCTCCACCAGCTCCCCCGGGGGCATCCACCAGGATGTTCTCAGCCTCAACTGAGGCTAAGTGGACTTGCAAGAAAGAAAGGATGGCGGTCCTAGGAACAAGGGTGCTCTGTGACTCAAATAAACATTTTCCTCTTGGAAACCCGGCCTGGGAGGGGTTAGACCAGAACCACCAGGACAGTAACCACCCAGCCAGCCTCCACCTGCCCAGTATGACCAAGATTCCCCATCGCTCACAGCTCCTTCCAGATGAACAGGTAACTGCCATCTGCATTCAAACGGGGAAGGGGGGAGCCCTGGCTCTTAGCATTTCCCATCATCATTCATCTCCAGGAAGTCCTGAGAGCCGGGAAGGAATGCTGGGGGCCTGGAGAACACACTTAATGGCTGGTGCGTTGGCTTCCTTGACCTCAGCCACGGCCGGGACCCGAGGACAGCATTCAGGTAGGTGGGAGGGCAGACACACTGCTTAGTTGTTTTGTCTTCTTCTGGTAGAACATTTGGGGAAGTCCATAAAATCAGGTCGTTTTTTCATTATTTTGGAATAAAATGTCCCTTAAGTAGCATTCCTTCAACGCTGAGCTCTGATAACATCTTAGGGAAAGTAGCTGTTTCCTGTCTGGAAGAGTCCTCACAGCAGTAGAATGTGGGAAGACCAGGGGGACGGTAAAGAGATCAGACCGGCCAGGGAACACTGAGCTTGGGCTGCGGACACCTTGTACATGCGGTCCCCGGGAACAAGTACTCCAGGACCTGGGCTCCTGGTTTCCTGGGAACACTGAGGCCGGGGGCTGCTCCTGATGCAAGATGGTCTTCTCTGGGGGTGGGTGATGAGAACACCCCCTTGTCCATCAGGGTCTTACTATTAGTTGCTGACTGTCTTTAAAACATGGTGTGATTTTAGCAGCTTGCCTATGTTTTGTACTTGTTCATTAGAAAAAATTTTTTTTGTCCTTCAAAATATGGAGAATTCAGAAAACAATTCTTAGTTATTTTAAGAGCCTTTCCGGTTGTTGCCAGACAACCGCATGGGTCTTTGAGTGGTCTTTGCTCTCCTGTCTGTCCTTTCTCTGGTCTGAGGCTCCACAGCACAAGACCTGTGTTTATGGAGCCAGTGCTCCTGTTCCTCGTGGGCTGTGCACCGCCCATCATGCGGCCTCACAGACTGTGTAAGATGGACATCATTCCATTTTTTCCCCTCAGGTGAGAAAACAGACGTTCAAAGAAATATGGAAGTGGTTCAGACTTATTCGATTAGTGGCAGAAAAGTAATACCTAGCATTTATCAGACTCCTTACTGTTAGGCTCTGTGCCAGGCCCTCTGTATGTACAACCTCAGAGAATCATCCCAGTAACCCAAGTATGTTCTCACGTCCTCTCTGATTTACAGGTGTAGAAACAGAGGCGTTAACTCACCTGAGGTCACAGAGGGGCAGAGATGGGACAGGACTGCAGGCAGCCCGGCTCCAAGTTGCGACCCCAAACCTGGGAGCCCACCATCCCGCCTCCTCCAGACTCACCCTCTCGAGGATCAGAGGCCCTGGCTGGGCTCTGGAGCCCCGGGCGGTGCTGGATCAGTTGCTGCGCTGATCTGAGGCTCGGCCAGGTGTCCTGAGGCAGGTAAGCCCACCACCTCCCTGAGCTCCATTCCCTCTGAACTCTCGTGTCTCCTGCTCCCCTGGCCTCTGGCACATCCCCGTGGACCCCACTTGGCAGAAACCAGGCCAAGCCTCCACTTGCAGGGCCAGGGGAGGCAGGGGCTAGTGATTGTCATTGCTTAGTTTGCCAAGAGCGCGGGGCCATCCTTGGAGGGCACCAGGCAAAGGCAACATCACTTCCATCTTAGAAAGAATCTGACTGGGAGGCTGACACACAGATCTTAACCATATCCAAGTTTTAAGTTTATGGACCATGTCATTCAGACACTTGACTAGGTCCTGGGGAATTACCTGCCATCTGGCTGTCCCTGCCAGGGGCCAGGTACACCAATTCTACTTTCCTATGTGGGGCTCCAGCCTGGCCGTAGGCTCCTCCCATCCCCCCTGTCCTGGGGGGCTACTCACGTGGCATGGACTGCTGGAGGGAGCTGCCCCGGAAGAGGGTGGGTGGCGTCTTCCTGCTCAGCCTCTTTAGCAGCCGGTCTCGCTCGTTCATCCTGGGGGCACAGCACACATGGTCAGTCTCCGGCCCCGTGGACACCTCCTTGAGGTGCTTGGAGGGCGACTTCAGGTTGTAAGATGAAACAGACCAGGAAGAAGCTGCCCCCATCCAGAAGAATGCCCCATCTCACCAGCCGCCCGTCCACACAGATGCTGCCTGCTGCTGCTCGACCCCGTGAACTGGGTCCTCTGAAAGCGGCCCTGTGTCCGGCCCACCCTGTGCAGGACACCTTGGAGCCCCACCAGCCTCACCCCGGAGGGGACCAGAACTGTGGCTCTGGTGAATGAAAACCCTCCATCCCCTCCAGGCCTGGAACCTCCCCCAGTACCCTGGGGACCCAGCAGGAAATGGTTTCTTTCTGCAGAACCTGATGCTTCTTTAGAACCACAGTGAACACCAAGGTGCATTTTCTTTGAAAACATAAGGATTAGGAGTTCTGCTTCTCCAGACATGATCCCCTCCAACGCTGCCACTGCTGTGGGGAGACAGAGGTCCCCCCTGAGGACAGCTGGGTTTTATGCTTGCAGATCAAGGTGGGGGGTACTCGGGGTGGTACAGTGCCCTGACTTCCTCCTGTTGGGGGGACATCACCAGGCTTTCCTCAAGAGATCACGGTGTACAGAGCTGCCCACGCTGTCTGTGATGGCTGGACTGGGCCCCTCCAGACTGCACCTGTGGGAGCCCCAACCCTCCAGGATGCCAGGATGGGCCTGGATTAGGAGAGGGGGCTTTTAAAGAGCTGATCAAGTTCAAATGCGTCCGCTGGTGGCTCAGACAGTAAAGAAACCATCTGTAACGCAGGAGATCTGGGTTCACTCCCCGGGTTGGGAAGATCCCTAGAAGAAGAGAATAGCTACCCACTCGAGTATTCTTGCCTAGGGAATCCCATGGACAGAAGGGCCTAGCAGCCTACAGTCCACGGGGTTGCAAAGAGTTGGACACGACTGAGCAACTAGTGTTAAGTTCAAATGGAGTCGTTGGGGTGACCCTAATCCAATCTGACGGGGTCCTTATGAGGAGAGGCAATCAAGACACACATACACAGAGGGACGACCAAGTGAGGACACAGTGAGGAGACTGCCTTCACCTACAAGCAGAGGAGACCACCTCTGGAGGAACCAGCCTTGTAGACACCTCGCTCTGGGACTTCTGACCTCCAGAACCATGAGAAAACACTGCTGTTGTTTAAACCATCTGCTGAGTGGTACTTTCTATGGCAACGCACACAGCCCCCTCCCCAGCCCCCAATCTGCTCTGCCCCGCTTCCCACGATGGAAGTTGTAGGAGAAGCCGAGGTTGCCTGTGGTCCAGGCCTGAGCCCAGGGCCCACTTCATGCTCCCTCAAGGGCCTATGCGGAGGGAGCAGGGCCCAGCTCCTCTCCATAGACCTACGAGCTGAATTTCACTGTGCACTAAAGACTTCAGTGTCTGATTATCTTGGTTGGAAGGACGAGCCTCAGCCTGCGCACCTCAGGAAGACATCTAATGAGGACACACGCTTCCCTCTCCCCTCACACTGGTTCTCCCCGCCCTATCGTCTTTCCTTCCAGGGAAATGAACTGTCCTGGGCCCTCTGAACCACCACCCTGAGCCACAGGGCTGAGCAAATGCACAATCCGCAGCTCCCAGACTCTCTGGGCATCACCAGGCATTGCAGTCTTCATGCAGGTATGCTGATCATGGTGCTTGGTTATTCGTCAGCTTGACTTACTTTCACACACACACTCAGACACAGTCTCCACTTGCACTCTTGTACCAAGCCCTACAAGTGTTGGAAAAGCTCAAGACAGAAAGGGGTATAAGAATAATATTTACCACTTCCAGCATTCTGCTATCTATATATGGTTTGAAAGTCACCTACTCAAGAAGACAGGAAGAAAGGTGAAGAAAACACAATCAAATATTTGCTTTGGTTAATTCTGCTTAATAATAAGAAAAAAAAGAGTACAGCTTACTTAGGAAAGAATAATTTAGGTCTAAAAAAGAGAACTCTCGATAAAATATTACAAACCAAATTCAGCAGTATAATGAAAGGATTATATAACCTTACCAAGGGCTTTCCTTGTGGCTCAGTCAGTAAATAATCTGCCTGCAATGCAGGAGACCCAGGTTCAATCCCTGGGTCAGGAAGATCCCCTGGAGAAGGAAATGGCAACCCACTCCAGTATTCTTGCCTGGGAAATTCCATGGACAGAGGAGCCTGGTGGGCTTCTGTCCATGGGGTCGCAAGAGTTGGACACAACTTAGCGACTAAACTTACCACCAACAACCTCACCAAATGGGATTTATCCCCGAATGCAAAGGTGGTACAACATACAAAAATCAATCAATATAATACACCACATCAATAGAATGAAAGAACAGTATCAATGATCACCTAAATTAACACAGAAAAATCATTTGACAAAGTCCAATGCCCTTTCATAATAAAAATACTCAGCAAACTAAGACAAGAAGGGAAATTCCTCAACAGAGCATTTATGAAAAACCCACAATTAGCATCATACTCTGTGGTGAAAGACATCTCTCTCATGATCAGGAACAAGACAAAGCTGTGTTGTTTTACCACTTCTATTCAACAAATTTACTGGACATTCTAACCAAAGCAGTTAGCTAAGATTCCAACAACTTTTTTTTTTAAATAGAAATGGAAAAGTTTATCCTAGGATTCACATGGAATTATAAGGGGCCCCAAGTAGTAAAAAGGATCTTGAAAAAAGAACAACATAATTATTGAACTCATACTTCCTGATTTCAGTTCAGTTCAGTTCAGT
The DNA here is from genome assembly GCF_910594005.1 of Cervus elaphus. Taxonomy (NCBI): domain Eukaryota; kingdom Metazoa; phylum Chordata; class Mammalia; order Artiodactyla; family Cervidae; genus Cervus; species Cervus elaphus. Next base: position 33,580,822 of record NC_057844.1, read on the forward strand.
TGCTCACTTGTGTCCGACTCTTTGCGACCCCATGAATCGCAGCACGCCAGGCCTCCCTGTCCATCACCAACTTGCAGAGTCTACCCAAACCCATGTCCATCAAGTCGGTGATGCCATCCAGCCATCTCATCCTCTGTTGTCCCCTTCCCCTCCTGCCCCCCTGATTTCAAGATTTACTATAAAACTATAAGTGAAAGTGAGTTACTCAGTCGTGTCCAACTCTTTGTGACCCCAGGGATTATATAGTCTATGGAATTCTCCAGGTCAGAACACCGGAGTGGGTAGCCATTCCCTTCTCCAGGGAATCTTCCCAACCCAGGGAACGAACCCAAGGTCTCCCACATTGCAGGCAGATTCTTTACCAGCTGAACCACAAGGGAAGTACAAGAATACTGGAGTGGGTAACCTATCCCTTCTCCAGTGGATCTTCCTGACCCAGGAATTGAACCGGGGTCTCCTGCATTACAGGCAGATTTTTTAACAACTGAACTACCAGGAAGTCCTAAAATTTATAGACATATAAATCAGTGTAGTGTAGTTAAGAGCCCAGTAGTAATCTTGTACATCTATGGTTGGCTGACTTTTGGCCAAGGTACCAAGACCATTCATGAGGAGAAAAAAGTCTCTTCAGCAAATGGGTCTGCAGTAACTGAGGTTGAGCTCTTACCTGCAATCACATGCAAAAAGTATCTCAAAATGGGTCGAAGACCTAAATGTAAGAGCTGTGGTTGTTATTCAGTCACCCAGTCATGTCTGACTCTTTGTGACCCCATGGACTTCAGCACACCAGGCCTCCCTGTAAGAGCTAAAACTATATAAATCTTTATATGGATAAAAATTAAAAGATTTATATATATCTATATCAGTTCAGTTCAGTCGCTCAGTTGTTTCCGACTCTTTTTGACCCCGTGAATTGCAGCACGCCAGGTCTCCCTGTGCATCAACAACTCCCAGAGTCTACCCAAACCCATGCCCATCGAGTCGGTGATGCCATCCAGCCATCTCATCCTCTGTCGTCCCCTTCTCCTCCTGCCCCCAATCCCTCCCAGCATCAGGGTCTTTCCAATGAGTCAACTCTTGGCATGAGGTGACCAAAGTATTGGAGCTTCAGCTTCAGCATTAGTCCTTCCAATGAATATTCAAGATTGATTTCCTTTACAATGGACTGGTTGGATCTCCTTGCAGTCCAAGGGACTCTCAAGAGCCTTCTCCAACACCACAGTTCAAAAGCATCAATTCTTAGGCACTCAGCTTTCTTCACAGTCCAACTCTCACATCCATACATGACCACTGGAAAAACCACAGCCTTGACCAGACGAACCTTTGTTGGCAAAGTAATGTCTCTGCTTTTTAATATGCTATCTATGTTGGTCATAACTTTTCTTCCAAGGAGTAAGCATCTTTTAATTTCATGGCTGCCATCACCATCTGCAGTGATTTTGGAGCCCCAAAAAATAAAGTCTGTCACTGTTTCCACTGTCTCCCCATCTATTTCCCATGAGGTGACGGGACCAGATGCCATGATCTTAGTTTTCTGAATGTTAAGCTTTAAGCCAACTTTTTCACTCTCTTCTTTCACTTTCATCAAGAGGCTTTTTAGTTCCTCTTCACTTTCTGCCATAAGGGTGGTATCATCTGCATATCTGAAGTTATTGATATTTCTCCCGGCAATCTTGATTCCAGCTTGTGCTTCTTCCAGCCCAGCATTTCTCATGATGTACTCTGCATATAAGTTAAATAAGCAGGGTGACAATATGCAGCCTTGATGTACTCCTTTTCCTATTTGGAACCAGTCTGTTGTTCCATGTCCAGTTCTCACTGTTGCTTCCTGACCTGCATACACGTTTCTCAAGAGGCAGGTCAGGTGGTCTGGTATTCCCATTTCTTTCAGAATTTTCCACAGTTTATTGTGATCCACACAGTCAAAGGCTTTGGCATAGTCAATAAAGTAGAAATAGATGTTTTTCTGGAACTCTCTTGCTCCAGTGGATATTGGCAATTTGATCTCTGGCTCCTCTGCCTTTTCTAAAACCAGGTGGAACATCTGGAAGTTCATGGTTCATGTACTGTTGAAGCCTGGTTTGGAGAATTTTGAGCATTACTTTGCTAGTATGTGAGATGAGTGCAATTGTGGGGTAGTTTGAACATTCTTTGGCATTGCTTTTCTTAGGGATTGGAATGAAAACTGACCTTTTCCAGTCCTGTGGCCACTGCTGAGTCTTCCAAATTTGCTGGCATATTGAGTGTAGCATTTTCACAGCATCATCTTTTAGGATTTGAAATAGCTCAACTGGAATTTCATCACCTTCACTAGCTTTGTTCATAGTGATGCTTCCTAAGGCCCACTTGACTTCACATTCCAGGATGTCTGGCTCTAGGTGAGTGATCACACCATCGTGATTATCTGGGTCACGAATATCTTTTTTGTACAGTTCTTCTGTGTATTCTTGCCACCTCTTCTTAATATCCTCTGCTTCTGTTAGGTTCATACCATTTCTCTCCTTTATTGTGCCCATCTTTGCAGGAAATGTTCCCTTGGTATCTCTAATATTTTTGAAAAGATCTCTAGTCTTTCCCATTGTATTGTTTTCCTCTATTTCTTTGCATTGATCATTGAGGAAGGCTTTCTTATCTCTCCTTGCTATTCTTTGGAACTCTGCATTCAAATGGGTATATCTTTCCTTTTCTCCTTTGCCTTTTGCTTCTCTTCTTCTCACAGCTATTTTTAAGGCCTCCTCAAACAACCATTTTGCCTTTTTGCATTTCTTTCTCTTGGGGATGGTCTTGATCACTACCTCCTGTACAATATCATGAAACTCTGTCCATAGTTTTTCAGGCACTCTATCAGATCTAATTCCTTGAATCTATTTGTCACTTCTACTGTATGATTATAAGGGATTTGATTTAAGTCGTACCTGAATGGTCTAGTGGTTTTCCCTACTTTCTTCAATTTCAGTCTGAATTTGGCAATGTGTTCATGATCTGAGCCACAGTCAGCTCCTGATCTTGTTTTTGCTGACTGTATATAGCTTCTCATCTTTGGCTGCAAAGAATATAATCAATCTGATTTCGGTATTGACCATCTGGTGATGTCCAGGTGTAGAGTCTTCTCTTGTGTTGTCAGAAGAGGGTGTTTGTTATGACGAGAGTGTTCTCTTGTCAAAACTCTATTATCCTTTGCCCTGCTTCATTCTGTACTCCAAGGCCAAATTTGCCTGTTACTCCAGGTATTTCTTGACTTCCTACTTTTGTGTTCCAATCCCCTATAATGAAAAGGATATCTTTTTTTTTTTGGTGTTAGTTCTAGAAGGTCTTGTAGGTCTTCATAGAACCGTTCAACTTCAGCTTCTTTAGCACTGCTGGTCGGGGCATAGACTTGGATTACTGTGATACTGAATGGTTTGCCTTGGAAACGAACAGAGATCATTCTGTAGTTTTTGAGATTGCATCCAAATACTGCATTTCAGACTCTTGTTGACTATGATGGTTACTCCATTTCTTTTAAGGGATTCTTGCCCACAATAGTAGATGTAATGGTCATCTGAGTTAAATTCACCCATTCCTGTCCATTTTAGTTCACTGATTCCTAAAATGTCATTGTTCACTCTTGCCATGTCCAATTTGCCTTGATTCATGGACCTAACATTCTAGGTTCCTATGCAATATGGCTCTTTACAGCATCAGACCTTGCTTCTATCACCAGTCACATCCACAACTGGGTGTTGTTTTTGCTTTGGTTCCATCTCTTCATTCTTTCTGGAGTTATTTCTCCAATGATCTCCAGTAGCATGTTGGGCACCTACTGACCTGGGGAGTTCATCTTTCAGTGTCATAACTTTTTGCCTTTTCATGCTGTCCATGGGGTTCTCAAGGCAAGAATATTGAAGTGGTTTGCCATTCCCTTCTCCAGTGGACCACGTTTTGTCAGAACTCTCCACCATGACCCATCCGTCTTGGGTGGCCCTATATGGCATAGCTCATGGTTTCACTGAGTTAGAGAAGGCTGTGGTCCATGTGATCAGATTGGTTAGTTTTCTGTGGTTGTGGTTTTCAGTCTGTCTGCCCTCTGATGGAGAAAGATAAGAGGCTTACGGAAGCTTCCTGATGGGAGAGACTGACTGAGGGGGGTAAACCGGGTCTTGTTCTGATGGGCGGGGCCATGCTCAGTAAATCTTTAATCCAATTTTCTACTGATGGGTGGAGCTCTGTTCCCTCCCTGTTGTTTGACCTGAGGCCAAACTATGGTGGAGGTAATGAAGATAAGGGCGTCCTCCTTCAAAAGGTCCCATGTGTGCACTGCTGCACTCAGTGCCCCCAACCCTGCAGCAGGTCACTGCTGACCCACACCTCCGCCAGAGACTCCTGGACACTCATGGGCAAGTCTGGGCCAGTCTTTTGTGGGGTCACTGCTCCTTTCTCCTGGGTCTTGGTGTGCACAAGGTTTTGTTTGTGCCCTCCAAGAGTCTGTTTCCCGAGTCCTGTGTAAGTTCTGGTGGCTCTATGGTGGGGTTAATGGCGCCCTCCTTGAAGAGGGCTTATGCCACACCCAGGTATAAAAACAAAACAATGCCATTAGCAGCAAAATGGATAGACCTAGAGATGATCACATCAACGGGGGTAAGTTAGACAAAGACAAATACCATATCACTTAGATGGGGAACCTAATAAAAATGATACAAAGGAGCTTAGTTACAGAACAGTCTCACAGATATCAAAATCAAATGTAAGATTAACAAAAGGGAAACTTGGGGAAAAGTGATAAATTAGGAGATTCGGATTAACAAGTACACACTATTATATATCAAATAGATAACTAACAAGGACTCACTGTACAGCACAAAGAACTCTACTCAGAGTTCTGTAATAATACACATATAAAGCATACATATAAATACATATATATATAACTGAATCACTTTGCTGTTCACTTGAAACTGATACAACATTGTAAATCAACTATACTCCAATCGAAATTTTTTTAAGAAAGTGAAAGGACAACCACAGAATGAAAATATTTACAAATCAAGTATCTGGTAAGGGCCTAGTACCCAGAATGTATCAATAATCCCAACTCCACAGCAAAAAGACAGACAAACCAAACCAAAAACAGGCAAAGGATTTGGATACATTATCTGAAGAAGAAACACCATGACCAATGAGCACCTGAGAAGATACTCAACATCATTAGTCATTAGGGAAATGCTAATCAGAACCACAAAGGGAAATGCTAATCAGAACCACAAAGAAATAGCACCTAGCATCTACTAGGGCAGCTATAAGAAAAACGAGAACAGATAATGACAAGTCTTGGAGAGCACGTGGAGAGATTAGAACGCTAGCACATTACTGGTGGGCCTGTAAAATGACGCGGCCATGGTTCTTCAGGAACTTCAATGTGGAATTGCTATCTCAACTGGCAGTTCCACTCCTAGGTTACATAACAGCCAAAAGAACCAAAAATGGACTCATACCCTTGTACACCAATGTCTGTAGCAGTGTTATTCATAATAACAGTCCAGATAGATATCTATCAATTGCTGTGTGGATAAACAAAGTGTGGTCTAGTCATACAATAGAATATTATTCAGCCACAAAAAGGAACAAAGGACTGACACATGCACAACATGGAAGAACCTTGAAAACCTTATGGTGAGTGAAAGGCACCAACCCAGTAGGCTACGTCTTGTCTGGTTTCATTTATATGAAGTGTCTGGAACAGGCAGCTACACAGAGACAGAAGAGTGGGTGGGGACTGCAGCAGGGAGCGGAGGGGGAAGGGGAAGGGAGCGGGGAGGGTCTGCTCAAAGCATCTGAGGTTTCCTTTTGGGGAGATGAAAATGTTCTGTAACGAGACAGGGGTGAGGGCTGCACAGCGGGTGAATGTACTAAATGCCACTGAAATGTACACTTAGAACGGTAACTCTTATATACAGAGTAAACAAGGTCCTATATTGAACTATATTTCGTATCCTGTGATAAACCATAATGGAAAAGAATATGGAAAAATATATATGTATAACTGACTCATTTTGCTGTACGGCAGAAATTAATGCAACATTGTAAACCAACTCTACTTCAGTAACATTTTAAAAAATAAAACTAAATTTAAAAGGGGGCTGGCTTCTGAATGGAGCAAAATTCCCTCTCCTCACCTGAAGGGTTGGTAATGATGCCCTCTTTATGGGTTATCTTCCCCACCGGAGTTGGGAGGGGGAATGGAGTCTAGTGCTTGTTTGACCTTTGTCCGTTGCAGCTTAGGCAGAGATACTGCCTGAGCTCTATCCCCACTGTGGAAGGTGCAGGGAAACACCAGTGACGGTGGCGAAAGCCCATCTCATGCAGCCCCTCAGGCAGACTGCTGCGAAGCCGGCACATCCCGGGGGAGGTGGTTGGTGTGCTCCAGTCTCAAAGAGCAGCAGCAGGATGGAGCAGAGAGCTGGCAAGTGTTATTCGGGGGATAATAAACCTATGCCCACGTGTCTGCCGGGAAGCTGCTCCTGCTAGAACCACACACGCATCACTGGTGCAGAGCAGACCATAGAGAGTACAGCAAGAACCATGAATCTGCTTTAGATCTTGTCAAAAGTTGACATTTTCCAACTGTGAGGCTGGAGAAGCAAGGAGATCAAACCAGTCAATCCTAAAGGAAATCAACCCTGAATATTCATTGGAAGGACTGATGCTGAAGCTGAAGCTCTGACACCTTGGCCACCTGATGCAAACAGCCAATTCACTGGAAAAGACCCTGATGCTGGAAAAGATTGAAGGCAGGAGGAGAAGGGGATGACAGAGGGTGAGATGGTTGGATGGCATCACTGATTCAATGGACATGAGTTTGAGCAAGCTCCAGGAGTTAGTGATGGACAGGGAAGCCTGGCATGCTGCAGTCCATGGGGTCGCAAAGAGTTGAACACAACCGAGTGACTGAACAACAACAGAAGTTACAGCTGGTAGGAATCACAGCTGACGCCACAAAGCAGCCAAAAAAACAGGTATTTTTAGAAACTTATTTTTAAATGACTGCGGGACTGTCTTCAAAACATAAATCTGATGGGTTCCTCAAGATAAAAGCTAATCCAAAGTCCCCTTACCTTCAGGTAGGGCCAAGCATCTACCCAGCTAGCTGACTGTTGAAATTAGAACCCACTTTTAAAGATCCCCAGGGAATGAAACTTCATGGCCTCAATTGGTAACTTATTTGGCTCATTATAATCTTAACATTAGGAAATGAGAAATTTGGGGCTCAATCACATTCCAGACTTACCCAGGCCTTTGTAGGATTAAAAAGTAAAAATCCTAACAAAATAACAACAAAAAACCCTCACCATAGTTAAATACACTTATGTAATGAGGGAAAAATCACAAGAACAAAAAAACCCAAAAAAAACCCCACAAAAAAACCACCAAAAAAACCCCCAGTATTTCCAGCCCAAGATTCCAATAAGACAGGTGTTCTATACTGGATGTAGGAGCCCTTCATAAACTCTATGGTGGTGGTGATGCTTTAGTCGCTCAGTCGTGTCCAGCTCTTTGTGACACCATGAACTGTAGCCCACCAGGTTCCTCTGTCCATGGAATTCTCCAGGCAATTAATACTGGAATGGGTTGCCATTTCCTTCTCCAGGGCATCTTCCTGACTCAGGGATCGAACCCAGGTCTTCTGCACTGGCAGATGGATTCTTTACCCACTGAGCCACCACGGAAGCCCTCATAAACTCTATTAGATGGTGGTGAATTATTCTCCTCCTGGGCTGCCTTTGAGGCACTGGGGGCAGGGGGCCATATCAGAGACGCTCTCCCGGCCCCTTATCCTACAGGAACCACAGAGAACAGGCAGAAAGGAGGCCTTGTGAGCAGAGACTCTCAGAAACACCAATGCAGCTCTGCGTGTTCCCCTGGAGGGCTCGTCCTCACACAGGGACCAGGTCTTCTGTCTTCTCTGCGTTTCCACAGTGCCCACCCTGGCTGAGAACAGGGGACACAGTTACACACACAAACCCACCCTTGTGCTTGGCACCGCCCTGTGCGTCTGCCCCATGACTCCATCACTGGGCCCTGCGTCCTGAGGCTGTCTGTCCACACTGCCTGCCGCTGACCTCAGGACAGCGGGTGTCCCAACACTAGCTGTGAAAATTCCTCTTTAGTAAATTCTTCTTTTAAAATGACAGAATGGAGAGCCTTCACTGGGGGATCGGGGGTAAAGAATCTGCCTGGCAGTGCAGGAGACACGGGTTCGATCCCTGGTCTGGGAAGATCCCACAGGCTGCGGGACAGCTAAACCCATGCACAACTGCTGAGCCTGGGCTCTTGAGCCCCGGAGCTACTGAGTCCACCGGCACAATTACTGCAGCCCTGACACCCTGGAGACTGTGCCCCACGACAAGAGAAGCAGCCACAGGGAGAAGCCTGAGTGCCACAGCTAGAGAGCAGCCCATGCAGCAATCAAGACCCAGCATGGCCAAATACATCAACAATGTAAAGAAATGACAGAATAGGGACATCATCCCACTTCTCTCTGAGAAGAGGAAAGCCCCCCTCTAGATCCTCGACAACACCATGAGCGAGAATTAAAACAGTTCCGTGGCCTTTACAGAGACAGGACACTGTGTTTTGTCAAGAAAAGAATTCAGACGCAAGCAACAGCTGGAGGACAGTCGGGCTGAGGACAGGATAGAGTTCAAGGTTAACTAACTTAACACAAATTCCATTCCCCAAATAAAAAGATTGCTCTCGTCCTCCCAGGCCTCAAGTCTCCTCTGACCATCAAAACTGGGGAGTGGAGGGAAGGAAGGCTTGTCTCAGCAGTGTCTGTTTTCTTCTCTTCTGCACAAGGCTTTGGACAGTGTGGGTAAGGGGCGCATTCTGGGTATCAGAAGACATCTCATCCTTCTATAGTGTGGATTGGGTGATTTCTTTTCAAAAAGAAGAGTGTGACCAAGGAGTGGTAGCCCCAAATTGGGTGGAGAACTTGACAGGGGAAACAGTGGATCTGCAACCTCAAAAAGAGGTGGGGGGGTCTGGTAGAGAACAGACTTGTGGACACTGGGAGAGGGTGGGGCGCATTGAGAGAATAGCACTGAAATGTACACATCACGGTGTGTAAAATAGCTAGTGGAAGCTGCTGCATCGCACAGAGGGCTCAGCTCGGTGCTCTGTGATGACCTAGAGGGGTGGAATGGACTGGGGGGTGGGGGTGGGAGGGAAGTTGAAGCGGGAGGGTACATATGTATACTATGGCTGATTCACGTCGTTGTATAGCAGAAACCAACAGAACATGGTAAGGCAATTATTCTCCAATTAAAAGTAAATTTTAAAAGCTATTATACAATACCTCCTTGAAGTCAAACAAGACAAGTGAGGTCTGTCTGTTGACAACCAGCCTGGCTCAGGACACAGGTAGTGTGCATGAGGTGACGGTGGTGATGGATAGGGCTGCCTGGGAAACTTTTAACAAGAGGAGGGGCAGGGGACATTGAAAAGATCCCACAGCAAAGATAGATACATGTAAATCCTCTTCCACCATGCCTGCTCATGGGGTGGGAATCTAAGTAAACCAGTGAGGTTAGGAGGAAAGCCAAAAGGAGATAGAAATGGGCAGCCAGCAACTACACTGTCCTTTACCTGAAATAGCAAGTTAGCTAAAATTGGCAAAAATGCTTCTCCTGAAAATTGGCATTATCATATTCTGTCTACTTTTAAAATGTTTAAAAGGCTGTTAAAAACAAAATTCCCAGAGAAACTTCTGCCTCCAAGAGGATAAAATAGATGCATTTTCTCTATTCTGCCTGTAAAGTACAACTGAAAACCCTGGACATCACATGTCAAGCAAACATATGAAGACACTGAAAAGGTGGAGAGAAGGTGGAAGACCAGCTAGGAACCTTGGGGCATGAGAAACCTGATTCTCCTTTTGGCTCGTAGATTCCAGACTTAGAGTGGAAGAGCCTGGCAACACAGAAATGCCCAGGGGTGCAGCCAGAAACACCTAGGAAGAAAGCCCTCTTGTCTTCTGCCAAAGAAGCAGGAAGGCTGCAGCCTCACAAGACAGAACACTCTTAGACTATAACCACTCTAATCACACACCATGGAAGAAGCTGTGACTCTGCTCCCATCTGTGCCAGAAAAAACCAAGGGAGGCCTGGACTCCACCCTCAAGGGGCTGTGACAAGGTGTCCTGAAGCCCTACTGTGTACGTGATGGAGGAGGCAAGGCAGGGACCTGGGGTTTTCATCCCTGCCAGCATCTGGCCCCTGTGATGTCAGAGAAGATGTTGGGAGATGCACAGGGGAGAATGGACTTCTATCCTTCCTCTCCTCACTGGCGGGTGGTATCAGAAAAGGCCTAATGGAGAATCAGGACTTTCATCCTTACCCAGTAGTGATAAGGATGTACCTACCTGTGACCCCTCCCCACCTGCCCTGCAGCATCACTGGAGACCACGCAGAGAGCAGGAACTCACACCTGCTCTCTGCTGGCATCAACACAGACCAAGCTGGGGTCCAGGATCACCTCTGCCTGGCTGGGGGGAACCTGCCATAAATCCAGAGTCACATAACACAACACCCAAATGTCCAGGTTTTATTTGAAAGGTTCTATACTGAGAAATTGAATGTAAAGAGATCAACAGATACCGATATCAAGATGACAGAGACGGTGGAATAACCTGGCCAAGATTTTAAAGCAGCCACGATACAAATGCTTCAGTGAGCAACTATGAACACGCTAAAAGCAAATGGAAAAAAAGAAGAAAGCCTCAGCAAAGAAATAGAAGAAGAACCAATTGGAAATTTTAGAAGCTCAAAAACATAATCACTGAAATAAAAAGCATGGTGGATGGGCTGTCTTGATGGCAGGGCAGAGGGGACAGAGGAACCGACCTGTAAACTGGAAGGCAGGGCAGTAAGCAATGATCTGAGTTCAATAAGAGAGGCAAACAGTCTGAAGGAAAAATTAGCAGAGTCTTGGGGACCTGTGGGACTATAACTGGCAACATAACCATTCATGTCTTTAGAATTCTAGAAGGAGAGGTGAACGAGGATGGGGCTGAAAAAGCATTCCAAGAAATAAAGGCTGAAAACTCCCCAAATTTGGTGAAAGACATCATCCTAGAGATTCAAGAAGCTCCATGAATCTTAATTGGGATAAACCCAAAGAAAGCCAGGCCAAGACATTATAATTAAACTTCTGGAAATTAAAGACAAAGAAAAGATCTTAAAAAGCAGCCAAAGAGAAATGACACTCTACCTATAGTGGAAAACCAATTCGAATGACAAAGAATTTCTCATCAGAAATGATTGAGGCCAGACACGGCATAATATTTTTCAAGTGTTGAAAGAAAAGAACTGTCAACTCCGTGAAAATACCTTTCAGAAATGAGGAAGAAACTGGAACATTCTTAGATGGGAAGAAAACTAAGAGAATCTGTCACCACCAAAACTACCCCATAAGAATTGCTAAAGGAAGTTCTAAAAACAAAAAGGGAATAATAAAAGAAGGAATTTCAGCACATCAGGGGAGAACATGGTAAGCAAATATATGGGTACAATAATGAGCCTTCTCTTCCCTCCTGAATTCTCCAAACTATGTCTGACAAGTTAAAGCAAAAATTACGTACGGTCTGATGTGGTTCTGAATGCATGTAGAGAAAATATTTAAGAATATTATAAATATGGGTGGGTAAACAGATAAAAGGAAGCAAGATTCCTGTACTTCATTCAAACTGGTAAAATGACACCACCGGTAGGCTGAGATTAGTATCGTATATATAATATAATGCATAGAACAACCAGTAGAAAGAAACTATACTGTAGAGATACTAAAAAATACAACAGATAAATAAAAATGGAATACTAGAAAATGTTCACATAACACATGAGAAGAAAAAACAGAAAAATGAAAAACAGAATAGAAAACAAAAGATAAAATGTTAAACGAAGCCCAGACATATTAATAATACATAAAATATAAATGCTTTAAATATGCCAATTAAAAGACACAGGGTAGCAGAATGGATTACAAAACCAGACCCAACGATATGATATGCTGTCTACAAGAAACTTACACTTTAAATATATTGCTATAGAAAGAAAATAAAAGGATGGAAAAAATACATCACATGAATATTAATCAAAGGAAAATAGGAGTAACTATATTAACATAAGATAAAGTAGATTTGAGAACAAAGAAAAAGTACCAGACAGTGAAAGACTTTAGTTGAGTTCGGTTCCGTCGCTCAGTTGTGTCCGACTCTTTGCAACTCCATGAATCGCAGCACACTGGGCCTCCCTGTCCATCACAAACTCCTGGAGTTTGCTCAAAATCATGCCCATCGAGTCGGTGATGCCATTCAGCCATCTCATCCTCTGTCGTCCCCTTCTCCTCCTGCCCCCAATCCCTCCCAGCATCAGGGTCTTTTCCAACGAGTCAACTCTTCATGAGGTGGCCAAAGTATTGGAGTTTCAGCTTCAGCATCAGTCCTTCCAATGAACACCCAGGACTGATCTCCGTTAGGATGGACTGGTTGGATCTCCTTGCACTCCAAGGGACTCTCAAGAGTCTTCTCCAACACCACAGTTCAAAAGCATCAATTCTTTGGCACTCAGCTTTCTTCACAGTCCAACTCTCACATCCATACATGACCACTGGAAAAACCACAGCCTTGACCAGACAGACCTTTGTTGGCAAAGTAATGTCTCTGCTTTTTAATATGCTATCTATGTTGGTCATAACTTTCCTTCCAAGCAGTAAGCGTCTTTTAATTTCATGGCTGCCATCACCATCTGCAGTGATTTTGGAGCCCCAAAAAATAAAGTCTGTCACTGTTTCCACTGTTTCCCCATCTATTTCCCATGAGGTGATGGGACCAGATGCCATGATCTTAGTTTTCTGAATGTTAAGCTTTAAGCCAACTTTTTCACTCTCTTCTTTCACTTTCATCAAGAGGCTTTTTAGTTCCTCTTCACTTTCTGCCATAAGGATGGTGTCATCTGCATATCTGAGGTTATTGATATTTCTCCCGGCAATCTTGATTCCAGCTTGTGCTTCTTCCAGCCCAGCGTTTCTCATGATGTACTCTGCATATAAGTTAAATAAGCAGGGTGACAATATGCAGCCTTGACGTACTCCTTTTCCTATTTGGAACCAGTCTGTTGTTCCATGTCCAGTTCTCACTGTTGCTTCCTGACCCTGCATACAGGTTTCTCAAGAGGCAGGTCAGGTGGTCTGGTATTCTCATGTCCTTCAGAATTTTCCACAGTTTATTGTGATCCACACAGTCGAAGGCTTTGGCGTAGTCAATAAAGTAGAAATAGATGTTTTTCTGGAACTCTCTTGCTTTTTCGATGATCCAGCGGATATTGGCAATTTGATCTCTGGTTCCTCTGCCTTTTCTAAAACCAGCTTGAACATCTGGAAGTTCTTGGTTTACATATTGCTGAAGCCTGGCTTGGAGAATTTTGAGCATTACCTTACTAGCGTGTGAGATGAGTGCAATTGTGCGGTAGTTTGAGCATTCTTTGGGATTGCCTTTCTTAGGGAGTGTAATGAAAACTGACCTTTTCCAGTCCTGTGGCCACTGCTGAGTTTTCCAAATTTGCTGGCATATTGAGTGCAGCACTTTCACAGCATTATCTTTCAGGATTTGAAATCTTTTAGGAAAGACATTATGTAATGACAAAAAGTCAGTGTACCTAAAACACACAGCGATCGTAAATGAATGTCTGTGCACCAGCCAACAGAGATGCAAAGTGTGTGAAGCCCAAACTAATACATCAAAAAGAAAAACAGACAAACTCACAGTTATAGTTGAATCTGTCAATATGCCTCTCCCAACAGTTGAGAGTACAGACAAAATAAGCAAGGAAAAATCACATGATCGTATCAGTTGATACAAATTAAAACCACAATGAGTTATTGTTACACAACTTTCACAATGGTTAACATTATAAAAATAGGGACCACACCAAATGCCAGCAAGGATCTGGAAAAACTGGATTCCTCACACATTACTGGTAGGGATGTTATGTGGTCTGACCACTAGTTCCTTAAAAACACCAAACATACCACATCATTGTGAATATACCAAAACCACTGAATTTACACTTTAAAATGATGAAGTTTATGTCTTTAAACTGTATCTCCAAAAAAATGATCAGATAAGCCTGGACTAACATGCAGCCCAAGCTGCCAATCCACAGAACTTTGAGCTAAATAAATGGTTGATATTTTTTCAAAGAGGGAATACCTAAACATGCAAGTACCATAAACCCAGCAGTTGTACTCCTGGACTTTTATCCCAGAAAAATGAAGAACTCATGTTCTTGCAAAAACCTGTACACACATGCCTATAAGAGCTTTATTCATAATAGCCCCAATCTAGAAACCCAGGTATCTTTCAACAGGTGAATGGTTTAACAAAGCTCGGTGTATCCATACCATGACATACTACTCAGCAATTAAGAGGAAGGAAGTACTGTACACGAAACGACACACGTGACTCTCCAGAGAGCTATGCTCTATAAACAAAGCTCACTGCCAGAAGGTTACATACTGTAGGATCACTTATATGCCTTTCTTGAAATGACCAAATTATAGAAATAGAGACCAGAGAGATGGAGCTAAGCAGAGGAAAAGAGTAGATTCGATTATAAAAAGATGACATGAGAAAACTTGTGGTGATGGAAACATTCTATATCCTGACCACGTCCGTATCAGGTATAGATGACTGAATCTATTCCTGGTTGTGAGACTGTTTCTTCACTTTTGCAGGATGTTACTATCAGGGGAGGGCTTTCCTGGCGGCTCAGTCGGTAAAGAGTCTGCCTGCAATGCAGGAGACCTGGGTTCAGTTCCTGGGTCCAGTTCCTGGGTCGGGAAGATTCCCTGGTGAAGAAAATGGCAACCCACTCCAGTATTCTTGCCTGGAGAATCCCATGGACAGAAGAGCCTGGCGGGCCACAGTCCATGGGGTCGCAAGAGTCAGACATGACTTAGCAACTAAACCATCACCACCACCACCACTATCAGGGGAACTAACAGTACGTGGGATTTCTCTGAATTATTTCTTACAACTGCAGGTGAAGCTGCAATTTTCTCCAAATAAAAAGTTTTAATAAAAGTCTCTCTCAGTTTTACGCATTCCCTCCTGTTTTGTGTTTGTCTGCAGTTACCCTTTTGAAGCAGTCGGGCGAATGCTGCATCTCAGAGCTGTGTTAGAGCGGGATGCGGGGTGGGGGGGGGGTCCCTCCTCCATCCCCCGCCAGCCCTGCCCCAGGGAGCAGCTGTCCACCTCCACCGAGCCGTCTGACCTCATTAGAGCAGGCGAAGTGGAGTTGGATCGACAGCCCCGCACATATGGAAACCATTCCCATCCCAGGACTTGCAGTGAGGTGGGAGGCTCCCCTCGAACAGAGTTGAGCTCCGTGGGTCAGTCGGAGAGCCCACGGTGAGGTTAGGTCAGAGTCCTGGGGCTGTGAGGAACAGATAAATTAGCAGGGGCACCTGGCTGACCCGGAGGGGCCTCAGGGAACAGCGGCTCAGTGGGTTGAGGAGCCCCAGATGTTATGGAGCGAGTCAGGAATGGTCCAGGCTCCACGCGTTTCCTGACGGGCATCTGGGGAAAGGACGAGCCTGAACAGGACTGCAATGATACAGCAGCGTGTGGGTCAGCAAGAGGCAGCTTTACTGGCAGGAAGTTTTGTTAAAGCTCTGTTTCCACCCACTGGACCTGCCTCTTACCTGCTCAGAAGCATTGGCTAAAGGACCCTGGCTTCCTCTCCAACCCAGCATCCTACCCGGCCACCTCTCCCTCCCTCTGCTCCACCCCACAGGGCCTTCTGGCCTTTCCTGGGACACCCCAGACAGTTACCCATGCCAGAGTCTCCACCTTCCAGGTGGCTCCTTTCCCCTAGCTCCCTCAGAGCAGCCCCAGGACCACTCACGTGAGAATGCCCTCCTCTCTCTATCCCCGTGTCCCCTGCTTTACCTTCATCCCACTTTCACTGCAGACTTGGTGTTGACGTCTGTGGTCCGTGCTGGGTGTCAGCTCCAGGAGGGCTAGAATTTGGGTTTGTTCACAGTTCTGCACCCAGCACCCAGAACAGTGCTTTAGCCCATAGCAGATGCTTAGGAACTATTTGTTGCAGGATTGGAGGAGTCAAGAGAGTCTGGACTCTGGGCCAGAGCACCAAGCAGAGACAAAGACAGGCATGGCAAGGCCACAGAGCCCTACGTCTTTCCCCATGAGCTTTCCTCTTGCAGAGGGGTGAGGGGGTACCTGGCACGACCTCACAAGATCTTGTCACAGGAGCTTCTTTCTATAAAAGGGAATTTCCAGGCCCACAGGACTCCCAAGTCTACTTTGTAATTTGGCCAAAGAAGAGCAGGCACTTCTCAGCAGACCCATAGTCTGGCGAAGAGTCAGGAAACCGTGCATCATGGCCCCAGTCCAAGGTGCACCTTCAGATGATGCCCAGAAGCACAGACTCATTGAAGGCTGCAAAATTAATAAATGAGGAGGTCCCTGGCCCAAATCAAGGTTAGGAATTAAAATCTCAGGACACGTAATCCACCAGCAGCCGAGAGGGCTTGAAGCGATGGCCAGTCAACAACCACCTTGCCTTTCTCCCCCTCCTCTGAGTACACCCCTCTCCCCAGCTCCACTCTGCTCTGTTGCTGCCTGATTTTTATTTTTTATTTTTTTGCTTAAACTCTTGATTTTTAAAAAGATGCCTCAGTTTTCTCTTTTTGTAGGAACAGTATGTAATGAAGGAGGGAAAAGAACTTTGGAAAAATATTTATAAAAAGGCAACAGTGGAAGCAGCCTAAAGGTCTATCAACAGAGGAATAAAGAAGAGGATAAAGAAGATGTGGTACATATAGACAATGGGACACTCCTCAGCCATGAAAAGGAATGAAACTGTGCCATTTTCAGAGATGTGGATATAGAGACTGTCATATGGGTAAAGTAAGTCAGAAGGAGAAAAACAAATACCGTATATTAATGCATATATGTTTAATCTATAAAAATGGTATAGATGATCTTATTTGCAAAACAGAAATAGAGACACAGACATAGAGAACAAATGTATGGCTATGACGGGGGCGGGATGAATTGGAAGATTATAGAGTTGACACACATACACCGTTGATACTACATGTAAGAAAGTGAAAGTCGCTCAGGAGTGTCTGACTCTTTGTGACCCCATGGACTATACAGTCCATCGAATCCTCCAGGCCAGAATACTGGAGTGGGTAGCCTTTCCCTTCTCCAGGGCATCTTCCCAACCCAGGGATTGAACCCAGGTCTCCCGCATTGCAGGAGGATTCTTACCAGCTGAGCCACAAGGGAAGCCCAAGAACATTGGTGTGGGTAGCCTATCCCTTCTCCAGTGGATCTTCATGACCCAGGAATCGAACCTGGTCTCCTGCATTGCGGGCGGATTCTTTACCACTGAGCTACCAGGGAAGCCCACCCAGTGTAAAATAAATAATGAGAGAACCTACTCTACAGCACAGGGAACTCGATTCAGTGCTCTCTGGTGACCTTAATGGGAAGGAAATCCAAAAAGAGGGAATAGATGTACACGTGGAGCTGATTCACTTTGCCGTACAGCAGAAACTGACAGCAAAGTAAAGCAACTGTACTCCAATAAAATTTTTGTAAGAAGGCAGCAGTGAGTGATTTTTGATGGTTACAGGTAACAGCTGGAAGAGGGACTGACGTAACACAGGGTTCTGGAGAAAAGCCGGGGGCGTGGAAACCACGTAATAAAGGTGGGTTTGAACAATGAAGCCTGTTGGGCTACAGTCTAATTTCCCGAGGGTAAGGCTAGCAGCCCCAGCATGTAAAATACTGGAAAGTTAACCTGACCGAACAAAGGAGCCAGTTTGTGAAAGTTAAGGCATGCAGACAGGGCCTTCATCATATTTTTTTGAAATCAGTTAAAGTCCCTGAATGTGAACTTGCCCTTAAATGAAAAATAAAATTTGCCTATTAGAACCTGAGCAGAGTTGAATCAAGTATGAAACCACCAATATCTCTCATGATGGTGATTTTGTTTTAAGGTAGCCAACTTCCCAGGAGGCCCATGAAGCTGCAAATTAATTACAATAAAATAACTCCCCCCTCCACCATCACCCCACTTTCATTCCCTCCAATACACACAGGGTCTGGGCAATGAACACCTGACTTCACAGATTCAAATCAGCGTGCAGACACACAGAAAAATTCAGAAGGGGCCACAGGGTCCCCCGACTCAATTGTGGAAATAATTAAAGAAAGATGAGCTTCTCTACCGATTAACCTCCTAAATGCTAATTAAAGATAATGATGGATGGAGGTGCAGCCTGCCCTGTTCTCTGGTGTCTGCGGGCAGGTGCCCCCAGGGAGGCAAGGGTGGAGTGGGCACTGCCTTCCTGCCGATCGGTGGGGAAGACAATAACCTCACCCGGTAAGAACAACCGGGGAGGCCCTGCAGCCTCAGACCATTCTCTGTTTCTTTACAGACCTCAGACCACAGACGAGTCTCTGCTCGTTCAGCCCAGCCTACGGGGAGAGCCGGAGGACTTCAAGAAATTGGTTTTTAAACAGAGCACTTGAGTCACGGTCTTGAGCTGCCTAAAACCCGTTTGGGAACCAGGTGGGTTTGTAATGTAAGCAAGACTTTACAAAGGGGGATGCACTCATGGTCCTGAGCCCCCAGAGTCCAGCCGGCCACTCCCAGCACGTGGGGGAAGCTCCCCCCATCCTCCCCCACCGCATCCCCAGTGGGGGAGGGGACTGTGACAACAAGTCCTGGGGAGACTCGGGAAAAGCCGCCAGCTGCCCTCCCTTTCGGATGACTGTGTTCCACGTGGGATGCGGTGCTGGGCTGCAGCGCCTGGGGACAAGGTGAGCGGGGTGACTGCAGGGTGAGCCCAGGCCTGTCCCCAGCCCCGTGCCAGGGCCCAGCATCTCCACGCTTGGGCACAGGTGGCGTCTGAGCTCTGTAACCCCGAGGGACAGGCCTGGACATTGGCTGAGACTGACAGCCCCGCTCCGTGTCTTGGCGGGGCCCCTTCATCACTCCCGGGGGACAGGTCTCTGCTACCAGGCACGGCCACTTTGGAGCTTTCCCAGATTTTTGGAGATTTCCCAGAATCCTCTCTGGAGACTAACAACTCTATTTCCCATGGCCAAGCCGCCGGCCTGGCTGAACCCCTGACTTTGCTTAAACCCTGACTTTGCTTAAATAAACTCTTACTTTTTAAAAATATGCTTTCAGTTTTCTCTTTTTGTAGGATAGTATGTAGACAGCAGTGATGTTTCTTGGATGTTGCTATTAGTTGCTATTTCATAATCTTTACGGATGACCCAGAGAGAGTCTTCTTGGAAGAGGCCCTGTCTTCTTCCAGGTAGGAGAGCTGCTAAACTTGCTGGTGTTTCTGGCAGACCATCGCTTTCAAAATTTCAAAATAAGATTACTGTCTGCATCACTGCTGGCTCACGCTTTGCAGTCTGAAGAAGAGCCCTCGTTGAGAGGACTTACCTATATCCAACAGGGTGAGGCTGCCCAGGCAGGTCTACCGGATCACCTTGGTCTGGGTGCCAACAGCCTGTGGGAAAGTCCTGGCAGCTGATACTAGGACAGTGTGTGAAGGACGTGATGAAGAAGAGAAGTATAAGGGGCGCAGGAGAGAAAACAGGTTTCCCTTTTCTCTTCCAATGGAAAAAAAAAACCCTCTGGATTATGAACTTTTTAAAGAGTATATTAAATGTTTAAAGTTAACTCTTCATATATTATTACCTGGCCTCTCTCTGGGTCATCCATAAAGATGATGAAATAGCAACTAAAAACCATAGTCTATCTCCAGTGTTTGATCCCTGTACTTCAGGAGTGCATAAACCACAAGGGAGAATGCTGAAACCTCAGAGTATGACACATCTGTGCCTCTGGGAAGCGATGCTATTTTTCTAAGATAAAGAATAACATCCATCGAGAGAGGAATGACTAAGGAAGATGTGGCACATAGATACAATGGAATACTACTCAGCCGTAAAAAGAATGAAATGATGCCATTTGCACGAACATGAAAGGACCTGGAGGTTATCATACTTAGTGAAGTGAGACAGAGAAAGACAAATACCAAATGATATCACTTATATGTGGAATCTAAAAAAAAAAAGAAAAAAGATACAAATGAACTTATTCACAAAACAAAAACAGCTTCAAAGACTTAGAAAACAAGCTTGTGGTTGCTAGAGGAAAGGTGAGGGGCGAGGAGTTTGAGGTTAACAGATACACACCGAGTGCAGAGTGAATGCTTGGTCGCTTAGCCGTGTCTGACTCTTTGTGACCCCATGGACTATAAGCCCACCAGACTCCTTTGTCCATGGGATTCTCCAGGCAAGAATACTGGAGTGGGTTGCCATTTCCTTCTCCAGGGGATCTTCCCCATCCAGGGATTGATCTCGGGTCTTCTGCACTGCAGGTGGATCTTTACTGTCTGAGTTACCAGGGAAGCCCAAGATACACACTACTATACAGAAAATAATCAACAATGAGCTACCGTATAGCATAGGGAACTTACACCTAGTGTTTACTTTTTAAAACCTGCTTTTGGATGTGATTTGTAGTAGTAGTCTGGATTTTAACACCTTCTCCATTCCTGTAAACAACCAGCACATGTTATTTCTCCTGGCTGAGTAGACCCATCAGGTCCTGCCTGAGTGACAACATGCCCACTGGTGCCGTGATTTCAGGATGGAGGCCAGGTCACAGTCAGCTCCGGAGACAGCGTTCTGAGCACACTGCATGTGTGCTCAGGGCTTCTCTGCAAGGCAGTCACTCACCTGCACTTTTTCTTTTCTCAAAAACAGTGTGAGGCCACGGTGAGAAAACCTTCCTATGTTGTAAGCTATTCTAGGGTGGGGTTGAGGGTGACCTTGGAATACTCCTGGATGAAATATGCGCGTCCCAGGACAGCCCCGGTGGAGAGGACTCCTGGGGACATCTGAACTTTGTTTCTGCGTGGACACACTGCACAAAGCAGGGTGAAGAAAGGCCAGTACTCTCTCCTCAGAGGATCTCACTCTATGGCTGTTTCTCGTAAGTGAGGCCAAGTGAGGCTGTCGACAGCTCCCTGTGGTTTACAGAATAAAGCCCCACAGGTCATATGATCTGGCCCTCCACCTACTTATGAGACCTAACTTCTCAGCCCTTGTTCTGCATTTTTCACTGTGCCCGGATAACTCTTCACATCTGCCCTACAGCCAGATCCCTCCCCTGCTTCACTCTCCAGGGGCAGATCCTAATTCGCACGGTGCTCTCTGGGCAGTCTCTCCATCACTGATACAGCACCTTCCCACTGTATTCCCATGCTTATCTGCCATCCCTCCCTGAATTTCTATACCACCCACAACGATCTCTGGCAAAACACAGGGACTCAGTATAGGCTCTTGCCTGGTTTAGCATCACCACGAAGGACAACATCATCAGCATCTCTGGGTGAGCAAACACATACCAGCAGCCCCATGTGGAAAACTCTCGGGAGCTCCACTTTTATCCAAGCTGACCCCTAGCCATTAGGAGGAAATCGCACCAAGGTTCTGTCAGAGAAACCTCTTTTCATAACATGACCTTCAACAACAGGATATGCCTATTCACAGGCATTTAAAAATAGTGGGATTCTACTTGCTTATCAGGTATTTTGTGCAAAACATTTGTAAGAGTTTGGACGAAAATGGTAATAGTTTATGGAAGAAAAAAAAATCAAGGGAGTATTATGTCCTGTACTGCTCACTGATGGTTGAGCAGAGTTTTGAGAGAACAAAATATCGCTGAAAACTCTAGAG
The DNA here is from genome assembly GCF_910594005.1 of Cervus elaphus. NCBI lineage: Eukaryota > Metazoa > Chordata > Mammalia > Artiodactyla > Cervidae > Cervus > Cervus elaphus. Next base: position 33,602,654 of record NC_057844.1, read on the forward strand.
TTGTTTTTTTGTTGTTGTTACTTCATTTTTCTTTTGTTGTTCCTATAAATAGTAGAAATATTCTTTGCACAGCAAAGAAAGCCATTGATAAAATGAAAGGACAACATCCTGAGTGGGAGAAAATATTTGCAAATGATATGAATGACAAGGGATATCACATATAAAATATATAAACAACATATAGAACTCAGTATTAAAAAAAAACCCCACAGAACCCCATTAAAAAATGGACAGAAGACCTGAATAGACAGTTTTTCCAAAGAGGTATGTAGACGGTCAACAGACACAGAGAAAACTGCTCAACATGGTACTTATCAGGGAAATGCAAATCAAAACCACAGTGAACTATCACCTCACACCTGTTAGAATGGCTGTTATCACAAAGACAACAAACAACAAGCGCTGGCGAAGATACAGAGAAGATGGAACCAGTGTGCACCGTTGGTGGGAATGTACGGAATAAACTGGTGCAGTCTCTATGAAAAACAGTGTGGAGGGTCCTGAAAAAATTAAAGAACTACCATATGATCCAGCAACTCCACTTCTGGGTATATATCCAAAGAAAATGAAAAGACTAATTGGAAAAGGTAAATGCACCCCAATGTTCAAGGATGCATTATTCATCATAGCTAAGATATGGGAACAATCTTAGTACCCATCAATAGACAACTGGATTAACACACACACACACACAATGACATGCTACTCAGCCATAAGAAGAATGAAATTCTGCCATATGAAGCAATGTGGATGGACCGGGGGAATATTATGCTAAGTGAAATGAGTCAGACAGACAAAGACAATTACCGTATGATATCACTTACATGTGGAATCTAAAACATAATACAAATGAATGTATATTGCAAAACAAAAACAGACTCACAGATACAGAAAACAAGCTACTGGTTACCAGTGGGCAGAGGGGAGAGCGGAGAGGAGAGGAAGGGATGTGAGATTAAGAGACACAAACTACTATATATATAATAAATGAGCAACAGGGAATTATAACCATCATCTATAATAGCTTTAAATGGAATACAACTTATAATAATACTGAATCACTAAGTTTTACACCTGAAAGTAACATTACAAATTGACTATATTTCAATAAAAAACAGAAATAGATGTTCTTTTGTTGTTCTTGTAAATGGCAGAGGTAGATGAGAAATGTTGGCTGGGTATATGTGTGTGTATATACCTAACAACATCAATCAGTGGTTAGGTATGTGAAAACACTTGCTGCTGACATGAACATGAAAGCAACAAGGAAAATCCAAGTGGATCCCCAGCAGGTGCGTCTCCCGGCCTCCACGCTATGTCTACTGATGTCATGGGCTGGCCGCGCTCCAGCAGGGCTATAAAAGAACAAAAGTCAGAACCACGAAACCTCTGCTGAGTATGAGCTGCTGCCTTCGAGAAAGAAACGAAGGCAGGGAACACAGAAGTGACACAGTTATGAAGTAACCCTGATGGAATGATGTAGTTATGTCCTTTGAGAATACCACACAAAAAGGAAGAAGAAGAAGTTGATCGTAAGGATCAAAGGAGGAAGAAGGATGTCTGCTGGGCTGAGAGGCGAATTCCCTCACGATGCTCAAGACGAACCTTTATCTGGAATCAGACGGTGCACTCTGCCCATAGACATTCCTTACAAAACAGCACAGACACATATCGATTGTTTCTGAGGATGAAAGGGTGTTCTCATTTCCCAGCACTGAAGAAACTCAAGCGAAAACCTCCAAGGGATGGCAGGAATGGTCCTCAGCCGTTGGATCAGGGCGGCATGATTTCCAGATGCAAGAAGCAGGGACCAGATGGAGCAGACGTGCAGGTGCAGTATTTCCCTGGGTTATCAAGTGAGCAGCTCCCTTGGATTTTAATTTGGAAAGCCACTGGGGAATCTCAGAGGCTCCAGGACACATTATTTTTGATGCCGGTCAAAGAACTCAGCACCACGGCCATCGAGCCAGCACACAGCCCAGCCGGACACCACTGCCGTTGAGGGCCTTAGCATCTTTCATCCGTTTTGAGAAAGGCTGAATGAAAGATGCTGCCTGGATGGAGCAGGCAGAGGCCTCGGTCTCCAGCCTCGACAGTTCTCCCGCTTTCTACATATTTGTGAGGATAGTGAAAAGATGCCACCAAGACAAGAAGCCCAAAGTTCACGGGACCAAAGTGCTTCCACCGAGTTCCTGTCCTATGTGCTTTTCAAAAAAGACAAATGCTTTCTGAAGAAGTAGCACAGAGTCAGGATGATACAGGGCCTCTGGGTGGTATGTCAAGGCTTTAATAAACAAAACTATTGTTCTACAGATATCTTGAATATCTAACAATTGTGATTATTTTGGATGAACTGGCAAAAAGAAATCTATGGTAGAATTTAAATTTTAAAAATTTCATTAGTGATGAAAAGTTATGTTTGTCAGTAAATTAAATGAGTGCCTAAAATTTACTTTTTAATTTAATCACATGTTCAAGAAAACCGGGTCCTGCAGTCCCCTTGCTGAGACCCATCCCTGGCTCTTGTGACTGAAACCCTGGTCCCCTGAGCTGGCTCACCATCCCCCAAGAGACCCTGCTGCCTGCAAGAAGACTCTGCCTGCAAGAAGACTCTGCCTGCAAGAAGGTTCTGCCTGCAAGAAGGTTCTGCCTGCAAGAAGACTCTGCCTGCAAGAAGACTCTGCCTGCAAGAAGGTTCTGCCTGCGAGAAGGTTCTGCCTGCGAGAAGGTTCTGCCTGCGAGAAGACTCTGCGTGCGAGAAGACTCTGCGTGCGAGAATGTTCTGCCTGCGAGAAGGTTCTGCCTGCGAGAAGGTTCTGCCTGCGAGAAGACTCTGCCTGCAAGAAGACTCTGCCTGCACTGAGGAGGCCCCGGTTCAACCAGACAGCCCCCTTGGCTTTCCCACCAGGCTCTCTGCAGCCAGCAGGGCTCTTTCCTCAGATCTCTGTCTTGTTGGCTGTGTGTATTGATTTTATTCGGGTCTCTGATGAGCGTCACCTGGAGAGGCTCTGCTGCCACTCCAGCCCTGCCAGTCTCACCCCAGCACAGAGCTCTGCCTCATTTTCCTCCTTTCCTCCTGTTCACTTTTCTGTTTGTTCTCTGTCACCTGCACTGGAACGTGAACCTCAGCACAGCAGAAATCTGTCTCGCCCTACGCCACACCCTGGTCTGGCGGGTCCTCACTTCAGACTTGTCTCCTAGTAAGCCGATCACTGGTTCTATTTGTTTGGAAGCCAATGTGGTGACTCATTAGCAAGTGTGTGAACTCCCAATTATCCCAATTATACCACCCATGGTGCCCTGAGTAGATGCTAATTGCATGAGAGAGAAAACATGCTGAAGATCCATGTTATCAGTGTCTTGTTAGGAAGCAGAGACTTTGCTGAGGTCCCTGAGTAGCTGAAAACCAAGGGACCATGATTAGCAAGCAGTCATGCCTGTGTCCTGTGTCCTGGCCCAGAGAAGGATTTATTCTCTAGAGACACTACTCAGTCCATCACTAAATGCAGTGATTCTCTGACAGTGACCATCTCCTAGTTCTTGTGTCTTGGAAATTTATTCTCCAAGTTCTTCTCAATCTCAGGGTCAACGATGTAATATTTACCTGTGACCAATTGGGCAAATAGATGGGGAAAAATGGAAACAGTGACAGACTTTATTTTCTTGGGCTCCAAAATCACTGGGGATGGTGACTGCTGCCATGAAATTAAAAGACACTTGCTCCTTGGTAGAAAAACTATGACAAACCTAGACAGTGTATTAAAAAGCAGAGACATTACTTTACTGACAAAAGTCTGTATAGTCAAAGCTATGGTTTTTCCAGTAGTCATGTATGGATGTGAGAGTTGGACCATAAAAAAAGCTGAGGGCTAAAGAATCGATGCTTCTGAACTGTGGTGCTGGAGAAGACTCTTGAGAGTCCCTTGGACTGCAAAGAGATCAAATCAGTCAATTCTAAAGTAAATCAACCCTGAATATTCATTGGGAGGACTGAAGCTGAAGCTTCAATCCTTTGGCCATCTGATGTGAAGAGCCAACTCACTGAAAAAGACCCTGCTGCTGGGAAAGATTGAAAGCAAGAAGAGAAGGGGGTGAGAGAAGATGAGATGGTTGGATGGCGTCACCAACTCAATGGACATCACTTTCGAGCAAACTCCGGGAAACAGTGAAAGACAGGGAAGCCTGGGGTGCTTCAGGCCATGGGCTCACAAAGAGTTGGACATGACTGAGCGACTGAAAATCAACAACAAATGGGCCTCGACTGGCCTTACAGGTGCCAGGTACAGATGGGGCCGCCTCACCTGACACAAACACCCATGCCTGGGGCCTGGGTGATATGTTCAGAGCAGTATCAGTGCAGAAGCAGATATGGGATGTCAGCGAAAAATGTCCAGCAGCGCATCTCAACTTTCCCCCTGCAACAGTCCAGTATGACTGGGGGATTCAATAATCTCGTGACTGCACCACAAAACCCACTGGCAGGGCACCAGAAAGTCCACACTTCTTTCCTCAGCCTCCCCAAGAACTGAGGAGTGAAACAGGCGGTAGCATTCGGTCCTTCCTGGACAACATCTCACTGTGGCTCCGTTTCAAAGCAGGTATTCTAGGTCATCTGGTTTCTGGCTGGGATGTTTTGCTCCCATATCAGCTGGAGGCAGGGGAGACGGGTTGGGGGGGTGGCAAACAGAAAGCAAACAGCTCACCGATAATCAAAGGAAAGTAATTAGCAGAGATCTTCTAAGGTGGAGAAGAACTAATCTCTGTCTGGAATGTGAAGCGTCACCATTCAAATGATATGACCTGTACAAGCAAAACAGAAGTCTTACGTCCACCCTTGATTGCTTCTCTTGTTGCTCAGATGGCTTAAATATTAATAAAGTCAACTTTCAAAAAAGAGGATTAAAATAGTTCATGTTAGTTTTAAAAGGATGCTATAAGCTGTCAATCCTGGGTCGTTACTGACATTAACTTCATGGGTGAAAAGTTTTTGAAAAGGGGTCTTATTGGCAGATAAAAGTTGACACTGAGCTAACTTAAGTCATAATCCAAAAAAAAAATTAAACATATTTAAGTCATTTGACAAATAGAATGAGGACTGTTGCCAGCAAACCACTGATCAACACTGAATCTGCCTTCACCCATTACCTCGTCTCCCTACATCGCAAGGAAACAGCACTCCTGCCCAGCCCTCTCCAGGCGTCCTGTAAAGATGTCATCATCATTCATCAAGCTGTGGCCAGTGGCTAGATTCTGGGCACATCTCAGCATAGCTAGCCTGCCTCCCAAGGTGGACCAGAAGTCTATTTCTTGCTTTAAAACAAATGACAAATGGTGTTCAAAAAAGTTGTTCCTAATTATCAAACACCAGGCCATAACAACAACAGGGCCCTTAGGATGGAGCATCATAAAATATTAATAACAGAGCCGATTAATTCTAGTTGACACGGGCGGCTTAGGTGTTCATTAACCACATGCTAGTCAGGTCTCTCACCTCCTTAAGAGTTTATTCCCTCATCCCCTCCTCCCTGGGCCCAGGATGCAAAACAGTTCCCAGAAATCCCTGTCTGGGTCATCCCATCAGCCCTCCTGTCGTTTTCTGGGTCATTTACTCTCCCTGTCCCCCAAATGCATTTCCTCGCCTGCTCTGACATCTCCCTGGTCTCACCTGGGAGTGTTGCTGCCTCTCTTGCTGGTTGTTCCCCTGAGAAGGCTCCCTGGTGTCTAAACTGAGAGACCTGCCGGTGCTCGGCCTTGCCCCAGGCTCTTCCCCATGCTCAGGGTCTGTTAGGCACACGCTAGTCCCCTGGAAGGTGATGCTGGCCGGACGCCATCTTTCTTCACAAGGCTGCTTCTCTCTGAGCCCATGGAAACAGAGCAGTCTTCATCAGCTCCCTGCCCTTCTCTCCTCTGCAGTGGTCAGCTGCTTGGCTTCTGTGTTCCTCTAAGCGAGGGTATGGTTTTTCTATTTGCCCCATGTTCTTTCTGCGTTTAGGGGCCTAAAGCCACCACCCCCTGGCTCCCCAGCTCCTGCAGAGCCCTGCTCATGATGTCAGACCCTGGTCTGCAGCCTCTGATGGGGCTCCCGCTCTAGGACCGGCCTCCCTCCTGGTCTCTGGGGCTCCGAGGCTCTCCAGGAACTCTGAGGAAGGTCAACTCAGAAACTGAAGCACTCAGTGACTCTCACTATCTTGGCTTCCTAGAAAGAGCCCTGGACTTGGAAGATGGGGTCCAGCCCCTGATTAGTTGGATGACAGGGGCGTGAGTCCACCTCCCAGAGGGCAAGCTCCCCACTCTGTACAGAAGGAAAGTGCCAATTGCTGCCTGCAGCGACAATTGTGATGAGGAAAATCAAATGGGGCATCACGTCTTCAAGTCCATGGCATTAATAACAAGGGGGGATGCTTCTTGAGATCCAGAGACTTAAAAAACAGAGCAAGCACATGTTATGTGTGGACCTCGCCTAGATCCTAAAACACACCTAATAAAACCCTAAAAAGACAGGGCTGAGATGACCCAGAAAATCTTTATGGGCTGAGCATCAACTGATACTGAAAAATGATTGCTAATTATTAGAGGTGATAACAGGCAGTGGAGTTACAATGTTTCTATGTCACAACACAAACAAGGATAAGATGTATCAGTCATCAGTTCAGTTCAGTCCCTCAGTAGTGTCCAACTCTTTGCAACCCATGGGCTACAGTCCACCAGGCTGCTCTATCCAAGGGGATTCTCCAGGCAAGAATACTGGAGTGGGTTGCCGTGCCCTCCTCCAGGGGATCTTCCCAACTCAGGTCTCCTGCATTGCAGGTGGATTCTTTACTGTCTAAGCCACCAGGGAAGCCCATAATGTAGGATATTTAGAGCCAAATGCTGACGTATGCCAGGGTGAAATGCTGTCATGTCTAGGATTTGCAAAGAAAAAACAGGAGTGGGGAGTTCCCTGGCACTGCAGTGGTTAGGACTCCGGCGCTTTCACTGCTGAGCGCCTGGGTTCAATCCCTGGTCTGGGAACTAAGATCACCATGCAAGCTGTAAGGCGTGGCTGAAAACAAGAAAGAAAATATTTATAACAACAGGCGTATCTGATTGAAGGCAGAAGAGAAGGGGTGATAGGAGATGGTTGGATGACATCACCAATTCAGTCGACATGAACTTGGGCAAACCCCGAGAGACGGTGAGGGACAGGGGAGGCTGGCGTGCTGCAGTCCATGGGGCTGCAGTCCATGGGGCTGCAAGGAGTCGGACATGACTTGGTGACTGAACAACAACAAAAGGGTCTAGATGAAACAACTGTGGCAACATCTTGGAGACTGTGGAACCCGGGCAGTGAGTACACAGCAATTCCTTGTACTAGTCTCTCTACTCTTGTGTTTGTTGAATATTTGAATAATCTAGAAAACTGTAGAAATGAACATACTCAGGGAAGCCCAGGCATATGTCAGGATAGTGGGAAGACTCAGGAACAAGGGAGCAAGGTCAGTGTGTCCGGGGGAGGAAGCATTTGTCCTCAGGGCTGGGTCCCTGCAGGACGAGGATCCGACTCCCATGTTTCTCCAAGCCCTCCGAGAAAACCAAAGATCCAGTGGAATTGAACTGTGGTTCTGCTTCTGAATTACAGACACAGGAGTATTAACACTTTCTGAACTTCTACATGTGCTACAGATTTAACATGGATTATTTCATTTAGACCTCAAGTCAAAGTGATGATAAGCAAACTAAAGTTCAGAGACGTTTGTAACTCAGCCAAGGTCACACAGCGCAGTGAGCAGCCGGGCTTGGAGCCCAACTCAGGTCTGTCTGTCTCCACAATCTGTGTTTCCTCCCCAGCTTTATGACACATCGATGGAAAAAATGCAGCTGGAAGTGAAATAAATCTTACCCAGGTGTCGGAGGCAGAAGTTTGCCACCTGGCCTGGAGAGGTTCATTGAAATGATGGCATAATTTCCTAACCTTTTAGCTAATAAAACAACTAATAGATATTTTAGGGGGGAAAGTGTGGGGAGTGGGGTGGAGAAGGAAACAAAATGAATGTGTTGTTTGCAGCCAATACTTTGAGAAAGAAAGTATTTTTCCTGAAACGATATAAAACCCATATTGGAGAATAATATACAATCGAGCTGGTCGTTTCCTATTTTTGGCCTTGTTTCTACTCATCTTTGACTCAGCAGTTGTACCCAATTTGCCTTGGAGGAATGACGAAACCAAATAGCTTTTTAAACATCATTTTAAAAATCAAAGGATTTCCATTTGAAGATCAAAGCATAATGGATATTTTTTTGGTAAGAGCACACACTCAAAATGTATTGGGCAGTTTTTGTGTTTTGTTTTTAACGTAACTGATTTCAAAAGAGCCTGGGAGAGTGTGGCCTGGGGTGGAGTGGATGAGCTTTTTGGTCTGAAAACCCTGCTGACAGTGCTCTGTGACAATCTGGAGGGATGAGGTGGGGACGGAAGTGGGAAAGGGAGTTCAGGACGTGGGTGGGGGGTGCGGTCGGAAACACATGTATACCTATGGCTGATTCATGTTGATGTATGGCAAAAGCCATCACTATAGTGTAAAGTAATTATCCTTCAATTAAAAAAAAAAAAGAACAAAACAACCCCTGCTGATGTGATTCAGGCTCTGTCCTCTGGTTCTGGGCAGATGACACTCCACGAGGAGGCCCAGATGGCCAGCGAGGACCGTGTCCTGGCTGTGCGGAGCAGCCTTGATGTGATGAACGCTGGGGGACACGAGGAGGCTGTGGCCCAGACAGAGGAGCAGAGAGGAATTTCTGAGGGGCAGATGTGTGTCTAGATTTCCCCTGAGCGCTGGCTCAGGAGGGGCAGGGTGGGAGGGTGGGGGACATTGAAGCTTGTGCATCAGTGCTCTCAAAGGACAGAAAACCACGTGGGGGATGCGGTGACAGCTTAGGGCCTGAGGAGACCATCCGCATGGCTTCCTCTACCCAGGCCTCAGCGGGCTTGGGGAAAGCACATAAACGAAAGAATTCCACCACCTGGCTGGCCCAAAGCAGGGGCAGCGACCAGAACTCTTGACCTTGAACCTGGAGAAGATCAGCATAGGGTCCACCCCACCCGCCTCCTGCCAACTCTGATGAGCAGAAAGGTCTGGGACAAGACTGGGGCCTCCTTCTTGCTCCTTCAGACTTAAGGCACAGCTGGGAAACTAGGCGTTTGCATCAAACACACCCAGCCTTTCTTCTTGCTTTGACGAAACACCTAAAACACCAGGACACCCCCTACTACACACCAAGGAAGAAAAACAATGTAAAGGGGAAAAAACAATAGCTTGTCCCCTTACATGATATTTTAGGCATTTGTCTGAACTGTATTTGTAAAGGAAGTGGCCACTGGTAGATTTTCTTCCAGCAGGAAAAAAAAAAAATGCATGAGTTATTCATTAGGAATAAAGAGGGAGGGATAAACAGCAAGGTCCCACTGTACAGCGAGGGAACTACATTCAACATCCTGAGAGAAACCATAATGGAAACCAGTATGAAAAAGAATGTATAAATGCATAACTGAGTCACTTTGCTATAAGCAGAAAGTAACACAACATTGCAAGTTAACTCTAGTTCAATTTTTTAAAAAAGTAATAAAGAGGGAAAGATATTACCAAAACATTGAAACAAGGAATTCTTCCAACTTAGCTCATTTTTAAGACCATGTAGAGTAACGGTGTGCATGACAGACTGTTCCATAGGCAGAACGGTAGGGCTATCTTCTGGTGAAGAACACTGGGAATATGGGTTGGCAACAGGTGTTCTGAACAACCAAATATCTGTAAGTTCTTAGCATCTCTACTGTACACAAACTACCTGGTGAGAAAAATGCTCCACCCAGAAAAAACAAACTGAAAATCAAGAGAAATCATTTTGCTCATCCCCTTGGCATTTCTTACTTCATTATACTTTCTAGACACCTAATTCTCTTTCTCAGTTTCTTTTCTCTAAGTCATGAGAACAGGCTGATTTATGTCCAAATCACACAGGTTAATTTTGGAAGCTGATTCTACTCATGAGAGAAGGCAGAAACCGTTTCATGAAACTTTAAGGTTTACCAAAATCATGCAAAAGTCTGGGGGCTTAGATAAGATCAATAAAATGTTTGGGTATTTTCACTGGATGAATTAGGGGCACAGAGGGGTACTTGGAATCTCCAGGTACCATTTCAAAATGGTCATTTGGCACAAAAGGGGTTTTGGAATTGATGCATAAAGATTTTGGTTCTGTTTCTTATGAGCACGTTCCTGAGAAAAATGGCTAGACGTGGCTATTCGTTAGACTTTGCCAGTGACTTGGACCTGCTTTTAGGATTTGGCAGGCTGTGCTCAAGGGGCCCTCTTTTGGGCATCAGAGCTAAGCTGAGGGACAGTGACGGGCAGGGTTCGGCCATGGAGCCAGGACACCTGGGTGCTGGGGCACCGGGGAGGACCAGAATCCCCGTCTGTGCTTCTCTCAAGCCACCAGATGAAAGGGCCCTGTCACTAGAGGTTGAGTGACGGCCTGCACCCTCGGTGGCCACTTTCAACAGGAGCGATCGCCCTGGCACCAGATGCCAGAATGCGGCAGGTTCACCTTCCTCACCTCACTGGGTTTCTGCATTTCCACTCGGTCAACAAATATTTACGGGGTCTTCCCCAGTGGCTCAGTGGTTAAAAATCCACTGGTCTGGAAAGATCCCACATGCTGTGGAGCAGCTAAGCCTGTGCACCACAACTACGGAGCGTGCGCTCTAGAGCCCATGTTCTGCAAGAGAAGCCGCTGCGATGAGAAGCCTGCACACCGCAAAGAAGAGTAGTCCCCGTTGGCCGCAACTAGAGAAACCTGAGCAGCAACAAGGTCCCAGTGAAGCCAAAAAGAAAGAAATTAATTCAATTAAAAGAAAACAAATATTTACAGAGCTTCCTTACGTGCCAGACTGACAGCTGGAGAGAGAGGCGTGGACGAACTCAAATATCACATGGGGCGGGGAAGCAGGCACGGGGAGGTGAGGGGAGAGACAAAATACTCAGGGTCTCTCAAAGAGGGAGTCGGTTTGTGACTCTTCAGAGGCGGGGACAGGGCAGCCCCCACCCCAGCCCGGGCTGCACCTCCCCCAGCAGCTCCTTAGCAGTAGGGAGTCCAAGCGGGAGTGAAAGGAGCCAGGCAGGTGGTAGACGAACAACTGGGAGAGCAGAGTCCTCTCTCCAGAGCAGCTGCCTCTCCAGGCTGCCCATGGACCACCCAGGAAATCTGGGAGCCACCGGGGGGGGGGGGGGGGGGGGGGGGGGCGGCGGATCAGGAGTGAGAGGTGCTGGGAGGCCTGGAGTCGCTGAACTAACCTCTCCAGGAGCCCCAGTGTGAGGCCAGATCTGGGAGAAAGGAAGCTGTGACCCCACATTTCCTCCTGCACACCCATGTTCACACCCTCCCTCCACCCACCTAATCGACTGTCCCCTTAAGGAGTTTACAGCGTGCTCAGGGAAGAGATTCCAAAATGCAGGAGGCAGAGACCACGTTTAAACTCCGGTTATCTCTTGATCCACCTGAACATATGAAAGTGAACTTTGAACAAGTTAACTGCTTTTAGACATTACATTCTCTTTGAATCTGAAAAAGTATGTGTATGTCTGTATAACTGAATCACTTTGCTATATACCTGAAACTAATACACATTGTAAATCAACTATACTTCCACAAAAAATAAGTATTTTTTAATTTACTTTTTTTTTTTTAACCAACCACAAGCTGAGAGCCCACGACACCCTTCAATAGCACAACCTTCCTACCAAACCAAAGCCCAGCCCCCGACCTTTTGCTGGCCAGAGACTCAGGTTTGATCCCTGGGTCAGGAAGATCCCCTGGAGAAGGAAATGGCAACACACTCCAGTATCCTTGCCTGGAGAATCCCATGGACAGAGGAGCCTGGCGGGCTACAGTCCAGGGGTCGCAAAGAGTTGGACAGGACTCAGCAACTGATCACAGCACTGGTCAATGTGCTGTCACTTGTCATAAACTCAGTTTCATAAATTCTAACACCTCCCACCCTCCATGAGTCTCCATCTCTAACAGATGAAGATAGTCTCCTTATAGGAAATCTCTCGCCCAAGACTGCAGGGCTCGCCATGGCTGAGCCAGGATTCGGACGCAGGCTCAGAGCTCTGTGATCCTCCCTGCACACATCCTCCCTGACTCGAGCCTCCGCCACACAGGCTCTCATCCTTTCTGTGCATCCCCATCCTCACAGCTCTGTCTTCCACCCTGTCTCCAGTGGGCAGCCTCTTTCGACTTCTCAAGCCAGAGGCCGCCTGGGATCGCCGCGTCTTCCAGACGTCCCCTGTGCCGCTAACCCCCCATCCAGGCCTGTTCTGAGGACCCCACTGGCCGGAGATCCCGCCCAGGTCAGCTCAGACTTGGTGAAGGGCTGTCTTACACTGCCTTCCTTGCAATGTTTTCCTGTCCAATGTTTGAGAAGAGTTTTAGAATTTTGCTTGGAAAGTCTCATTGTCCTCAGAAATGACTCATGATCTCTTAGCAATCACTGTGTATATATGGGAGAATTCTTGAGAAACAGGAGAGCCTGTAAATTTTTTTGCAAATAGGATAAAACAGTGTGCTTATTTCGCTTGACAGTTATTAAGACTGACATCCATGTATTAATTTCAATTTGCAGAGGCATCTCCCTATTTTTAGAAGCTATGGACATGTTATTTTTGGAGATTAAAGAATTTTGTGGGTCCTTGACAACCTAGACACAAGCCCTGTGTCTGCTGTCCAACGGGCAGAAGAGGCCTGCTCACCCTTAGCTGTGTGGCCTGTGTATCAGTTATACACAGACCACCTGAAAGCCCAATCCTGCCCCCACCAGTCACGGCTTCAGACAGAGATTTTTGTCCAGCTGACTGATAAAGTCTTATGCTAATGGACTCAGGAAAAATGTCATAAATACACAAAAAAAAATCACAACTTCAACCACAGAGCCTTCAATCCTATACTCTTCAGCCCCTTTCCTAAAATATCTAGCCATTTGAGATGATATTCCTGATACTTCTCAAAATATTTGCATTCCCTTTCCTAAAAGCAACACAAAACAAAAATGCTTTGATTTCATTGCTTTGAAAGATGGTACAAGAAGACAGAACCTAAATAAAACAGAACATAAATATCAGAGAGTCTCTGGAAGTACTCCACCTCTAGATTTTTGTTTCTTGAGTAGCTAGTTCTAGGACCCCTTCCAAGTAGTTAGAGGGGAGCCGTGCTCATAATCTCCTGGACCTCCGTGCCCCTAAGGTGGCCAAGGCCTCCTATTACCTATTACCTCCTATTACCACATTGTCCTTGGGCTCAGGTCAGTTTCCTTCAGTAAATTTTAACCAGATGAAATCTGATAACATTTTAACACACACAATTAAACCAAACCTACTCACATGCCCAGCAGTTAGGGGAGGAGTAGGGGCCACTGAGGCTCTGTAAGAAATAAGGGGGGTGGGGGAGGGGGCAGCCCCTGCTTTGCTGGACCAACCAGTAGGTCACATGATGCTGTCTCAACACCAGGAGCAAAAAATAATTCATCAAAAACAAAACAAACCCTGGGTATACTTGGAATGAACAGAATCTACACAAAATGCATTCTTCGATGAGCAGAACTTCAGGGTAGATACCATTTAGCACATCACTGGGGCTGAGAGCAAAAAGCCTGGCTTTTAAACATGCTTTGCTAATATTGCTGACACAGCACTTCTCCACCTGAAGATCACAATGCTATTTCTATTTTCTGCATGTCCAGACCCCATATAAGGCTCTGTTTCACCTGGGGGCAGGCCCAGGGACCTGAAAGTCAGATTTCATGTTGCCCTTAAGAGGGCATGGTTTCTATTTCATCCATCATGTGCTCACATTGAAAACCAAGAAGAGGAAGGGAAACCCCAGAAGGAGAGATAGGGAAAAGGAGAGGGGGTCCTGGGGACCCTGGCCTGGTGCTGCCCACCTCTTTCCGTTACTGTCCCGGAGCATTGCTCTGCCCATCACTCTGGACTTCGTCTCCAGCTCCTGCACCTCCTCCAGCAGTGTTTTCTTGCAGGTGTGCTTGGCCCTGTGTCCAAGGAAAAGACAAGAAGAACATGACATGTGAACTCAGCCGTGACAACAGGCTGCTCCCCCATGGGCCCTCTCTGATGTCCTCTGACCCGGGCTGGGGCTCAGGGACACCGTGGAACATGCGCCAGCCCTGTGCCTGGCAAGGGCTCCACCTCTGCAACCTGGGAAGCACCCCAAGTCCTGCGGAATGGGCCCAGGCCATGGGTGTCAGCAAATGATCCCCTAAGAGCATTGCTTGTGGCTGCAGAGCTGGCTTATGTCCTCCAAGTCAAGACAGAAGCCCAGGGTTCCTGCAGGGTCACAGGTCTACCTCGAAAGCTGTCTACTGCAGGACCTAAAGACCAGAAGATGTTCTAATCCTCACCCAAGTGGACACATGCAGGTTCTTTGGACTGTGCCCCAACTGTAAGGTCAAGAGCCCGGGGGAAACAGTCTTCTCTCTCCTTTTAGGGTAAAAAAAAGTCACAGCAAAATGGAGTTAATGATGCCAGAGGTCACTGTCATCACGCCAAACCCTTGATCTGAAATTTGGGTCAACACAAATATCCGGGCACAGATTTCCTTCCTTCTCTTGCAGACCTCAGCAGCGTAAAACAACAAACACAGTAGCAAAACAGGCTGGCCTTTCCAGCCTGTAAATCTCAAACTCTCTCCCTGACCTGAGGAAAGAGTTACCTGCACCTTCTCCTGATTAAACTAAGAAACACCTCACAATGTTTCAATAGGTGTCTGATTGCAAAGGTCTTCCTAAAATTGAGATTAAACAGAGAATGGCTGGTTGGAAGCCATACAGGCGAAGAAAGGGCACTGATGGAGATACAGGTTAGAAATGAGAAAAGAGAAACTGTAAAAAAGCAAACAACTCTAGCAGAGCAGCACAGGGCAGTGTTTTTCTGAAAAACTTTTTCTAGTTTTTCTGCAGAAGTGCATGTGGGCTGCCCATCAAGCACCCAGACTCAGAGACAGAATCAGAACCAAATTGAGTGTGTCTGCAAAGACATGGCACAACGCAATGGAACCTTCTGGAGACCTGAGCTGCTCCACGGAACCACATGCTCCCATCCACCTTCCACCTTCAAGGAGTCTGGGAAGACAGCGCCCAGTTGTCTGCTGACACCCCAAGTTCATTTCCGGTGGAGAGTCAGAGCGGAGGCTCTGTGTAAGTGTAGGTCATTCATTTCCCCACAGGAAACAAGAACTGAACCACACAGTTTTCACACATAATTCCTTAACCACACCAAGCAGCGTTCTGAGACTCAGGGGCGATTAAAACACTGCAGTTCAAAGCGGAGACAGGGGAATTTTCATTTAAACAAGAAATGAGAAAATGTTTAACTTTCTGCTGGAAAGAAGACAAAAAGAACGTGACACTGTTCACTATGAATGAATATGCCAGGCCCAACGTCTACCTTTGATCTCAACTGGGCTTCTGGGCTGTATTGATAAGAGCCATTTGGGTAAACAGCCAGCCCCACTCGACTTGGATTCACCCCAGATACACGGGTCCTGTGGAGTGTGTCTGGCTTGTCCTTACTGTTTCAGTAATGTCTTGACTCCAGCATCCTCCCTTCCTTCTTTCTTTCTCGCCCACAGAGCAAGCAGTGCTCATCAACCTCTAGACCAGCCCCTAGTGTTATTCTCTGGGTTGGGGTAGGGGAAGGGAAACACGAAGAAGTAGGCTTGAAACAGGAAGGCTGGACCACAGGGCACAGAGCACCAGAAACCTACACCTTGGGCCAAGAGAAAAGAGACTTTGACCCACGGGACTGAAGCTGCCAGTTTTCACTCATTCATAAAATCGCTCAAGAAGGAAGTAAGCATGTTGATTCTACTAGGCCTTGTTTACGTCCCCAGTAGATGAGAATGCATTCATACCCAAGAGTTATTCAGCAATTTTGTAGTATTTCCACAAGGCTAGTTCCCGGGAGTCAGCCTGGGAAGTTAACCAGTATGAGAACATGGCTAGTCTTCCTGCCTGGAGCACTGCCGTAGAGTTGATGCTAGCAATTTAACACCATGTTTTTGGGGACTGTCCTGGTGGTCCAGAGGCTAAGACTCTGAGCTCCCAATGCAGGGGCCCTGGGTTCAATTTCTGGTCAGGGAACTAGATCCTGAATTTGTGGTTGCTGTTTAGTCCCCAAGTTGTGTCTGACTCTTTTGCGACCCCACGGACTGTGGCCCACCAGGATCCTTTGTCCATGGAATTCTCCAGGCAAGAATACTGGAGTGGGTTGCCATTCCAGGGCATCTTCCTGAACCAGGGATCAAACCTGAGTCTCCTGCATTGGCAGGCGGATTCTTTACCACCAGAGAAGCCACCAGGGCATCCCAGATCCTGCCCACTGCAACTAAAAATTCCACATGCCACAACGAAGACTAAAGATCCCACGTGCCGCAACTAAGACCCAGTGCAATCAAGTAAATAAATAAAAATAGCTAAAAATATTTTTCTTCAAGAATCTTTACCTAATAAGGCCTTACTTAGAGAAATGATTCAAGACCTCCCCTGCCAAAGTCTACATTTGTCATCGACTAAAATCTAATACTTCTAAGTTTCAAAAAGCCAGCCAGTAAGTAGTAACCACTGGCAAGGAAATCAGGTCTCACCATGAGCTGGGGTTGGGTTTGTTCTGAATCACAGCTTGGGCAGAGTGAGCCCAATTACCTGTGGACAGCTGTTTCCCAGGGCTCCTCCCCCAACCCCATGTCCAGAGGCCAGGTGAGCACAAAAGAGCAGGTGGGGATGCTTAGACCCTGTAAGAGTGTGTGGCAGTCCACACTGAACCTTCAGAGAGAGTGAAAGGTATTCTCCAGGTTATCAGAGATTTTTGAAATAAGTAAGTTGGCCTAAAACCCTGAACTTTTCATCTTCTTGTTTCTGAAATTTTTTTCCTGGACTCCTTTTCTTTTTTTTCCTTATGGAAGGAGAACAAGTCAGAAGGAAACATTAGATTCTAAATGTGGATGAAAATGTAAATAGAATGTGCCTCAAAAGAAATTAGTCTAGTTGGAAGGTTTTTTTTTTTTTTTTTTTAATCAAGGCCCCGTTGTACACAGAAATTTCTTATTACCTTTTATTTCCACTTAACTGCCTATCGGGGATTATAATAAGGAAATGAAGTCATTCTGGACTTGCCGAATGTACTGTGTGCTGACTGGTAAGGTATAGGAGATACAGTTAGATAAAAAGAGATGGGTCCCTGAGTTCTGTGGCCTTGAGCTTTATATTATTTTTATAAAGCAACGTAAGTGAATTGTTGGTTTATGAGCATAAATACATGGGAGCTTACCTAAGAATGTTGTCATGGGTAAACACTTTGGAAGCACGTGAGCTAAAGGATATTAAAGTAGTTCTGGATAATTTAAACTGCATGCATCTAATAAAAATATTCATTAGCCAGGTAGCATCTATCATCAATTATTTTAATAAAAGATGTTTTAGTTTAGTCCCTCATGAAAATTCTGGTTAACAGAGTAACAGAAGAAGTTTTTTTTGCGAAGTCCAAATCTGCCTTAACATAGTTTAATAATGGATTTTCATTCAGAAATTTGATAGACTTCACTGAAAAAAATCACCAAATTGCCTCATGCTATTTTTTCTTCCTTACGCTTAACTGTGCAGGTCCTGAAAATGGGAGAGAGACTGGGTGAAGAAAGAGGGAAAATGCAGGAAGACAGAGCAACCTGCGTGCACAGAAATGCACAGTTAAGACCCCTATATACGAACCTTCAAGTTGCGAACTTTCAAAGATGAGAATGTGTATTGGGTTCCAGCACAGAGCCAGCACCTGCTCCATCCACGTCAGGTGTGAGGGCCACTGCAGCTGGCCTCCCGCCTCCTACTGCTGACGACCCTTCACCTCTACCATCTCCCACCTCCTCTCCCTCTGCTGCTCAGTAACTCTTCTTGTCTGTTCACTCGATGCCAGTCCCTGTGTGCCTGCTATTGTACTACTAGGTACTGTACTGTAAGATTAAAAATGTTTTATTTTTTGTTTTGTTTTTTATATATTACTTGTGTTAAGAGTACTATAGATCACTACAGTACTATATAGCTGATTATGTTATTTATAGTTGGGTACCTAGGCTAACTTTGTTGGACATATGAACAAATTGGATTTAGCAAACACACTCTTGGAATGGAACTCGTTTGTATGTAAGGGACTCCCTGTATGTGAAAAGGCAGGACTGCTTTGCGCTGGAATTTAAAAGTGTTTTCAAAGTAGAGTTAACCACCAAATCTCAAAATAAAACTAAAAGGTCTTAAGACTGGCCCAAGGCAAGATGTAAGAATCACAGCAAATTTACAGAAGGTTCCAGACACTGCCTCAAGCTGATTCATCAGAGCCAGCCCTCCAGCTGCCCCTGACTCCCTATCATGTCACACAAGCTCTCTTCTCCAGAGGCCAGGGTGCAGCCTGGCACATCACGTGACAAGAAACATTCTACAGTCTGAACCAAATGACGGGCAATTTTCTGGACAATTGGGATTAATATTTTTGTTCATTGTGTAGGAAGGAAAAACAGGACAGCTTTGTAAAGCTGAAGAAAGAGAAATGACAGGTAATTATCATGGCCTCATTAGAGGTAAGCAACTCATAATACACTTTCCCTGGGAGAAGCCTCTGAATTTACTTGAAGTGAAGTCAAGTGAAAATCACTCAGTCGTGTCTGACTCTTTGTGATCCCATGGACTGTACAGTCCGTGGAATTCTCCAGGCCAGAATACTGGAGTGGGTAGCCTTTCCCTTCTCCAGGGGATCTTCTCAACCCAGGGATCGAACCCAGGCCTCCCGCATTGCAGGCGGATTCTTTACCAGCTGAGATATCAGGAAAGCCCCCGAATTTACTTGACTCAACAATAAATATTTCAGGCTGGGAGTATAATAGGAGATAAAAGATGGACTCCTTGATCAGAAGCAAAATGTCCAAAGAAACTTGCCGAATTCTTGCTTTTGAGGAGAGGGATAACTATAGTTTAGACATTAACTATGTATTATTGGTCATATATTTTGGGCAAACACTCTGGGTCAGAGGCTATACACGCCATACAATCCAAATTAAATGAGACAAAAATGCATTTCAGGAGATGGGTCTGGAATTCAGAGGGGCCTTTCCTGTGCCTACCTGGTTGGCAACTGCCTTGGAAAGAAGTGACTTCCCTTTCCATATGGTGGAGCTGGAAGCGGTGTCCTTGTTAAAATGTAAATAGCGCTAATCTGACAGTGCCAGGAACCTCCCCCCCCCAGAAAAATCCCGTTGGAGAGGACAGATAATTTGCTTCACGCAGACAGGGAACTCTTCCTTGGAATGTATTAGAAAAGATCCAGAAAACAGAGGAGGTGGCAGAGATATTACAATCTGCAAATACTCTCTTTTGAAATGGTAGAAAGATACTCCTGCCAGCATCTCACTTAGCAAATATATCAGTCTCAGCAAAAAATGTATGGCAGAAACCAATACAATATTGTAAAGCAATTATCCTTCAATTAAAAATAAATTTAAAATTGTGTACTAATAAAATTTTTTCATGACATTAATTTGATAGTTGAATTAAAAGAGACCAAGATTAATTTACAATCAAGTTACTAGTCTCAAACTATACACTAAAAAGTGATCTGATGTAATTAAGACCACATTCTATTTACCTAAAACTAACTTGATGATCTTGCAAAACTGAAGAAATTTGGCAAGACAATGTATTGTGCCATAATTGGGCTGTGTTATGAGCACAAGTCATAGAACTCAGATTTTCTTTCAGTTCATTTATTAGATTAAGAAAACATCTTTCTTGGATATCATAGTTTGATTTCCAAGGATTCAAATTCTGCTATTTATAGAACACAGTTTTAGCAGATAAAATGGGAGTAGTGATAAATCAAAGTTTTTGAGAAATCACAGTTATTTAATTTTCACTAACAGTTATAAAGCTTAGTGAAGAGAAGGAAAAAAAGAAAACACCCAAAATATGTGCTATAAAATCCTCTCTCCCACCTTCTCTCTCTGCAGATCATTGGTTGTCAAGATAATGCCAAGATGAAGATTTTTTTCAAAATACACTCCTACCTATCAGGTAGGAGCAGTTCTCATTGAGTGTGGGAGGAAGGGAGAGCGAAAAATAAAATCTGATGTCTTCTCCTGGAAGGTTTGGAATTAAGTCTCAATTCTCTACCTTAGAGACGCCAAATAATTATGCTTTGCCCAAAGTAATACGAATCCAGGAGTCTCGATTTTCAGGGAAGTTGGCAACAGTATAAGTCATCAGGTCTAACCCTGTCCTCAAAAATTAACCTGACCTCTTTTGCAGTATTCCTTCTTTTCCTTGCAGATGAAATAAATTTTATCTTGAAACCTTGTAGCTTTTTTTCACATTGTAAATAAGATAGTTAGAAAATAATATATTTTGAAACACAAATAAAAATGGAGCATAAGTTATTTCCTATTGAACCTATGTAATAATTTTGTCATTGTGATTAATCTTCTCATAGACTTGTAAACTGACACTTCAGGAAAATTATATTTGAAGGATTCTTACTGGGAGTAATTTGGAAAAACAAAGACTACTTGATTGTAAGCATCTGGTGATTTGAAATGACGTACATATACACACAATTTCCCTTTAAGCATGGAGTTTAAAGCCAGACTATATTTGTGATCACTCAGCATTGATAAAAATCAATGAATTTTGTGGGGCTTGTCTAGTGATCCAGTGGTTACGGATCTGCCTTGTAATACAGGGGATGCTGGTTCAATCCCTGGCCAGGGAACTAAGATCCCATATGCCTGGAGGAGCTGAGTCCTCACACTGCAACTATGGAGTTCACATCACAACTGCAGACTTCATGCAACACAAAGAAAGATCCTGCATGATGCGATGAAGCTCTTGTGTGCTGCAACTAAGACCCAACACAGCTAAATTTTTTTAAAAAAATCAATGAATTTTGAGTTACGCTTCTTAACCCTGGTGGAATGGATCTGTACTCAGAAATTCTCCCTTATAATCCTGTACAAGCAACACCTCTCTTGACATTCACACAGTCTGACTCCTATTCTACTATATTCTCCTATCAAGGTGAAGCACAGGTTAAAAGAAAACAAAACAAGCCAACATCCTTTATATCTGCTATGGCAGGTGGCAGGAGACCTGTGACTTCAGAAATCTCACAGCATCTAACACCCTACGGAGGGGCTTGCTAAAGACTAATAGAGGACACAGGACAAGACCTGGGGTATCACTTAATCTCTCACTTACGCTCTCCACGCCACGTCTTCGATCAGACATGCGGTGGGAACCAGAAATAATCCCAGCCAAAAGTGCGCAGAGCTCAGAACCATGGTTGCCTGCAAAAACCAGAAGTGACACATGCATTAACACTGCTGAGAGACAGAAATGTAATTCAATCAGTATAAAACACCCCTTAAGCAAAAGAAGGTTATTAAGTTCAATGAAAGCTGAAATACACACTCAGGAAGAATGTCAAGGGGACCAACTGGTGGTGAGAGCCCCTCATCATGATCTCCATCAGCTCTTGTCTCCACCCTGATAGGTTGATGAGTTTTGTCTCCTCTTTTATAAAGCACTTCAAACCCCTTCACGGCAACAGGAGTGGGAATGGGAAAGGAAGCAGGATTAGCCCAAGTCTCAGAATTGAACCTGAGACGCAATCTCCCGATGCTGCCCACCCAGAGTTACACTGCCTCTTTAAGTGTTACATGCTGTGTATATGTCCATATACATTGATGCATATGATGGCTTTTGTGTGTTCTGTTTTGGAATCTCCTCAGCTTAGAAAAAACAATTCACAGGCCTCAAACACAGTGTATCACTCCAGGTCTTGATCCACTGAGACTATGCAGACCACCGACCACTGGACCCACCGTGAGATCACATGTCAGGAAAAACGCATGCAGAGGTCTCTCAGAGGGAGTGCACTGCAGTTTTCATAGCTCTTTGGCTATCTCTAGTTCCCATTTCTCATACAGAAAGCATTAACACAGAAGGAAAATTTAACTCACCCGCCCAGCCACAGCAGCCCAAGCAAACCACAGGGAGATGCTGAATTATCCAGGTTCTTTCTGCAGGTCCCGCCTTCCTCCTCCAAACCTATCCCAGGTTGATGGAGCAGCAGAAGGCGGGCTTGTTAAAGCTACATTTGTGGGGCTACTACATCCTGGATCATTACCGGCTGGTATATTTATCAGAGAATACAGTCACTTAAAAATAAAGTCTTATAGAAATGACAATTATCTGATAAACTGGAGGTGTTAGCTAATGCTGTGATGGTAATCATTTTTCAAGACGTACGTAGATCAAATCGACATGCTGTATGTACCCCTTGACATACGATGTTAGATGTCAACTGTGTCTCAATAAAGCTGGGAAATGCTTTTTGAGAAAAGTAAAAATAATATTTGATAACAATCATGTATGTGCTATTTAAAGTGGGTTATGAAACATCAGTAAGAATCTCATGGCTGAGGGAAATGAGGAAAATAATCTTTGAACCCAGTTGACAAAGGTTATGTGGGAATTTGGAAGTATGGTTTTGTCGTTGGTTTTTAAAACTTGGAGCTGTTAAAACATATTGTGGAAATAATTGATTTTGAGGGTGTGTCTCCAGAAAGATTTTCTAGTGTCTTGATTGTCACATATTGACTAAGTTCGAGGTACTGAAATCTCTGCCAAGGCCACAGCTATTGGTATTGAAATTGAGATTTAGTTAGATTGTTCTTATTCTCTTAGCATTAAAAAAAAAAAAGGTTTATTAAACTGGACTAGGTGACAAACAGCATTACTTATTCCCTTCTCCCCACCCACATACACTACTGAGTGAGGCATCCTTTTGATGTGCTAACATCCCCATTAGGAAGAAGGCACCCTCAGTTAACCCATCTTTAGCTAGTGAGGACTCTTGGGTTGGGTGCCAAATGCATGGGCTTCCCTGGCAGCTCAGTGGTGAAGAATCCACCCACCAATGCAGGAGACTCCAGTTTGATCCCTGGGCCAGGAAGAGCCCTTGGAGAAGGAAATGGCAACCCACTCCAGTATTCTTGTCTGGAAAATCCTATGGACAGAAGAGCCTGGCGGGCTACAGTCCATGGGGTCACAAAGAGTTGGACACGACTGAGCACACATGCCAGATGCAGAGGAACCTCTTGCAGTAAATCAGAGGAAGGTGAGGCTTGCCACAGCTGG
This sequence comes from Cervus elaphus, assembly GCF_910594005.1. Taxonomy (NCBI): domain Eukaryota; kingdom Metazoa; phylum Chordata; class Mammalia; order Artiodactyla; family Cervidae; genus Cervus; species Cervus elaphus. The sequence goes on from NC_057844.1 coordinate 33,625,932, forward strand.
TGAGAGCCCAGAGAGGGTAGAGACGGTCTGGATGTAACAGCACAGCACCGTATCTGGACAGACCAGGGTGCCGTGAAACAAGTGGCCAGGGATTAGAGCATGCAGAAACTTCTGCGGGCTCCTCATCACACACACACAGTGTCCATGGTGCGCAGGACCAGCCACCCACGGATGTGGTGACAGACGAGAGAAGGTTCTAGAAACGAGGCTGGAGGAGCCTGAGTTGGGCAAGGTCAGTCTGTGTTTCCTGTTGTGGGGTGGATTCTGGACGCCGTGATAGCCATGCAGGAGGCATCCACGGCAGTTGCTCCCCTACCTGGAGGAGGAGACCTAGATTGCCTGGTGCATCACCGAGTGGCCAGGACTTCCCATAAATCGTTCTTCCCAGTCCCTTTTCTACAGAAGAAAATCAATACTGCAACCTCCCCAGGGACCCAACTCCCTCCCTATGTGTGAGGGGCGAGGGGCTTCCTTTGGGAGGGACCTGGTGAGGGACCACCTCCCCATGGATGAAGAGGCAGACAACAGGAACCAGGTAATTAATATGATGTGTGCGCTGAGACACACATCCCAACTGGGACATCCTTCATCCCACAAGAAAGGCCTCAGCAATCACTCCTTGGGGCAATTAGAGTATCTTTAAAACTCCAAGTGGGACCTGAAAGACACGTATATTCTAAATTAGAATAAAAACCACCTGATTAAAAGGTCATATTTTCCTGGATCTTCAATCTTGCCCAAAGATTTGAAAAATGGATCATTTCATATTGGTAAAACCAGAGTGTTCAAATACATATGAACTTGGAGATGCAGCGAATGCTACAGGATACATCCCTGGACTTCCAGGGTATGTGTGTCTCCCTCATCCACTGTCAGAGGTGTTTCATTAATTAAGAAAAGTGGACTTAACAGTCAAGAATACATATCTGGTGTGGAGACTACACATTAGATGACCAATCCCTGAGGTGGGAGCTTAGAGGGGCAGGAGTGGGCATTGTTGGGGGGGAAACAGAGGGGCCGTGGATCACCAGGCTTCAATCACACTACAGTTTCGCTGATTCAGGTTTCAGGTGGATCCTACCTGGATCAAGGTTTCCATATTTCCAACCCACTTGATCTCTTGGGGGTGCTTCTCAATCTAGATCCCAGAATGGACACAGAAGGGACAAGAAGGATTCCCCTTGGGGACAGGACCACCGTCTTCTTCTCCTCCATGAGTCACCGAGAGCATTTGCTGGGGGTGGGGGGGCAGAGTCCTTGCCCCTGGGTGGCAGCCTCGGGCTACCAACTCTTGCTGTTCTGGGGGATTTCTCAGCAGTTGAGCAGGTGGACGGAGCAAGGTCTTCGGGTTCACACAGAGCCAGGAGGGAGCTGTGCCTCTAAGCTTTAGACGGTGACACCTGCATGGGGCCACTGACCTCTGCCTGCCTCAGTTTCCCCTGAGTGGCCAGGACCAGGACAATGGAACCTCTTCCCTTCGAGGGCCTGTGGTACCCAGCTCACTATCAGCTGCACTCACAGATGATCCATGCCACCAGAGCCCCGAGCAAACCTTCGAAAATAAGCCAGTGCTCCTCCCTTCCTTGAAGTCTTCCTAGCTCTCCCAACCCCCAAACATCTGATCTGGAAACAGCTCTGCCTGTAAGATGACTTAGAGCCGCCAGTGAGCTCAGGGCTGGCGCGGGGCACCGTGTCTGAGCCCCCGCCCGGCCTCTGGCTGCGCTCCAGCCCTCTGCTGCCTTCCTGGAGCAGAGCAGCCCGGGACTCTCGATGAGACATTTTCTCCACTGTTTTCTTTACCTCTGACAACTGCAACTGAAACTGAACAGCAGCCTGCAGCCCTCCAGGGAGCCCTTCCGCAATTTTTTCCTCTCTCTCTCACTCTTGCTGTTACTTTTTACAGCTCCTCCAACCAAAGTTCAGATTGCTATTTTTTTTTAAGAGAAAAAAAAGAGTCTTGGGAAGAAAAGATCTGACTTCATAAACAGTTTATGATAACCAAACGAGAATTGCAAATGACCCATCCCCAGGACCAGATTGAGAAATGAAAACTATGCTTTCTACTTTTAAAGTAAATTTATTTCTTGAAGCTAGAAACTTCACAGCAACAACTATTCTGCCTTCCCTTCTCCAAGGTTTTGGAGCACTCGGTACGTACCAACCTCAAGGTCCCTTTGTAGAGACTCGGGGAAGGAGGAGGGCCATCCATGCCTCCAGGGCCTCATCTCCACCCACTCAGAATGTGTGTTGCAGGCACCTTCTCATCTCCATGGACACACTGCTGGATGTACACAAGGATCTGCCAACACACCCTGCACCAGCTCCAAATTCCCCACAGGGGCTTCCCAAATAATAGACGTGTATTAGCAGCTGAAATTAGTGATGGACAGGGAAGCCTGGTGTGCTGCAGTCCATGGGGTCGGAAAGAATCAGACACGACTGAGCATCTAAAACTGAACTGACTGAGTAACTGAAAATCAACCCTCCCACCTCCCCACTCCTCCCCTAGCCTTTCCTACTTTCATTAAGTGACACCACCTGCCTCAGGTTTGTGTAAGAGATGGGTTTGGTTTCTGCTTCTCTTCTATTAAACCTCTCTTCCTGGGCACTCCCACATATATTGTTTCTAAGCCCCACAAAAACCCCCTGCAAGAGATACACTAACTGCTCCCATTTTACAGATGAGGCAACTAAGGCTCAAGGACAAGTGGCCAATTCAAATTCACCTGTAAGGGACTAAGTCAGGATCTGAACCCAGGTCTCTCTGACTCTAGTGCCAGGGCCTCTCCTGTGGTCTGAGATCCATATTCTCAACAGACAGTGGCTTTAATGGCTCCTCATAATTTTCTAGTATTTTCTTTACCATTTTGCTAGCATTTCAATAACTTTTATTTTAATAAATTGCAAGCCTTTACATATGTATAATCCAGCTGCAAGTTTTGGCTCAGAAGTCCTACTCTATTGCAACTTTTCTGACCTTGTCTTTTTCCATTCTGCTTAAAATGCAACATTTTTCAATGATGCATTTAATAACTGGGCTATTTCATGGGAATGTCATTGTTCCAGAGGGTGATGCAATGTGCTGACCCAGCGAGCAGGCGTGCATTGTCTAAATTAACAGACAACAAAGTGCCATGTCCATAAAAACAAGAGTCTGGTACTGGAACAGCTGTGGGTCCGAGTGGGTCTCATGGTCCTTACTATTTCTCAGTAGGACAAGTCTTATTAAGGTTGGTACCTATGAAGCAAAACCAACATCTTAGTCTTCACAGCATCTTGGCTGGCATCAACAGGTTAGGAAACAATCATTTCTATAAGAAGGTCTTTGATGACCAAGGTTCATATAGTCAAATCTATGGTTTTTTCCAGTAGTCATGTATGGATGTCAGAGCTGGACCATAAAGAAGGCCAAGTGTCAAAGAATTTATGCTTTCAAACTGTGGTGCTGGAGAAGACTCTTGAGAGTCCCTTCAACAGCAAGGAGATCAAACCAGTCAATCCTAAAGGAAATCAACCCTGAACATTCATGGGACGGACTGATGGTGAAGTTGAAGCTCTAATACTTTGGCCACCTGATGCAATGAGCTGACTCACTGGAAAGACCCTGATGCTGGGAAAGATTGAAGGCAGGAGAAGAAGGGGTTGACAGAGGATGAGATGGTCGGAGGGCATCACTGACTCAATGGACATGAGTTTCAGCAAGCTCTGGGAGAGAGTGAAGGGAAGCCTGGCGTGCTGCAGTCCATGGGGTCACAAAGAGTCAGACATGACTTAGCAACGGAACAACAACAATTTAAAAGTGGAAAAGAGGCTACCAGTGGATGACCCAATTGTTCTCTAGAGATTCCAGCTTCTAGACACTTAGCCTTAGCTATACTGAAGGTCTCAGGACTCTTGAGACTCTGCAGAGGGACAAAACCTCCCTTGCAGTAGACTATGGACCATCTCAGACAGGCTCTATATTCAAGCCACTCACCTGTAGGCAAAGGCTCACGGTCCTCTTAGCCTGGCTAACAGAGTACCCCCACCCACTGCTCAGACCCTACCCCTCAGACGCAACCCCAGTGACTGGGGGCCTGGATGTGCAGAATCCCAGTGACAGTACTAGAGACCCAGAGGTTAGGAGTCCTGCAAATCCGTGGGGGAGGAGCTCGTTCAGATGCAAACATCCGGTTCCACCTGCTTCGAGGCTCAGACACAGATCACTTCTGGTTGGATCAGAGACCTCCAGGTGAAAGGCAAAACTTAACACTTATGGAAGAAAAGGTGGGAGAGTCCCTGATTAGCTTTTAGAAAAGTTGATATGAAATAGCAAAAAATATGCAGGGAAACGAATGAGTGTGCATTAAAATGGAAGACTTGCACTAAAACACAACATAACAGAGTTTAAAGAAAAGCCACAGGCTAAGAGATTTCCAATGGGCATTCCAATCCTGGTCATACATATGCTCCGGTTATATGTATGCTCTGGTTATACATATATATGTTCACAACCAGATACAGAAATCTGTGCAGGAATGTTTACTACAGCATTTTTGGTGATTGAACTTCACCAAAAGTCAAAACCTTAAATGTTTGTCAATAGGAGGAGAAATGCATTCTGGCATATTTATACTGGGGGATTCCCTGATGACTCATCAGGTAAGGAATCTGCCTGCCAATGCAGAAGACATGGGTTTGATCCCTAGGTCGGGAAGATCCCCTGGAGAAAGAAATGGCAACCCACTCGAGTACTCTTGTCTGGGAAATTCTATGGACAGAAGAGCCTGGTGGGCTATGGTCCATGGGGTCACGAAGAGTAGGACATGACTGAGTGACTTCACTTTCACTTTTCACTTTCATGCATTGGAGAAGGAAATGGCAGCCCACTCCAGTATTCTCGCTTGGAGAATCCCAGGGACAGAGGAGCCTAGTGGGCTTCCATCTATGGGGTCGCACAGAGTCGGACACGACTGAAGTGACTTAGCAGCAGTGGCAGCAGAGCGCATACACACATATTTATATAACTGAAAACAGGACTAAAATGAGTCAGCTACAAATGCATCACTATAGATAATCCTCAAAAACCAGTCTTGGAAAAAACCAAAGCAATCCAGTTTTGAGGGGAAGAGTATATATCATACAGTCTATATAAAGTTCCAAAACCCTGCAAAAATCAACATTGCCCATTATTTATATTTTCTACATACATATTACATGCATGAGAATAGTAAACATGAAAGCAATGAGAATACTTCTAGCTCAAGAGGAATGAGACAGGGAGTTCCATGAGGAAGACTCAACAGCATGGCTAACACTTTATTTTTGAAAAGATACGAAGGAAGTGGCATGTCAACATTCAATATTCAATATTCAGCTAAGCTGGGGGTTTGACTCCACATCCTTTGTCTCTCCATGTGAAATCTGTCACCAGGTTGAAAAATTCCACAGAAAGAGGGTCTCTGAAACAGCCAGGGGGACAAAGGTGAGCCTTGACTGGTCAGAGGGCAACAGAGGCGGTGGGCAGGAAGAAGAAGGAGCCTGTAAGGAAGGGGAGGTGGAACCCCAGCCTGAGGCTGAATGAGGTGGACTTGCAGAAAGTTCCGGTTTTGCAGAGAACTTGGAGCTCCCAGTAATGACCACCACGTGGAGATGGATGAGGAAGGCCATGACCACAAGGAAAGAGCCTGCTGTGTGCTCAGTCCTTTCCATAGTCAGCTTCCCCCATCCTCCCGCATCCAGGTAAGACAGGCGCTATGGCAACTCCCAGCTTACAGACGAGGTCCTCTGCATTCTATTACAAGTTAATCACTAAAGGGACGTTGTCTATAAGCCATATATAACTGCCCAGCTCTGGGAACTCTGCCTTGTGGGTGATGAGCATTAAGTTAAAATACCTTTGTTTAGGTCACAGGAAATATCCTGACCAGACCCACCTGTGAACGACTGTGGGCAGGAAGAAATTAATACATCCCCTCTGGAGTCTAGCTGGAACCAGGAAATGTCTGACATTACTCCCTCCCCTTTTAGGATAAAAGAGGCCCGAATTCTAACTTTGGGAAGACAGTTCTCCGGGACATGAGTCTACCATCTTCTCGGTCTGCTGGCTTTTGAGATAAAGTCGCAGTTCCTTGTCCCAGCAACTCCTCTCTGGATTTACAGGCCTGTTGTGAGGTGAGCAGTGTGCACTTGGACTTGGTTACAAACCCAGCCGTCTGACCCCAGGGCTATGCCTTCTCACCGGAGAGGTGGGCTAGCTCTATTTATTCAGAGGCTCGTTTGTACCCAGTGATGGGTGAATCTGTGGAAATATATGAGATCATGAGGAAAGGGAATACTGGGTGGGGAAAGGCTTGAGATTATCATCTGAGTGATTCCTACAATAGCAGGTGGGGAGCGGAAGGAGGAATCAAGACTCAGTGAAGCCTTGGGGGAAGGAGTCCAGTATGGGGTTGGATTCTGAGGTGAGGAGATTTTAGGGATGATAAGGGGGAGGATGATGGGGGTCGGGGTACAGTGATAGCATGAGGAAATGGGGGGAAGGGAGGAGAGCCGGATGGAGCTTGTCCAGTAAGATGAGATTGCAGCGGGGGGACGGGATAGGAGAGAGAGAGAACCTTGGGAGGTAAAATGAAAGTGAAGTGAAAGTTGCTCAGTTGTGCCCGACTCTTTGCGACCCCATGGACTATACAGTCCATGGAATTCTCCAGGCCTGAATACTGGAGTGGGTAGCTGTGCCCTTCTCCAGGGGATCTTCTCAACCCAGGGATCGAACCCAGGTCTCCCACATGGCAGGAGGATTCTTTACCAGCTGAGTCACCAGGGAAGCTCAAGAATACTGCAGTGGGAAGCCTATCCCTTCTCCGGGGGATCTTCCTGACCCAGGAATCGAACTGGGGTCTCCTGCATCATAGGTAGATTCTTTACCAACTGAGCTATCATGGAAGCCCTGGCGGTGAAATAATCAAGAGGACAGGGTGTGAGAGTGGTCCCAGCAGAGTGCAGAGAAGGGCTGGGGCGGAAGGTGTGACTTTGGAAGTTCAAGGGCCGGTGTCAACTCAGAGGTGCTAAGGGCAACTTTCCAAGACCCCAGACACACACGGCACTTCACAATTATCAAGACACAACCCTCGAGCTCCTCCGATAAATAATGACACTGAACAAAAGCCTATCTCCTCCCAAGTCTTTCCTCAGGCTCCCAGGCTCCCGATGACTTGGGAAAAGGAGCAGGAGACCCATCACACATCCTGTTTCACCTCTGTCCTGTTACAACCATAATTCAGATGAAACACACACACACGTCTATCCGCGAAAGTTAGCATCACATCCCGGAATATGAAATATTACACACATGCCATGGGGCTAATTTACAGTTACTGCGGGATCCACAACTGTGTAATTTCCTGGCTTTGGTCTGTATGGTTTTTCAGACTCAACGTTTTATTAAGTTTTCCTTTAACCCAGCTATCTGTTTTTGGCTAGTATTCCCCATCGTACTCGCGTGCATATTTCTAAGCTGAAAATCATGTTGTAAAGGTCTGTCTATTTCCTCTCATCTCTCTCAGTCCATCTGTATTTTTATGTCTCACCTCCTGGGTCTTCACCTTTTTTTGGCTCTGTAAATTTAATTAATGTAGTTTTGACTTTCTTTACCACTGTTGAAAATTTACATAAAGCAGATGCAATTTTTGCATTGCACTCTAATAGAAACATATCAGCCATGTTTCCCTTTCCCATATATTTCATTTTATCTCAATATAGCTTCCCGAGTTTAAAAATTCATAGATGCAATAGCACATGAATGCTTTTGACTGATTCTTCTTTAACCTAGTTATCTATAGATAGCCTACTACATTTCAGCATCTTCTCATGTTAGAACTGGGTTGTCATGTACATAACATATGATAGCATTTGCTCTTCATAAAATCATCTAGACTTTCTTTTCTTCTTTAAGAGTTCAATACAAATATTTTATATATATACATATATATATTCTTTTCCATATTCTTTCCCATTATGCTTTATCCCAGGATATTGACTATAGCACCCTGTGCTGTACAGTAGGACCTTGCTGTCTAACCATCCTATAGACAGTAGTTTGCATCTGTTAATCCGACACTCCCAGTCCATTCCTCCTCTACCTCCTTGGCAACCACAGGTTTGTTCTCTGCGTCTGTGGGTCTGTTTCTAGATAAGGTCACTTGTATTGTATTTTAGATGCCACATACAAGTGACATCATATGGTATTTTAGACCTTCTTTTTTTTTGGTCTTTGTTCCCTTAATATTGTTGAAGGCACTGTGGGATTTCTTTTCTTTTACAGAAATGTCTTATATTAATTTTGGAGAAATGAAGATGCTTTCAGAGGAGAAACAAAACTCAATAATTATCCCTCTTTCTCATTTTAAAAAACAAAACAAAAACAGTTAGGCTACTTTGAGGCACTGTTAAAAAAAAAATTCCTAGCTGATTGTGTGAATGAATTCTACTAATGCATTTGAGATTTTGAATTATACAATGTTTATTCCAAGGATCCATTTTGCTTTTTTTCAAACTTTTACTTGTTTATTCATTATGGAAATTCATGCCAATGATATACAATTTTATGTCTCCTTTATCTGCTTTTTTCTTTAAAAACATTTGTTAGCAACCTATCACCATTCCTTTGTTCTCCATATTAACTACCTGCTTTCTCCCTAGCACAAATGTTTATATGTTTACCTCCAGAAAACACAACATATATACTACAATCTCAGAAAAAAACAAAGAACAAAAAATTCATATCAACTCTAAGGCAGTAATAGTTGAACATACATCTTTGCCTGTAATTCTTTCTACTGAAATCCTTGAAAGTGAAAACCACTCAGTTGTGTCTGACCATTTGTGAACCTGTGGACTATACAGTCCATGGAATTCTCCAGGCCAGAATACTAGAGTGGGTAGCTTTTTCCTTCTCCAGGAAATCTTCCCAATCCAGGGATCGAACCCAGGTCTCCTGCATTGGGGGCAGATTCTTTATCAGCTGGGCTACAAGGGAAGCCCAAAATACTGGAGTGGGTAGCCTATCCCTTCTTCAGCGGATCTTCCCGATCCAGGAATCAAACTGGACTCTCCTCCATTGTAGGCATATTCTTTACCAATTGAGCTATCAGGGAAGCCCTCTGAAATCCTTAACAGGCTATAAATAAGTTGGCAACAGACCTAATGGAAGAGAAAAATCTGAGAAGAAAAAAAAAAGTATTGAGTTCTATTCCACTTACAGTCCCTATTTAAATACTTTTATTTCTAAATTTTTCTTCAATGAGTCTTACTGGCTGAGGTGATTCGAATCATGTCATTGCTTTCTTTGTGGCTCTTTAAATGACTTTATTTTTTAAACCAACAACAGTTACTGACATGCACTGACCAATGCAATTGAATTGTATGAGAAATCAGACTGAAGTCCATTACCCGCACAGAGGGTGACCCAGAAGCGCTTAATGTAGTTGTCTTCCGGTTAGCTTTCCATACAGCAGTGCTAAGAAACAGCCGGGGCTCACTGATGGTCATTGCGCAGATACTGAAACTGTCACCTAGAGCATCGTATGCTCTGGGCCTCTAACTCACAGCATCTTGGAAAGCAGGCCGAGGATGAGACAACAGTACATGTACCGCTGGTGGAGCAGCTGGACAGACGAATTTTAGGATGGCCAGAAATGGGCAGAAGAAACAACTCTGTGTAATCCTGGGGTAAATTGACCCCAGCCTTAAAAGAGACTCCTGGAAGCCAGGCCAGGGATGGGCCACCAAGCTTCCGGGACCCTGCCAACCGTCTCCCAGTGATTCACGTGGAATCAATCAGAGGATACCGCTCTGATGAGTCAGGACCTCACTGACTAATTCACAGTTTAGAATTTGAATGAGTATCTGTGGGATTAGGGTTTCTTCACTTCCCTGTTTAGCTGGACTTGTAGATGATGATGGACGATTTTTCCTTCAATCCAAGGACACAGGGAGAAGGTTTGTTTTGCACCCTGATCTGCAGGCCCACTGAGGCTTATTTCCTAGAACTTCTCATCACAGGTTCCACGGGGCCTGTCCAGTCCCCACAATAAATTACTTCCGCAGATGCTTGGGCCCACGGCCTCCCCAAGTCCTCCCCTGTAATCCTCAACATCTGTTCTGTGTCCAGCGCTGACCAGCGTGGGAACTGGCAAGTCCCGGCCGTCAGCATCGCACAGAGAAGCCGCCAGGCCTGCATGGCCTCCGCTCTGTGATTCCAGCTGAACACGCCGGACGTGGCGAGGCTCTGAGTTAAACCACTTGCGGCCCAGAGGAAACACCTGTTTAGAACTCATCCAAAATAAATGCATGGTGAGCATTCTGGGTGCACAGCAGCAGTGGAGATTACAGAGCTCGGGGTTCTAGGGTGTGTCAGATACCCCAGCTCCTAGGTTGATGTGAACGTGTGCTTTTACCACCTTTTAATTGAAGATGCTACATCTGCGGTTGTGTGCATGCATGCTTGGTCTCTCAGCCATGTCCTACCCTTGCAACCTCATAGACTGTAGCCCACCAGGCTCCTCTGTCCATGGGATTCTCCAGGCAAGAATATTGGAGTGGGTTGCCATTTCTTCCTCCAGGGGATCTTCCCAAGTCTCCTGTGTCTCTTGCATTGGCAGGTGGATTCTTTACCTGCTGAACCATTTGGGAAGCCCATCCATCTGAGGTTGGTTTGGGCCTTATTCCTTTCTGGGTGACACACAAAATTGCATGAAATTCATAGCTTCAATCTCAGCCCAATGTTTCATATTATCCTATTTTGCACTCAAGCTAATACCTACCATAAAAAAATAGAATGTGTAGTTTTATAACAGGGTGCCTGATTTATTTGGAGAGAATATGACCCAAAGTAAACATGAGTCTCTGTGTTGGTGTTTTGCCTTTAACAGAGAAGCAGGGCTCCACCCCATCTGATCAGCGGTCCAGCTGGTGAGGGTGACCCAACTCTATTTTAAGTCTCACCATCAGAGGAGATGGTGTATTTTATTTATTTGTGGTATTGCTTTGTTCCAAATGCATCCAAGGGGAAGTGGGTAAACATGAAACAAAAAGTAAGGCAACACAATTGAACATGAAATATGAGATACCTCTGCCAGGTGGGCAGCCTGCCTAATTCCCCAAAAGTTAATACAGTGAGTTGAATGATGAAGTGACAATCTCCTTGAGCTC